>NC_043703.1:50384226-50579893 GCF_006229205.1 Suricata suricatta | reverse complement strand
CCTCCCCCTCTCATGCTCTGTCTCTCTCTGTATCAAAAATAAATAAAACATTAAAAAAAATTTTTTAAAGATTTAAAATAAAATAAAATAAAATACATACATACAGTCTATCAGGTTCAAAGCAAAACAGTGCCAGGAAAGGAGGAGGAAGTGGTTAATCTTTACAGCAGGGGTAGGAGGTAGAGAGGAGAATTAGGAAAGTGTTCATAGAAAACAATGTTGAAATTGAGGCTTCTTGGAGTGGCTCAGTCAGTTAAGCATGGACTCTTGACTTCAGCTCAGGTCAAGGTCTCACAGTTGGTAGGTTCAAGCCCTACAGCTCTTGATTTCAGCTCAGGTGATGCAGTTTGTGAATCTGAGGCCTGCATCAGGTTCCGTGTTGATGACAGTGCAGAACCTGTTTAGGATTCTCTCTCTCCCTCTCTTCCTGCCCCCCCAACTCTCTCACTCAAAATAAATATATAAACTTTAAACAAAATAAATAAATTGAGGCTTCCTGATTGTCTCTGGGGAAGGGAACCCAGTAGTTGGAAGACAAAGGTGGGAAAGAAACGTGAATTTCAAACCCTTTGAATAGATCTCCTATTCCAAAAACATTTAAAATAAAATAAAAATAATCTGAGTTTGACTTTAGGAGTTCATCTGACAAATGGCAAAAAAAAAAAAAACACAAAAGAAGGAACCACTAGGGAACAGGAAAAGAAAATAAATATTATGGGGTTTTTCTGAGATAACAAGTAATCTGGAAATACCAATACTCGTATTATCAATAACAATAATAATAGGTAATACTTATTAGAAGCATTAACTAGTGTCAGGCACCATTCACTTAATCCTTATTTAAATTCCAGGAAAACCTATGAGATTACAGGTTATCTCCATTTCAGAGTGAGGCACATAATTACTGAGTTTACAGAGCTAGTAAGTTTCTGAGCCATAATTCAAACCAGGTAATCTAAGGGTACCTGGATGGCTCAGTCGGTTAAGCATTCAACTTCAGACGACTTACTAGTTTAGGTCATGATCTCATGGTTCGTGAGTTCCAGGCCCACATGGGGTTCTCTGCTGTCAGCACAGAACCTGCTTCAGCAACTATCCGCCTCCCCACCCCCCACCTCTCCCCCAAAGGTTCTCTCTCTCTCTCTCTCTCTCTTCTCTAAGTAAGCTTTAAACAAACAAACGAGATAGTCTGTCTCTAGTATCTAAGTACATGGGTTAAAGAAAAGTGGTAACTTTAGTAAGGAATATATACTCAGAACAAAAGACAGATTCTAATTTCAACTCTGCTACTAACCAGACAGAGAACCTTAGACATTTAGTCACTTAACCATTCCTGGGTTTGTTTGATTCGTAAAAGAATGCATGGAGTAGCTCCAAAATTCAACAAAACATAATGCCAATAGCCAGTTTCGGGAATAAGACAGGCATGTGCAAGCCATGCAGAACATGTAATCAGCTAGCTAGTAAATGTGTACAGATGTGTTCAAGAACATTCATAATTAATTTTTAAAAATTTATTGTTGGTGGCAGAGCACTGTGGTCCACTAACCAAACTTGAAAAATAATTTTGTGACTGTCTGTCATGCAGTTGGTGTAGCAAAATGCTACCCACATTTATTGCAATTGTGAACTAATAAAATCGTTCACTTTTGCAGCACCTTCCTAAATTCATGTAACCTTATAATAAATATTACAGACCCAGATAAGAACATGTTTAGCACTGCCCAATTTATTCAGGGATAAAGTAAACTCAGTAGCAGCTTTAACTTCTGTAACTAGAGTATAATTAATCATATAACTTTTTTATAATCTACTGATAACACGACTGGAACTAGAATATATCCATATAGAGTGAAAATAAGTGTTCTGTCATCTTTTAGATATAAGGCCAAATGTCTTTAAATCCAATTAACAATTTATAGATGAACATGAATGGGTCAAAAAGTTCTCCGAATACATCCTGTGATAAGGGTATGGAAAAAACAGAAACTAAACTAACAAAAAATATATACAAAGCCCAATAAAGCAATCTGCCACAATACTTTAATTAGAATTTTTTGTTTTCACACTTGTCTCTTTGCTCAACACTAAGTACCATGTAATATTAAGACATAAAATATTAATCCCATCTACTATGTATCTTTTTTAACATTTTGAAGAAATGTGAAGTTTCTATTGGCTTGAAACAGAACAAATGAGTTCCTACCTTCTTACTACCTTGATAATACTATTCTAAAGTAGTCTTTTATTTATAGTAAAGGTAAACAAGCAACAGTTAATAGTCATATAAGTAACACAAGCTCTAAACAATAAATTCACTCTTAAACTCCAAACGCTTGTTTTCAGATGAAATGATATACTAGAAAAGGCACTATTTACAATCATCTACAGTCTCCAGTACACACTTTGAAAGGCAAAGGCATATTGCCTCTCCTCCCTAGAAGAATGGCCCTGGGAAACAACTGAGGGCACCAAGGACACTGGCTCAGAACCCATGGAAAGCTCTCCCGGCCGGGCAGCAGTCATCTCTTTCCGGGTCCTATTCAGGTTTCTGCTTGGAAACAAAGTAAAGGCTCCTCTCAAGTGAAATCAGCCAGTCGGCACGGCTTAGCCAATGCAAGGCCCCAATGAGTTGAAAGCGATCAAAGAGCAGTGTTCGACTTTTAACTTGGAAATGCAGTTCAAGTCATTTAGTCTCTTCCAAAAGGGGTAAGGTAAGTACGGCACAGCAAAAACAGAAACTCTTTCCCAAAGGGAGGCCTGGCCTCCTACGGTTTACTTTTCCCATAACCGGTATAAGTCGGAGCCCCACTGCGGCATAGGATCGCCCCCTCTTTAGCAGGTACCGGAGTGCGCTGTGCAATAGGTTAAGCACGAATCAGTGAATGAATACACCTGGCCAACGGGAAAAGAAACGGGAGGATCGGAAAGGCGGAGGTCGTGAGTCTGGCCGCAGAGCGCCGCAGAGGCCACGGGTGCCACTCCCGGGCCGACGCGTACTGGCCCAAAGGTACTGCGGGGCGCGGCGGGGCCGCAGTGAGAGCCGCCGCGAAGAGCGCGGGGGCAGGGGGAGGCCGGCCAAGGCAGGGAGTCAGGTCGAGACGGCTCGGAGGTAAACAAAGAACTGAGCCGGGGCCGAGCCCAGCTCGCGCAGGCGCCGCCTCCGCCAGACCGATCGCCCCGCCGGGCCAGGTCGGAAGCGCGGCCTCGGCCACTCACCAAGATGCGCTTGAAAAGGTTGCTCTCCTTGGGCGGCAGCTGCACGTTCGGCATCGCGGCCAGCGGGGAGACCGGGTTCCCTGGCGCTCCGTTCCGCGGAGGTACACACCGAGCGGACCAATGCTAGGAGTCCGGCAGCGGGCGATGGGTCACTTCATGGCCTGGAGCTGGGGGCTTAGCAGGCTGGGCGGGCCGTTGGGCAGGGCTGGCAATGGAAAGGGAACGCGATCTGGGCTGGACAACCTCGACTCCAGCCCTACCTACGCGCGAGCGGTGGCGTCTCCCGCGCGCGGCAAGATGGCAGCCGGGGCCCGGCCCCTCGAGCGGGGTGGCGTGCGCCTGCGCAAGGCGCCCGGAGGGCCGGAGGCGACGGGGGCGTCCGGGCTGCGGCGACCGTGCTCTGCTGCGTGTTAGGTCGCTTCTGTCACCAGCACCTCGGCGCCCTTCGTAAGTTACTGATTGTACTATACTCTGGTTGCTAGGCTTGTGGCCCAAGAGATTTTTAGTTATATCGGATTCGGATTTTGATTTCTCTCCACTCAGGAAAGAGTAAAGTCAAGTCTTGATGTAGGATGAACTTGTTTTCCGACTTTTCCCCTTCACTTAGCCTTTGAGAGAAGCCTTTGCTTTTCAGTGCAGACCAAAGACGTATTTATAACGTGTGTGAAGTCATTGGGTAGGCCTGGAAATGAACAAATGTGAAAGCATGTTTGAAGTGTCAGAAAAAAAACTGCCAGCAGTTTAGAATACCTAACGTTGTCAGTGAAAATTACGGTGATTTTATGGGGACACTCATTCTCCAAGTCTACCTACCCTTGCTCCTCAGAAGGCTCCATTTCATACAAGTCATATAATATGACAGAAATGGAGTTCAATCCCAGGATCTTCAACTCTGGGGCACTATCATACGTAAAGAGTAGCACAGTAATAGAAATGTGTGAGTCCAGAAAGATACGGATATGCATCGATGAGAAGCATAGCCATGCATACGATGTAGGTTTAATATTACAGAATATGTAAATATTAGATGCATAAATTTATTTATAAATGTTCTGGATCTTAATGTGTGCATATTTGTGTGACTACAGAGTGACTGATGCATAATTGCATTTAACAGGCTATAATCAAAACTGGCTTGGGGCTTATTTGAGTTTTCCTCTAGCCTGAGTTTGTTGGGATGGGAGAAATTATCACAGGAGTCTTTTAAAAGCATTTTTTCTTCTTTTCCTTCTTTCTTTGCTTCTTCTTTTCTTTCTTTCTTCTTTCTTTCTTCTTTTTTCTTTTTTCTTTTTTTTTTTTTTTTTTTTGAGAGAGAGAGAGAGAGTGTGTGTGTGTGTGTGTGTGTGTGAAGGCAGGGAAGGACAGAGAGAGGAGAGGAAGAATCCCAAGCAGGCTCCACCAGTGCAGAGCCTGATACAGGGCCTGATCTCATGAACTGTGAGATTCTGACCTGAGCTGAAATCAAGAGTCTGTCCCTTAATTGACTGAACCACCTGGGCACCCCAGGAGTCTTTCAAAATAGAGATGAAGGGGGCCTGTCTGGCTCAGTCAGTAGAACATGCAGGGTTGTGAGTTCCAGCCTCATGTTGGGTATAGCAATTACTTAAAAAATATATTTTTTAATGAAATAAAATAGGGGGAGTCTGAGTGGCTCAGTCAGTTAAGCAACCGACTTCAGCTCAGGTCTTGATCTCATGGTTTGTGGGTTCAAGCCCCGCATGGGGCTCTGCACTGACCGCTCAGAGCCTGGAGACTGCTTCAAATTGGATTCTGTGTCTCCCTCTCTCCATGCCTCCCCACTCATGCCCTCTCTCTCTCTCTCTCTCTCCCAAAAATAAATAAATATTAAAAAATTAAAAATAAATAAAATAAAATAGGGAAGGGGCTTATTAAAAGGGGGGAGGTCCAGAAGGGCCTATGTGTTCTAGACAGACGCTAGGCTTCTCAAGCTGCTAGAGAGGAAGTGGGCAAGGAGGGCTTAGTGGGAATTTGGCTGAGCTGTGCTGGCACTGCTGGTAGTCTTCTAGACAGTGGAAGAGGGCAGAGGGTGCTCACGCCACCCTCATACCCTGCCACTTCCACAGTCCTCACCCACTATTTTCTCACCATGCCTCTCCTAATTCTTGAAAATCTTTTGGCTCCCAATTTATCTACATTCTTAGGAGCAAAGGGTTAATTGTGGGAAGAGCTGAAGCTCCAGTACTCCAGTCTACTCGTCCCCTGACTTTCATAGGCCATGGGTTTTTCTGGAATGCACCTCATTCAGTCAGCTCAAGCTACTCTATCCCACCTCAAGGCCAATTTCAGAATAATAAATTGAAAAAAGAAAATAAAAAGGAAGAGTGGAAAAGAGCATAGTGCCAACTGTAAGCATTTTGGAGGCAAGTAATATTTATCTTTTATGGAAGTTTCCTGTGGGCCTAGTATAAATCAGTAACTGTCCCCATTCTCTGTGGTAGCTACCAGTCTTCACCATGGCTCTCCCACCCCACCCCTACTCCCTGCCCCTAAATCAGGCAGCCCAGTCCTGGTTCTTTGTGCTTTGCAGCTTCCCACCCCCACCAACATCTCCCCCCTCAGCCTTCCCAGCTTCTCCCAGCAGTGCAAAGGAAACCTTTAGTCCCAAACACTGAGAAGTGGGTAGTTATTATGCTCATATTTAATATTTTCCTCCTCTGCCTTTCACACACCATGACATGCAATGCACGCTTAGTGTGGTTGTCCTCACTAGGGCGGGAGTGAAGGGAGAGGTGCAGACTTGAAACTGCCAGTAGGGTTGATGGTCGCTGTCATCGGAAGCCTTGGAGTATATAAAGGATGTAAGGCATGCACAAGTCAGAAAGCCTGGATTAGGGGCGCCTGGGTGGCTCAGTCGGTTAAGCGTCCTGCTTTGGCTCAGGTCATGATCTCATGGTTTGTGCTAACAGCTAGCTCAGAGCCTGGAGCCTGCTTTGGATTCTGTGTCTCCCTTTCTCTCTGACCCTCCCCTCCTCGCTCTGTCTCTCAAAAATAAACAAAAAACATTTTTTAAAAATTTTAAAAAAAAGAAAGCCTGGGGCGCCTGGGTGGCTCAGTCAGTTAAGCATCCGGCTTTGGCTCAGATCAGATCTCATGTTCATGAGTTCGAGCCCCGCATCAGGTTCTATGCTGACAGCTAGCTCAGAGCCTGGAGCTTGCTTCCGGTTCTGTGTCTCCTTCTCTCTCTGCCACTCTGCCTCTCATGCTCTTTCTCTCTGTGTATCAAAAATAAATAAAACATTTAAAAAAATTGAAAAAAAAAAAAAAGAAAGCCTGGATTAGCCAGTGGCTGTAATTTTTTTTTATGTTTATTTATTTTTGAAAGAGAAAGAGAGAGCAAGCGGGGCGGGGGGCAGAGAGAAATGGAGACTGAGAATTCAAAGTAGACTCTGCACTAGTCTGCACAGAGCCTGATGCAAAGCTCAAGCTCACAAAACATGAAATCATGATCCAAGCCGAAATCAAGGGGTCGACACTCAACTGACTGTGCCACCTAGGCACCCCAGGAGCTATAATTTTTTATTAGACTTCCTGTTTCCTCTGGAGCAAATCTCATTTCCACCTTTCAACAGGAAAAGAAATTATAATAACATAACTGCAGTCTTTCAAGGCAGGGTTGTATGAATGTAATGCTTTATCATTTCTAAGCCCACACAGGGGGGGAATAAAACCACCTGCATTGTAAATCTCAGTCCATTGTCTCTCAGGAAGAATGCTGAAGCCCCGTTGGAGGCATTGTGGGCATCTGCCCAAATGTTCCTTCCTGGTGCTTCAGGCAGGGTGTACCTCTTCTAGAATTATGCACACAGCACAGTAAAAGCAACAATGTCTGTGAAGACCATTTTACATGTATGGTATGGGCCAGTGATTCTCTTGCTAAGTTCAGTAGACCTAAGGAAAAAAGAATCTAGAAAAGGATGCTCTCCACCCCATATTCACAGCATACCTTACAGAACCAGCTGACATGCTGGGAAAAGAACCCATCAGGTTGCATAATGCCTTACACCTCAGATTCCTTAAGGTGTCTTCTCTTGTCTTCCTCCCTTGCTCTTGTTTTAGAGGAAGCAAGAGTTCTTCATTCCTCCCTTGGAACTCTTGATCCTATCTCCTTTTGCTTCTCCAGTTGTTTCTTCTGCTGTTTACATTTTTTCCCTCCTTATTTTCTAATGGAAGGAGATTGGCAGTAAACACATAAATAAACAAGATCATTCCAGACTAGGAAGACCTAGGAAAGAAATAAAACAAGGTCATATGAGGTCAGTGGGGCTTGAGGGGAGGACTACTTTAAACCAAGTACTCAGGAATGATCTCTGGGGAGGTGATAACATGTGAACAGACCTAAAGAATGAGAAGTGAGTTAACAAGTAAAAAGCCGGTACAAAAAAAAAAAAAACAAAAAACAAAAAACTGGGCCAGCATATTCTAGCCAAAGGGAACCCACATGCAAGATGGCATGGTCAGGGCATAAAAGGGACAGGTAAGACCTTCAGGTTCAAGTTGGTGACTAGAGGATAGTATATGAAAGGGAAAGTGGCCTATGATTCCATTAAAAATATATGCCAGGCCAGGTTACACAGAGATGGCCAGCTCAGGCAGTGTGGTTTGGTTTGGTTTGATCATAAGTTCAGCAAGAAGCCATCTTTAAGCAGGAAAGTGGCATGATCTGATTTATTGTGTTAAAAGTCACACTGAGGGTGCCTACCTGGCTCAGTCCATAGAGCATGCAACTCTTGATCTCAGGGTTGTGAGTTCAAACCCCGCTTGGTCATAGAGCCTACTTAAACACACACACACACACACACACACACACACACACACACACTTAAAAGATCACCCTGACTACCTATGAAAAATGGACAAGAATGGGGTTTCTTCTGAGAAAGTGGCAATTCTATTTGTTCCTTTAGATTTGGCTTCTGCCTCTATCAGTCCTCTGAAAATGTTGTCTGAAATCTCAAGAATTAATCCGTTCAATACTTAATTATCGAGCACAATGTGACAGGCAGTCTTTTAGCATCTACCCTCATGGAGCTAACATGTTAAGGATCACCCACTGGCCAACTCTAAAGATTATTTCAATCCACATTGGACCACCCTGTCCTCCTTGACAGCAGAAAGCTTTAGGGTATCAAGACCCTACAAAATCCCAGGTTTTCTCCTCTTCCCAGTCATCCTCTGGGTCCTCCATCAACTCTTCTTCCTTCTAAATGTTGGTTGTGTAGACAATTCTGCTTTCTTTTTCAATATCAGCAATAAAACATGTCCATCAAGGGGCGCCTAGGTGATTCATTTGGTTAAGTGTCTGACTTCAGTTCAGGTCATGATCTCACAATTCATGGGTTCAAGCTCTGCATCAAGTTCTGTGCTGACAGCTCAGAGCCTGGGGCCTGCTTCAGATTCTGTATCTCCCTCCTCCTCTGCCCCTCTCCCTCTCATGCTCTCTCTCAAAAATAATTTTAAAAAAATTTTAATGTGTCCATCAAGTACCTGCTACTCACCAGCAAAACAGAATTAATAAATCCTCCTGCTCCCATACCTTCCATTACTAGCACCAACCAGATTTCAAATGCATCTCTAGTTCGAAGCTTCTTTTGATCCCCTAGCCTTGATTCCCACTTGTTTGTTAAAATGCTCCATCTACAGGTCTTGCAAGCATTTTCTACTTGGACATAAAAATAAAACTTATCTTCCCATCAAACCAGTCCAAAACCTGCCTTCTCTGTTTTTGTTAATGACAGCAATCTCTGATCACCGATCACCTCCCACCTCTTTGCTGTTCCCCACATCCAAGCTGCTTAGTCATTCAGATTCTGGATCTGTCACAGAGCTCCCCTTCCTCCTAGCTTTCCATTCCCTCTCCACCTTACACCTAAATATTGTAAAACCTTATACCTGGTCCTCACTTTCAGACTCTTCATTTCATTTTTCACATTGCTTTTAGACATGTCATTTCTGTCTCTATCTCTAAGTGGGTCTCTCAATGTATCAAAACTTTCAATGGCTCCCTCATTGTCTAGGGCTCAGTCTATTCCCAGTTTTTCTTTCCCTTTGCTCCTATAATCTCCTTATATAGCATGGGTAGCTATAAGTGATCTAGTATTTTCTAAAGTCCATACTCTTACTCAACCTGAGAGTTTTATCAGAGATTGTATTTCAATGCCTGAATCTTTATTTTTTTAAATCCTTCATCTCTGATATCATGACTTTCATAAAATCTTTCCAAGTGTTTTCCAGGGGATCTGATCTCTCTTTTCCATGAATGTACATAGCATTTTGTCCTTCTCTTAGGCCTTTGTCTTGCTGTTTTATGTTTTATAAATTGTAAGTTGTCTGAAGGCAGTCGTGCTCAAACTTGGCTGCAGTTTTTATCACTTTATACTTAAAAAGCTGATGCCCAAGGGGTGCCTGGGTGGCTCAGTTGGTTTAATGTCTAACTTTGGCTTGGGTCATGATCTCAGGTTCATGGGTTCAGGCCCCATATCAGGCTCTGCACTGACAGTGCAGAGCCTGCTTAGGATTCTCTCTTTCCCCCTCTCTCTGCTTCTCTCTCTCTCTGTCTTTCTCTCTCTCTGTCTCTCTCTCTCTCTGTCTCTCTCAAAAAAAAAAAAATGCCCAAATCCTGCCTCCATGGAGGATTCATTTGGGGTTGGGTGGAGATTCAGTCGGGGTGGGGTGAAGAATGTGTTTTTTTTAAATCCTCCCAGATGATCACAATGTACAACCAAGGTGGGAACCACTTCTTCTGAAATGTGTCTGCAGGACTATGTTCCTTTTGGAGGCCGTTGCAGAGAATTCCTTCCCTTATCTTTTGCAGCTTCTCCAGGCCATCTGCATTCCTGGGCTTGTGCCCTCTTTTTCCATCTTCAAAGCCAACAACGTAGATTCTCTCTCCTGACCTCTGCTTCCCCCTCACGTCTTCTATCCGACTCTAACTCCACCACCTCTTTCCTCAGGCCTCTCATGATCACCCTCACCAAGATAATGCAGGGTAATCGCCCCATCTCAACATCCTTACGTTAATCACATCTGCCAAGTCCCCTTTTTCCGTGTAAGGTAACACAGTCACAGGGATTAGGATGTAAACATTTTGTCAGAAAGCGGGGCATCTCATGATTCAGCCTGCCAAGTTATCTTTGTAGCCTACAAAATCCTTCCATGGCTTTCAAGAGAAAGCTGAACATCTTTGCCTCAGTATGCAAAGCCCTTTATGATTCTGTTCCTGGCTGCCTTTACAACCTCGTGTTCCACCACTCAACCAGACTCGCCACTTGTCGTTTCTCAAATTCCCAGTGTATATCTGTGATGCCCTCTCTATCTGTGCCCCACTAACTCCAACTTTTCCTTCCAAACTCAGGTTAAGTATCAGCTTGTCCCAGAAGCCATCCCTGCTTGCTGCTCGAATGTGGATGAGCCTCCTCCACATTCTCAGAACACTCAGCACTCACTTCTAATATAGCACGCTTCACACCATGTTGAAATTAACTCAATTGTCAATTTCCCCTGTTACTGAAGTTCCTTTGGATTGGACACCATGTCTTATTTGACTGTATTCCCCGTGTTTTACGTTGGTGCTCACAGACATCTTTGCTGAACTAATCAGCTTCCCAGAGCGCATAGCATAGCAGTATACATGTAACAGCGAATCAAAAACATGTTAGTTACAGTGGAAGGCAGTTATTTTTACCTCCTCAAGAATCAAAAGATAATTTATCATCTTATACAAAAAATACTCGGAACTTGGGACTTGTGTCTTGTTCCCCAGAACTACAAAATCCAGTGCAAACAATGCATTGCTAAGTATGATACAAGGAAAGATTTAGCATCATAAGAGATGTAATGAGATTATATGGGCGCTCAAAAGGAGACAGAACTAACTGTGATTAGGTAGATGGGCCAATCTAAAAAAGACAATGACAGCAAGAATGATGTCTATTTTCCTTACCACTGAACTCCTAGCACCTAGCAGCATGCTTGGCACATAGTAGGTATACACCAAGTGCTGGTTTGATGAAGACAATTCCAATGAACTGCACTCCAGACAGAGAAATTAATATGGTGAAGAAAAACTGTGAGGCTTTGCAATGAGCAAAAAGATTATGGGACAGTCCTGCTGAAAGGACTGTTTTCCCTTGCCTTTGAGCTGTTTTATAAATCCTTTAAGTTGCAGAAAACTGCAAACAACGCAAAGGCTTCTTATCGCCAGCAATGCGAATTGTGTATGATAGAGATGCAAATTATATTGTCTTGTGTATAGTAACCATTTTTTAATCTTTTTTTGTTTTTGTTTTTTGTTTTAATATTTTTTATTTGAGAGAGAGTGCATCTGCACAAGCACAATCAGGGGAGGGGGCAGAGACAGTGAGAAAGAGAGAGAGAGGCTCCATGCCCAGCGCAGAGCCTGACCCGGGCTAAATCCCATGACTCTGGGATCATGAGCTGAACCAAAAGCAAGAATCAGTCAACCAACTGAGCCACCCAGGCACCCCCAGTGTTTCATCTTTTAAACAAATTCATTTTAGTGTTTCTTTTGGCATATTTATGTCTTCTTTCAGGATTTTTCTTTAGTTATAACATCCTTTATTCATAATTACTTAAAATTTTTAACAGATTTACATCTCATATCAGTATGAGGATCATATACTTACTTTAAAAAAAAATACCATTGGGACACCAGGGTGGCTCAGTTGGTTGAGCGTCCGGCTTCGGCTCAGGTCATGATCTCACATTTGTGGGTTCGAGCCCAGCATCAGGCTCTGTGCTGACAGCTAGCTCAGAGCCTGGAGCCTGTCTTAGGATTTTGTGTCTCCCTCTCTCTCTGACCCTCCCCTGCTCACACTGCCTCTCTCTCAAAAATAAATAAAACATTAAAAAATTTTAAAAAACCCATTTCGCAATATGAACAAAAAGACAAGTTTGAAAGTGTATTTTTGGGAAATGAGTCATCTGGTTGAACTGAGATAGGAGGTTCTTAGAAGGTTTCATGATCCAAGAAAGGTTGATGGAAGTCAGATTGAGTGGTGCTGAGGGAATGATATACCATGAAATGAGAAAGAAAACAGGTGGCAAAAATGAGGTCACAGGGTAGCTCCCCTGTCTTGGTTCAAATCCTTCTGGCCAATATATTGCCCCTTGGGCACAACCTAAGGCAAGTCATGTAGGCATACTGCGCCTGTTTCCTAAACTGGGCTTTGCAATTGAACCTACTACATAGGGGTGTTGTAAAGACTGAATGAGTTAGTTCAATGTAAAACATTTAGAGCATTACCTGATAAAGAATAAGTACTCACTGAATGTTAACCACTATATTATGGTCACCGTCCTTTGTCTGAAATACTTGGACTTTGGAATATTTTGGATTTAGAAAGGAAAATGTGCATGCTGTATGTTACGTAAGGTGGGATGCAAGGCATCTGAAAAATGAATATTTTTTCAGTAAAATATCTGAATATTTATTCGAAGTGAGATAAATAAAGATGCCTCATATCAGCCCAAGTCAGGACTGCCTGCCAAGTTGATTTGGGTTAGGGAAGATTTACCCATCCAATAATTTACCAAAACTTCAGTTTTCAGACATTTCTGAGTTGAAAAGAAGGTTTTTTAGAGCTTTGGAAACTTGGGAGTTATAGACAATTGTCATATTACTAAAGTAAGAAAAGATTAGATTGAAATAGAATTTGGAAACCCTTGGAACTGTTCCGAAAGCAAGCTTTTGAATTTGATTACCTCTCTGCTTTGGCAAAGTTTTCACTCTTCCTTTTAAAACTTTCAAAGCAGGGGCCAGTGGCAGTTGAGGAAGGCAAGTTTTGTAACCACACTCAATGGGTTCACCACTTGGGGTGCATTAAATTGAATATGACCCAAAAGAGTGTTAAAAGCAAAGAACTTTTTATTACTTACTACAAGTAAGGAGACAGGGAGATAGCTCCAAAGCACTGTCTCCCCCATCGGTTAGTATAGGAAGCTCTTATTCAGCGTAGCGGGGACAGGGTCAGGATGCTCGCAGAGGCACGCTAGTTCACTTGTGCATGCCTACCACGTCCACACACTAGGCATACATTTCTTGTTCAAAGTAAGGCAGAAAATCCCACCCATGGGAGACCTTAATATTATAATGAGCTAAGGTACCCTCAGGACAACTGGAGGTCATCTGAGCAGGTACTTAGCCCCAGTCCGGGTCAAACCTGCTCTAGTGAAGGGCTATCAAGTGAGATGTACCTTCCAAGGGGCTATCAGGTGAGACACACCTAGCCAGCTACCTCCTTGGCTGAAACGGTTGGTTCTGCAAAACAGAGCACCTTTCCAGCCCTGCTTTTGCCCCGTCCTCTTCCTTCCTTCTGCTTAAAACTTTCAGCCCTCAGATTTGAGTAACATCCCATTGGATCCTAGCTAACATTTTCTCTTTGTAGAGGTTCTAGCTAGTACATGAAGAAAGAACCATAAAATATCACCATTTTGCAACCTCTACTGAAATAATGGATCTAGGCAATCAGGAGCTTCTAATATCATTTTTAAAACACAAAACTAAATATTTTTTACCACCCTTTGGAAGTATCTAACCCACCTCTAAAGTAGTTTTGCCTCAAAAATTTTAATCTGAATTGATGAAGCCAAGGGCCAGTTTATGGTGTTATACCCAAGTTTCCAATATCATCCTCAAAAACCAGAGACCACCAGGGAGACTGAGTCACGCATGCAAAAGCAAAGGGCTTTATTACGGGTTTAGGCTCTCTGGGCCTAAGCTCAGGCTCACAGACTTTACCAGCACAGTGGATCCATGCTAAGAGCCCTGAACAAAGTAGGGGTAGGGCCTTTATGGGTTTGGGAAGGGGGAGTTACAGGAAATTGTGACACAGGTACAGTGACCCAATCACAACATTTAGAGTATTAACCAATTACAGAGTGGACCCAGGACCCAGGACCCTCACGTAGGGTGTAACTAGCCTTAAGCAATAAGTGATTACCTATAGCTTCTATTTCTAGGCCTGCCCTTAGGAATGTTAAGGGTATTAGAAGGGTGGTCCCTCCTTGCCTTGGGCAATGTGCGCCCTTACAATGGGAAATATAGGTAACAAAGGAACATGATAAACACAGCAACACAATTCTGGGAAAATACAGACCCTGTGGAACTCCTCAAGGCAAAAGATCTAGTTTCTTCAACACATATATTGCAAGGGAAAAACTGTCGGGAATGGATTAAAACAAACCAAAAATCTGGCAAGAAATTGCAATATATGAACCTTATTTCAGTACCAGTATGAACAAACTGCCAAAGAAAAGATCAGATAACAGTGAGAGAAATTTGAACGCGAACTGGGTATTTGTTAATATGAGGAAGCTATCTTTAATTTGGGGAGGTAAATATATTTTTAAAAAGGCTTTCTCTTCTGGAGCTCTATACTTTTGTATTTACAGATGTTTTGTGTTCACTTCAGTGCTATCCAGTGAGGATATGGGTAGTAAGCAGAGGGAGGACGTGTGAACACTGCATTGATAACTTGAGAATTTGGGACTGGTGCATAAGGATTCGTTATATTGTTCTCCCTAATTCCAAACAATCTGAAAATTGTTGTAATACAAAGGGAAGAAATAGATAAATATCTACATATACACACACTATAGATTTCCTCCATGGATCTAAGTTGGAAGACATTAATGCTTATAAAGAGTATTTAAATACCACTTTTAAGAGAAAAAAATGGGAAAATAAAATTTCCTGAAACAATAATCTGAAAATATACAATTCAAAACTGAAGTATATGATTTAAGAAAAACATTTAGCCTGAAATTCAGGATGATACATGGAAGAGATGAAATTAGCAAGGAGTCTCAGGAGAGCTTGTCAAAGCTGTCTTCAACCTAGGCTAATCCAGTTAAGGGTGGAATAAAAGTGAGTTTCTGGGATCAGTTCTTCTTTATCCTGCCTTTTTTTTTTTTAATAGTAAAAAGAAGAGGGTAGATTGACTTCTTAAAACATCTCTGACTCTGAAAATAAGGAGAGAGCTAGTTTCAATAATGCCAGCAGGTGGCGCGTTTCTGAGCTTTTTTTTTTTTAATCAAAGCTAACAATTTGAGCACCAGTATGAATGCATGAAACATGAAATGCTGCCTTTTCATCTTTGTATTCTGCTTCTCTCAGGGAAAATACTTACAAGGATTCAAGTAGAATAATCTTTGTTTTGCTGTTTGTCTTCCACGTAAGTGAGGGCTTGAATTTTGCATTAAATTGTTAACTAATTTCTAGTTTCACTTTTTCTAGAATAAAATATAGCTGTTTAAAATCCCAAATGGCTGCCAATCTTCACATTGTATAATGCTTCAGGATGTGGTCAAGACCCTAAACTCCAGTGAACCAGAAAGCCAAGGTGCATCTCACAGTGTGCTGTGACCCATAGTGTTTTATGGCTTGTGTCCTGGGATTTTATGTTGCTTTCAGCACCGCTATCCAGATTTCACAGATAGGCCCAAAGGTTTCAACTTAGCCTGGAACAGTCTCTACACCCACCCTGGTTTGACTCCCCAAAGAATATCCAGGGCTGAGGAAATCCTGCTGTTCTGCTTTTCTCAGGGAAAAAGTCCTAAGTGGCTGCTTTTCGATGTAGAATCCCTGTAGGACACAGATCAACCTTCTCTTAGTACTGTAGACACAAGAGTGTCCTCAGAATCCTTAAAACAATCTGGAGGTTGGGGTGCCTGGGTGGCTCAGTCAGTTAAGTATCCAACTTCGGCTTAAGTCATGATCTCATGGCTGGTGAATTTGAGCCCTGCATTAGTCTCTGTGCTGACAGCTCAGAGCCAGGAGCCTGCTTCGGATTCTGTCTGCATCTCTCTCTGCCTATCCCGCCCCCCCCCCCCACTTCAAGTGTTAACTAAACATTTAAAAATTTGTTTTAAATAATAAAACAATTGAGGTCTCTGAGAAGAAACTAAATGAAAATCTCCATTCTCTACCCACCCTTTGGATATTGGGCTAAGTTTGCTGTAAATGGATCTGAAAAATAGCTGCAAGTATTTTGGTGTTTGAGCTTACTCCAAGACAGAGGAAAGGGACATAGGTCATTTAGTTTTAAAGGCATCCCAAGTTGTCATGCCCATTACACATACAATTCTAAAGGAAACTTTTATGAAATCAACTTTATAGTGTGAAATATTTCAGACATAGTAGCTCTTGTTGTTAATTTAGTCAAACAGTGTTATTTTCACTGAACCAACCTTTTTATTATTATTTTCAGAAAAATGTTTCCTGTAATAGATCAGGCTCTTTGGAAGTAGAAGTTAGTGTTATAAAATGATTCAATAATAATAACTCCCATAAGACTCTTTCAATCAAACATTAAAGAATGCACTTTTTCCCCTCTTTTATAGCTGACTTGTTTATAATAATGCTCATCATGAAATGAGCATTCAGGAAATCCAGAATACTATAAAGAAATAAGAATTAAACTTTATTTATTTATTCTGAGAGAGATAGAAGTAGGGGAGGGGCAGAGAGAGAGAGAGTGAGAGAGAGAATCCCAAGCAGGCTCCTCACTGTCAGCAAAGAGACTAATGTGGGGTTCAAACTCAGGAACCATAAGATCATGACCTGAGCTGAAGCTGAATGCTTAACCGACTGACCTACACAGGTACCCCTCCACTGGACTTTTATCTTATTTTATTTTATTTTTCCACTGGACTTTTAAATATATATGCATCACATATGTTGTTCAAATGGAATAGTTTGCTGAGTTGTTTTTTTGTCCCCACTACCTCCCCCACTTTTTCTTTTTTGGCTGAGGTTTTTTTTTTGTTTTTTTTTTTTTAGCAATGTCTTTCATTTAATGATATATTGTGGACATCATTGTGTATTAATAAATATAGATATACCACATTATATTATTTTTTTAAAAACATAGAGGAGAAAACATGAAGGAGGAAGCAGTATTTATAATACCTAGGATGAACGTCTTCAGGAATTTTTTTTAATTGAGAAATAAAATACATAAAGTATGTAAAGTTTCATATACTATATCTCAATAAACTTTTACATATGTAAATGCATTAGTCGGCTTGGGCTGCCATAACAAAATACCATAGTCTGAGTAACTTAAACAACAGAAACATCCTCACACTTTGGGAGGCTTAGAAGTCGAAGATCAAAGTGCTGGCAGGGTAGGTTTCATTCTGAGGCCTCTTTGTCTTGGAAAAATAAAGGGGGACAGAAAAGGAAGAGAGAGCTTGTACTTATAAGCAAATGCACTTATAAGTGCAAGCTCTCTGATGTCTCTTCTTATAAGGGCACAAATGCTACTAGATCAGGCTTTCACCTTTATGGCTCACTTAACTTTAAAGGCACTGTTTCCAGTGCAGTCATATTGGAGGCTAGCTTCAACATATTAGATTTGGGAAGCAGGGGACACAATTCACTCCATAGCAGTAAAACTTACTCTTTAAGGAGAATAAAGTTATATGCTATAATACTTAAGCTATATGTCTGCATACACAAATCAAAATAAGGAATTAAGGGATGTCATTGGATAGTTTAGGAGAATGACTTGCATGGATCCTTTGGAATTTGTTCTTTACTGGAAAGTAAACTCCATGCAGGCGAAGTTTTTTGTCTTTTCTAGTTCCTGCTAAATTTTCGTATCCAGAACACAGTGAGTAGCACATAACTGGTACTTATTATTGAATGACTGATTGTTTTCTTTTTTTCTTTCTTTTTTTTGAAGGAGGGAGAGTATCAGAGTTTAGGAGCCACAGATCATTAAGACAGACTGCCTTGAATGACTCTCAGTTCTATTTCTCACCAGCTCTTTTACCTTGGACAAGCTCTCTATGCCTTAGTTTTTTCCTCTTCCACAAAATGGATATTTCAGGATTGTTGTGGTATGGATTAAATTAATAGGTTTAAACCATTTAGTATATAATTTAATATATACTAGATAGAAGTAGTACTCTCTTTAAGCTCTAAGTAGGTAATGTTAGATATTTACATTTAGGATTAATTTGCCATTTTTATATGTGGTCATAACCTAAGAAAATATCCTGTGAATTTGGTTATATGGGATGATGTTTACCTTGGCTTTTCAGAAAGTGATATTGAGACACAGCTGTCGTGTAACTTGTAAATGTGATTGCCACTGGTATCTCCAAAGTAAGGCAATGTGTTTGCATTCTCCTGTAATTGTCTATTAGTTGGATTTTTATAATTATTTATTTAATTGGTAGTTTACAAGCTCTAAACCTAATTTGAGCCCTTAAATTCTGTGTGTGCATGCAACATCTATAAAGTCATTAATTTGTAGATACACGTAGTCTTCTTTTTGATCCTGTTACGATTTTTTAAAATACAAATTTATGTCCTCCTTTAGTTCCTAGGTATTTTCTCAAGCAGTGGAAGCTGAAAGTACAACCATTAAAATGCAAAATCCTGGGGCACCTGGGTGGCTCAGTTGGTTAAGCATCTGACTTCAGCTCAGGTCATGATCTCAGGGTCGATGGGTTCAGGCCCCTTGTGCTGAGCTGTCAGCACCCAGCCTGAAGCCTGCTTCAGATTCTGGGTCTACCTAGCTCTCTGCCCCTACCCCGCTCATGCTCTATCTCTGCCCCTCTCAAAAAATAAAAAAATAAACATTAAAAAAAAAAAACTATGCAGAATCCCACAGGAAAAAATGAAAACACCATGCACAATCCCCAAATTTGGAGGTAATGAAAAGGGAGTCCAAAAAAAATTTTTTTTAAAGAACCACTGCTTTAGTGGCTTCACTATAAGGAAATTCCTTTAATTTGAAATTGCTATATTGTAATTGTTGATCTCTTAATCAGAATGGTAGAGAACCTCACTCCTGTATTTGTCTGTAACTATGAAACCAAAAGTTCACCTGAGGCAGCCTGGGCATAAACTACAACTCCCAGAATTCCTGGGTGGGAGCTTTGGGAGTTGTAGTTCACTCTATATTTCACCACCGCCCACATGCCCTACTCCAACGCAACCCAATCCCTGGGCTCCAGCTCCGGATAAGTACTGCGAGGGCATGGTCATCTCATGGGATATTCTTTTTGCCTTGTCATTTTTTTTTCTTTCTAGATTTGTCATTTTTCTCTCGTGTTTCCCCTGTTAGCTGTTACACGCACGCCCACGACTACTCTGGAGAGGCTGACAGCAAGCGTTAATCCGAAAGGAGTGATCCCGGAAGTGAAAGTGATCCAGTCTGTGTCGGGCTGAAATATAGCAGGTCGCGGAGGATTCTGGCTACAGTAAGGAAAGCTGTCGTACTTGATTTTATTTTTTAGGTACTCACCTTTTTTTTTTTTTTTAAATTTTTGATCTTTAAAGGTCATTTTTCTACCCCCATTTTTTTTTCATATTGCCTCTTTGGGATCACTCCGTACTCTGAATTACAGAATCTGGTTTACACATGCTGCTCAGGCAGAGGCTTAGTGTCACTTCTGACTCTTGAGAATTGTCCGTAGAGTGTCGAGTAATCCTGCTCTTGTGGTGGGTGAGGGAGAAGACTTGCCGTTCTCAGGTATAGGCAACCCTAGCGAGTAAAACGTCTTGGGTTTTTTTCCCTCTTAACATTGAGGTTCATGACCTTAGGAGTTACTCACTCGATTGCTGTTCCTAGGATGAAAACTTCAGCTATCAGTGTTCTAACAAAAATTGATCCTTCTGATTTGTCCGTTTTCTCAAATGGACACACTTCTTCCTATATGCTAGAGACTAGATGTAAAGACATTGGAAACCTGCTGAAGGACTATTAAACCTTCTGGCTGTTGGGCATTGGTGCATTCTACAGTCTTTCCAAATGTGATTTGGTATGTTAAAGTTTGTTAGTAGGATCCTGCAAACTCTGAAAATTTTGGAGATCATTCTGAATATTTTATTTCCTAGGGGATTATGATATTCAACTTAGCTGATTTACAGTGATCAAATGAATTAATATATGAATGCACCTCCTAGCATAGTACGAACACTAGAGACAATAAAGGTTGATTCTGATAAAATTGAGACCCTTATTTTCAACTTTGAACCTCAGGACTTTAAGGGCAAAGTGTTTTTCCTAAAATATTTTATCTTTCCCCTTTCTTAATAAAACTACTCTGCTTTTGTTAGCTTCTGATTATGTCTATTAGAAGGAAGAACAGGTAGTTAGCATCCACAGCCAATTTCACCTAACTTGTAATTTTTTTAAGTAACTATTTTTTCCTGATTGTAATACAAGTAATACAAGCTATGCATATAGAAAAATTAAAAACACTGAAAAGTAGAAAAACTAGAAGGCATGCGAAAGGTTTCTACAGGCCCACAACTAGAAATCATCTTAACATTTTGCTCTATTTCTTTTTTAGGTTTCCTCTACCCCCAAAATACGGTTTACCTTTTTCACATGTATATCATATATCATAGAAAATTTTGAAAATCTAATTGAGATTACATTGTTTTGCATTCTGCTTTTTTCATTTAATGCAAATATCACCACTGTCCCTTTTTACTAGACCTACTTTCTTAGTATAATATTTGAAGTTTTCTTTCTTTAGGGTCTCAACTGAAAGGAAAGCACCTGATTGCAGAATTGAGAATGGAAAGTACTGAGCTCTGAACAATAAAACTGCATTCTAGTATTAGCTCTGACTGTCTGGCTGAGTGAGTAATCATGACTAAGTCACGTGACTCTTGGACCTCTGGATACCTAGAATTGAAGAATTAGATAAGAAACCTTCTTCAAACTTTAGAAGTCTATGAATATGTGAACCACCTAAAGCTTGCATGATTATTTCATACCTTTCAAGTGCTTGTTCATGTATTCAATTCTAGATTCTGAATACTTTCTAGAAAATAGCTGATTTAATATAATCTATTAATATATTTATTAGTTATGCTCCTACTCATTTGCTTTAGCTAATTATATACTTTGAGTGAATAGAAAACAGTTCTATCTTCATTTGTTTTAATATGCTCAGGCATTTGAAGAATTATTTTCTTTTTATGGAATATTGAATTTCAGGACAGTGTTTAGAGCTGGCTACAGCAGTGAACTGAACAAGATTTCTTGAGGTGTCTTCCAGCTTTTGTATTTGTAGAGTTGATTTTTTTTTCACATTGTGTTTATTATATTTCAGATGCTGAGATGAGTCGTCACCTGTGTGCTTGGCTTTTTAGACATTCATCTCATAATGGTCCCCACCAGTGCCATATCCACCCCCAGTCTCGTCAGTTTACACAGAGACATCTTGATACAAGGCTGTGGGTTTTTAGACAAAACAGGCAACCCCCTCTCCGTCATCTGTTAGATAAGAATTGTCCCAGGAGATACTGTCTTCAGGACACCAGGATGCTGTGGAAGCATAAAGCACTACAGAAATACATGGAGGGCCTGAGTAAGGAGTACCGTACACTTGATCAGAGTTTGCAGCGGGTGTCTGTGAACGACGGAGATCGGAGGGCCTGGACTAGAAGGCACGCCGAGTTGGCACCACTCACAACCATTTACCAAGAAATTCAGGAGGCTGAGCAAGCAATCGAAGAATTAGATTCAATGTGTAAAAGTAGGTAAAAGATGTGTGTGTGTGTATAAGGACATGATTGATTTTATAGGTTAAAGCTTTATTGAATGCAGTCTTCAAAAAACTTAGAATGAATACATTCTACACTTGGAGAAGACAGGATTCTACCCTGGGCATTTAAAGTATTTCAGCTACCAAAAATAAGCTACTAAGAGACCAAGCTCCTTGTGGTGCTTGCCAAGTTTTTAGGGTCTATGAGACTGAATCCTGATCTTTTCAAAACCTTTAATTTATTGAGCACTGTCCTACGTATATAGCAGAGACACAAAAATACAGTTCCAACCCATCAAAGGGCTTATGTGGTCTAGGTGTTATTTCATATTCCCAGAAAGAAACTCTGCACCCTGTAGCCATCTTGCTCCAATTCCTCTTTCCCTGCCGACCAGGAGCAACTGCTAACCTACTTTCTAGATTTGCTCATTTTAGGCATTTTATATAAATAGGGTCATATAACACATCCTTTGTGATTGGCTTCTTTCATTTAGCATAATATTTTCAAGGTTTCTATGTTGTAGCATGTATTTGTACTTTTTATTGTGGTACTGTATTCCTTGTATAGATATACCACATTTTCTTTTCATCTGTCCATTCATCAGTTAATGGATATTGAGTTCTTTCCACTTTTTGGTTATTATGAGCAATGGTGCTACAATTGCTGAGTCGTCTCGTAACTCTACATTTTACCTTTTGAACAGTTGCCAGACTGTTTTCCAAAGTGGCTTCACCATTTATATTCTGCCCTTTAGACTCTAGCTATCCTAGTGAGTGTGAGATGGTATCTTACGGTGGCTTTGATTTGCATTTCCCTGATTAATGATGTTGAGCATCTTTTCATGTACCTCTTGGCCGTTTGTATCTCATCTTTGGTTAAATGACTGTTCAGATCCTTTGCCCATTTTTAAATTAAGCTATTTGTCTTTCTTTTGATTTTTGAGAGTTCTTTATATTATAGCTACAAGTTCCTTATCAGATATATGATATGCAAAAATTACCTCCTTTCTGTGGATTATCTTATGAAGCACTACATTTTTTTTAAGATCTTTTTTTAAAATGTCTATTTATGTTTTTTGAGAGTGGGGAGGGGCAGAGAGAGGGAAAGAGAATTACAAGCAGGCTCCACACTGTCAGTACAGAACCTGATGGGGAGCTTAAACCCACAAACCGTGAGATCATGTCCACAGCCGAAATCAGGAGTCAGACGCTTAACCAACTGAGCCACCTAACTCCCTTGAGATTTTATTTTTTAGTAGTCTCTACACCCAACGTGGGGGTTGAACTCACAACCACAAGATCAAGAGTCACATGCTGTACCGACTAAGCCAGCCAGCTGCTTCCTTCAACTCCTTTTTTTTAACTTCTTTTTTTAATGTTTTATTTATTTTTGATACAGAGAGAGACAGAGCATGAGAGGGGGAGGGGCAGAGAGAGAAGGAGACACAGAACCGGAAGCATCCAGGCTCTGAGCTAACTGTCAGCACAGAGCCCAACGCGGGGCTCGAACCCACGAACTTGAGATCTGACCTGAGCCGAAGTCGGAGGCTTAACCAACTGAGCCACCCAGGCGCCCCCTTCAACTCCTTTTTAAAAAAAGATTGAAGCACCATAATTTTTCATTTTGATGTTGTCAAATTTATCTTTTTTTTTTCTTGTTGCTTGTGTTTTTGATGATTTTGGTGTTAAGAAACTGTTGTGTAATCCAAGGTCACAAAGGGTAGGTCTGTGTTTACTTCTGAGAGTTATATTTTTAATCTTATATTTAATTCTTTGATCTATTTCACTTAATTTTATATATGATGTAAGAGGTTTATTTTTAGTTTTAGTATTTCTTAATATTGCTCTTGCCTTAACATTTTATCTCATATTAAAAATTTCCAAAAGGTACAGAAGTTGAAAGAAAAAGTATGATGAACTAACTTGGGGTCCAACATTTATCCAGATAGTGCTTTAAGCTTTTAGTTTGTAAACTTGCCTCTGTGCTTCATCCTGTTTAAGTGTTAGAGATGTTAAGCAATGTCAAGGCCAGTCATAGTTGCACCTGTAAATTTCTGGATTTCCGGAGACTTGTATTTTCCTGCCATGAATTTCTCATGTATGTTTAATGAGGACTTTTTTTTACCCTTTTGCATTGTGCCCTTCAAATTTGCAATTAATTAGTTTGGGGAAAGTTCTTTGCATATTATAGGAGCTGACTAACTTTCTAAATCAAATTGACATAACCTTCTTCAGCCTGGGATGTATCATGTATAATTAAGATTGGATTGGATTGCTTCTGGAGTGTCTTCTAGGTCTGCAGTTCTGCTATTCTGTAATAAAAGCAACCTTTGCTGTCTTACTATGTGCCAGGCACTTAAGCTAAGTATTTTACAAGTATTATCTCATTTGAACATTCACAATAATCTGATGAGGTAAAATCTTCATTTTGTAGATGAAGCAGCTGAGAGCCTAAAATGCCAAATGTCACTCAGCCAGTCAGGAGAGGAACAAGGATTTGAACCCAATCAGTGAGACTCCGCAGCCTCTGTTCTTATCCACTGCACAATGATTCAAAGTCCAGTAGGCTTTACCCCTGTAATATACCTTTCAGTAGTCCCCTTCTATAATTTCTGCTCATTTATATCTTTATTATATCTCATGCTGGATGATTACAATAAATTCCTAACTTGTGCTACCTCCAGGCTTTCCCAGTCCAAGTGCAACCTTAATCTATTACTCCCCTGCTCAAAATTTTCAGTAATTCCCATTGCCTACAAATGCATATTTCTTGATTTGGCATTTAAGAACCTCTGCAGAGTGACACAACCTCTCTGTATAGTGTATTAATTCCCATTGCATACGCTACCTTCCAAGAAAAATAACTCACCATTCCCTGAATATACCAGTATCATCCCATGTCTGTCTTTGCACTCATGGTTGCCCACCAATTTCACCTTGTTAAAATTCAGTCCCCTTTTACGTATGGCTTGGATGTCATACTTTGGCCTCAATCCCCTCTGTAAAACAAATAAGTTTACCTTTCTCTGTTTTGAGTTTTGATCCTTTGTCTTAAAAGTTAATTGGCTTGGGGCACCTGGGTGGCTCAATTGGTTAAGCGTCCAACTTTGGCTCAGGTCATGATCTCGCAGTTCATGAATTTGAGCCCTGTGTCAGGCTCTGTGTTGACACCCTGCTTTGGATTCTGTGTCTCCCTCTCTCTCTCTGCTCTCCCCTGCTCGTAATTTGTCTCCTTCTCTCTCAAAAATTAGCAAACATTTTAAAAAAGTTAATTGGCTTAACTTCTGCCCCTTTCCTCATCCTCTGTTCTTCAAGGCCAGAGTCCATGTCTTACTCATTTTTATATTTTTTGCAGCACCAAATATAGGATATAATAGAGTCTCAAATTTTTGTTGATATAATGAAATTGAATTAGACTGCATTTTATAGATCAGTAAACAATTAGAGGCACAAAAATAATTTTATGTGACTGCAAATCATCTTTTTCTGATACCTTTGACCTACCACGTATCTGTATGAAGTAATGTCAGCCTGGTTTCCATTTGTGGCATAAGTGCGTAATGTGGGGCCACGAGTGATGTTACAGTTCTGCAACAGATGATCCATAATTGGAATTCAGTTTGATGGCACCTTATGCAGGAAGTCTTTCTCAAGTGCTGAAGTCTGGGTTAGACCTCCTCCTTCATGCCTCCATGGCACTGTCATATTCCATATTTTAATCGTGTGCACATGTCCGTCTTTCCCACCACACTGAGCCACTTGAGGCCTAGAATCCTGTTTTATTCATCCATGTGTTTCCAACAACTAGCAGAGTATCTGGTGCATAGTAAGCATTAAAAGAGCCTTCCCTCTTTTATAATTATGATTTTTTCATTTCTGATTTCTTATTAAGAAGCAAACATTTCTACCTCAATGTGCAAGCATCACCACCAACAAATGGGAGTCTAGGTGTCTAGGGCAGTAGAGTCAAAGGCTATGAGATCGACCAAGCTTGTCTACTGCCTCTCATTGTTAGCCTTTCTTTTGGGAGTTCCATGATTTAACTTTCTGCTTTTGAAATGATGTGAAAAGGACCATTGTTTCCATAAAACAGAGGTTACAAAGATGTTTTATTTGACCTACATGGTGTTTTAAAAAGTGTTTGCTAAGTATAAACATATCAAGAGATTTCAAACTTTGTGCTTGAAAAAAATGGAGACTCTACTAACCATGCTGGAGTACCCACAGTGTGCGGGTTAATGGCTGCTACCTTTAGGACAAAATGTGGTCACCCCAAGTTACTCTAAAACTGTCCTTCTTTGAGTTTATATTTAATTAACCAGTTCCTTTTCAAACTTGTTTTTTTTATCATCAATTTCTAGAATTATTTTTAGACATTCAAATCATAAGCTCTTTGGGGCAGCGATCATACTTCACACTGACTTTTTTAGAGATACTTCACAAGCATTTATTAATTGATAGTCTCTAACTATTCTAACTCTTCTTTTGTATAATCCCTTTCCTTCACAACTGAAATAAAATTTAGTAGGCAGAGATTAGGTAGCTGTTTAAGAGTGTTTCTACGAGTATTTAAAAACATCATTTCTGTTGCTGCTTTGTAGGTCTAAATCAAGAAGATGAAAAGCAGTTACAAGAACTTGCTTTGGAAGAGAGGCAAACCATTGCTCAAAAAATCAAAATGTTATACAGCGAGGTATGTTTTAGGTGGCAGACTACTTGATTGTGTTAATATAAAGGAGTATTGTTTTGATATATTGTGCCCAAAGTACTTTCCAAACACCAGTTTATTAAGGCTTCTTTTATAATAGTGATTAAGCTGGGCTTAATACTGTAATCTGCTACAGATGGAATAATGAGGTTGAAGGGATTGGGATGCCAAAGAATAAAACCTCACCTTTCCCCATCCTCCAAGAGCAACCATATTCCAAAGCTATTAATTTGCCAGGCAAGGAGACAGATGTTGGTAAAGAAATTTAGTTCACCTAGAGGAAGAATCAACAGTTTTGAAGCCTTAGAAACGTGGAGGTGTTCATAGCTGTTGTGTTGATTAAGGATTGAAATTTTGCTTTCTGGATAGAATGAAACAAATCGAAGACGCGATTAGTTCACACAAGCCGTTAGCTCCTTGTAGTTCAGCGGATGATTTGTTTAAGAGACAGTGAAGACCACAGTGCTGTCTGTGCACCATCTTTGCTTCTGTCCTATTTGCCATGTTCCTTCATGCAGCCTCCCTACTCTGGGAATCCACAGTGGGGCCTGTTGAGGGGAATGAGGTATGGGGGTATCAGTTACTGTGATGTGACCAGCAAGTCAGAGGCAGAAGTAGAGCGTCACTCTTGGTCTCGTAATCTCTCCCTCAGACTACCAGTTCTAGCCGAGACGGCATATTTCAAAAATTAGCAGTAGGTACTTGTAGTTTGATTTGCAAGACTCCTTAGTAATAAATAAAAAACAAAACTGCTTCCTTTTTCTTTATAGGGAAGCTGGTTACTTTTTTTATTAGGAAGCTCCTTGTTTTCTTGTCACAGCTCAAACTATTTGGGCCTTATCCTGGGGGACCTCAATTTACTCTTTAAGCAGAGCAGCTCGCCTGAGAACAGGGCACGACCTGGGGTCCGCTGTCCTCTATGGAGGGAGTCATATGGAAAAAGTTCTTATTTTCTGCAAGCGAAGACTTTCAAAGCTTTACTTCATTCATTAGATGAAAGAAGCTACTGTTTAGAACTAATAAGAGGCAAAATCTGAAAAAAAATTGAATGGAACACTCTAGACTTTGATCTAAACTTGGACATTTTAGAAAATTAGAATAATCTGATAGCATTGTGGAGAATACCCTGACAAGTAACTCCATTGTTAGCATGCCTTGATCATTTATTTTAGGTCCGGTCCACTTATAGCATTTAATGACTACACCTTGTTGGGATGCTATGTAATTATTGTTAATTATTGATTTGTTTAATGGAGGTCTTTATCTAAAATCAAGCAATAGTATGCCATAGAAAATATACCCACAAATGCTGATTTTTTTCCCTTTTTCAGCTTTTCCAGAGTCTAGTGCCAAAGGAGAAATATGACAAAAATGATGTTATTTTAGAGGTAACATCTGGAAGAACTACTGGAGGTCAGTTAAATAATTTTATTGTAAGTGATCCAACAAAAAATACTTAAATTTTATCTTGGTTTGACACACTTTAATTTTTAAAGTTCATTAAATGTGTTTCACTATGGAAACAGTTACTCCTTATTTCCCAAGGGGCCTGTACCTAAGAATGGCTCTCTTAAAAATTTGTGCTGACTGAATATTTTTTGTATTTTTTTTAGGCGATATCTGCCAGCAGTTTACCCGGGAAATATTTGATATGTACCAGAATTATTCAAGCTATAAAAACTGGAAATTTGAACTTCTGAATTATACACCAGCTGATTATGGTAGGCATATCTGAGTATTTTATCCATAGAAGATGCTAAAAATTGTTTTACCTCTGATCTTCATTAAAACCATGTAGTCCCATTTTTTTCTTTAAAGTTTTCTTTTTTATTTTGAAAGAGAGAGAGAGTGCACACATGCATCAGTCAGGGAGGGCCAGAGAGAAGTGGGGAGAGAGAGAATCCCAAGCAGGCTCCGCTCTATGAGCATAGAGTCCAACACCGAGTCCTGTCCTACAAACCGTGGGATCATGACCTGAGTGGAAAACAAGAGTCTAATGGACTTTTAACCAACTGAGCCACCCAGGTACCCCTCCTATTTTTTAAAACATTTTATCTGTATCTACTAAATGCTGTGATACAGACTCATCATTCTCAGCAGCTTTACCCTAATAGAGGTCTTAACTGGGAGACGAGAGTAGGAGGTAGTGAAGGAAGGAGTGTCTGAATTAGAGAAAATTTTCCTGGAGAGAATAGATCTCTACCTTGCCTTGAAACTCATCACTCTCTATTCAAAGAAAGATGTGTTAAGGTTTTTGCTTCTAAGAACTTTATCATTTATGTGATACAACCTGAAAGTATAATCAGACTGGCCAATGATGTATTAGATTCTTTTTTAACATCTTCAAGTTTTATAACCTCAAAGGTTAAATACACATAACAAAATAATCTTTCCAAGGATCTGCTCTTTCAGGTTTTCAGCCTTATGCCTCTCCTCATTCTGGCTAATCCACTGAAATTGTTCTTCATAAAGGATTTCTGAACTTTCTTCAAGCTGTCTTTTGAATATATTCCATCTACCTTATATTCTTATTATTGTAATGTTGAAGTTAAAAAAAATCTTCTCCCTTTTTCATATTATCTCAAAAACTTTTCTCGTATTTTTATTCTCTCAACTTCTCTCTTCATTTCATTGCCCTTAGTAGCATTTTCTCTATACCATCCCTTTTAGCACCATGTGTGAGTTTCCTGATTTTGCTTTTACTGTCTTTTTTGTGTATTTGATTTGTATGGAAATGCAGATAAAGTTAATCATTTGTCTTTATTTTTAAGACACCACTCTAGTTGGGCAGATAAAAACTTATACAATGTATACAATACCAAACAATACAAGTCCTTAAACTTTTAAATAACTCAATTACGAAAGATCAAGACATCTGGTAGTAATCTTTTTTCCATTCTTTTACGCCATATGAAAGTTTTTATCTTCTTGGTTATAAATTGATACCCAGTAATAAACCACAAACTGAGGAAAAAGGAAGGATTGAAGTAAGTTATAAACAGCGGAGGAAAATGAATGAATAAGGAAGCTGTGCTTGGTGCAGGTTTTCAAACAGCCGGTGGTCAGGAAAGAGGAATTGAAAGCAGAGGCAAGGAGCAACCAGAGCAACCACGTGGTGGCAGGAAAGATCTTGGTGTGTGTGAAGGACAGTGAGGAGGCCAGTTTACCCAGAGCACATCTGTGGTAGGAGGTCATAGGATATGAGCTTAAGCGGGTACAGTTTGAAGAGCCTTGAAAGCTGAACAGGCCTTGATTGTTGGGGAGTAGAGAGCTGTTGGAGATTTTATCCGTAAGCATATGATTTGATAAACGCAGATTTTAAGATTATTTCGACGGCAATTTGTGGGATGAATCAAGAGGCTAGAGTTAAGGCAGACTGCAGAGAGGTTGTTAGAGCAATCCAGGTGTAACTAAGACTTAACTTGGCAGTAGACACATGGGAGATCTTCAAAGAAAGAATGGACAAAAGAGGACCTAGTGCTTGCCCTCATGTCCTGAGTGCAGTGTAGGTGATTTGATCTTCACAGCCCTGTGAGATAGATATTATTAATCCCACTTTACAGATGAGGAGCAAGGCTCAGAGAAAAAGTACCTAATCCAAGATCATGTAAGCAATGGCAGTCCGGGGATTAAATTTAAGTTTGTCGGATCCAGAGTCACACTATGTCCCCATCGCGGTAGTCTATTCTGACACAAGATGAGCCACCGGATTCTAATCTTTCTTGCTGGGAAGACTACAACATTAACTCACGTTGGAAATCAGAGTGAATTATTAAATCACTGGTTGTAGTGAACACCCATTTAGAAATATGCAGTAAATGCTGAAGTTGTACAGCCAGAGCTTAGGTGAGAGAACAGAATCGAGGAAAGAGATTCAATACCATGTCTAACACTGAGAGAATATGTGAGGGAGAGTCTAGGGCATCAGACCTTAGAGAACAGCCACATTTAGAAAGATAAACTAGTTGGCAAAAGAAGGAGAGGAGTTAGATAAGCAGAAAAAGGATGAGGGCTGCATAATACTGTGTGTATAAAGTAATCTCTATTCCCAACATGGAGCACATGCCCTACCGATTGAGCCAGCCAGGCGCCCCAAGGGCAGTATAATATTATGGAAGCAAGAAGGGGGAGAGTTTTAAGAATATAATAAGAAATAGCAGCACCTGGCTGACTTGGTTTGTGGAGCATGCTACTCTTGATCTCAGAGTTATAGGTTCAAGCCTCATGTTGGGTGTAGAAATAACTTAAAAAATAAAATAAAAATTTTAGAAACAGCAGCATTATAAAAGAGAGTAGTGGCAAATGTCATCAGTGACCTCTCAGATGTATATTTTGAATCTAGTTTTCATGAATGAAACATGAACTCAATAACAACAGGAAGAGAGATTCTAGATTCTGTCCCAGGGGTGTAGTGCAGCTTAAACAATCCCTAGACAATGTTTGGGAAACTTTCTTTTAGATAGACTGACCTACTGGAAAAATAAAATAGAGCTACTTTAAAAAGTAAAAAGGACTTAAAAATATTTTACTCCATACCTTTAGAATTAAAGACTAAGAGGGGCACCTGGGTGGCTCAGTGGGTTAGGCATCTAATTTTGGCTCAGGTCATGATCTTATGGTTTGTGGGTTTGAACCCTGCATCGGACTCTGTGCTGACAGCTCAGAGCCTGGAGCCTGCTTCAGAGTCTGTGTCTCTTTCTCTCTCTGCTCCTCCCCTGCTTGTGCTCTGTTTCTCTCTCTCTCTCCCTCAAAAATAAACATTAAAAAAATTTTTTTAATTAAACACTAAGAATAAAACTCTTCTTATTATAATTATAAAATACTTAAAAGTTGATTTATTTATAATTAGAAGAAAAGATATGAATAGGAAGGCTAAAATAGAGAAGGGATAAAAAGCACCTACCTTATAAATTATGTATGTTAAATTGTATATACTTTTTTTTAATATTTAATTGAAATGGAGAGGAGCTCACAAAGATTCACACAGCCTTAAAAGCTCAGGTTGAAACACACATGCAAAAATTCCTGCATCAAGTGACTTAAAGTCTTATAAGTTTTGTGACTGTAGGTACAGATAGGGATAATACTCAGTCATTCCATAAATAATCCAAACTAAATGATTACAAGGTAGTTTTTGTGGAAGCAGTAGAGGAGAGAGCTCTGCATATATAGTATAAGGCTGACACTGTGTTATTCTGTATACTGGGTATTTGATAAATCGAAATATCTTCCGAGTTAAAGGGCTTCTGTGACATGTTTCACATTATCTCCTCTCTCCCAACAGTTGAATGTTTATAATTATGTTTTGTTATTCTCTGCTTGCCAGTTAAATTCAGGGAGAGATCACTTAAAGTAATGCGGTGGTTGATTTTATGTGTTCAGAAGATATACTTTTTACCAGAGGTGAGAAATAAATTCATTAGGAGCGCCCTGGCATCCTTGATTGCTCTTCTCTGTCAGTCAGGCCTTACTGTGGGGACTTCGGCAGCTGAAATGGGAAACCTAAATACAATGGGAGTAATTGAATTTCCAGGTGGCAGGGGGCAAGTGGCAGCACTTGGCAGCCAGAGGTGGGATGGGCATGGTTACTGTCGAGGACAGCAGCGCCACAGCAGCAATCAGAGTAGCCTGATGCACGTAGACCTGCGGCATCTCTAGAGTTAAAATAGACAGGAAACCTCGTAAATTCTTACTTGATCTGTATAAGTAGAAAAGTCTTAGGTCAAGTGAACAGAAGTCTAACTTTAATCATAAAAACAAGTCATGGCTCCTCAGTCAGTTCTCAGACTTGAGCTGGTTTACAGGCTCAAACCCCTTGAATAAAGGGGACTGCTGGCTCCCCTTGAGGAAGGACCCCAGTGTGTTGCCAAATATTTATACTCTCTCACTCTTCTCTCAGCATTCTCCCAAAAAGGATCTGTGGCCGTTTCCCAGGGTAACTGTGCCTTGCAGAAAAGGAAATAACCAGACTTTTCAGGCACTACTGGACACTGGCTCTGAAATGACACTAATTCCAGGGGACTCAAAACATCACTGTGGCCCATCACTTAGAAGAGAGGCTTGTGGAAGTCAGGTGAAGAATAGACAGGTTCCTCTTACAGTGGGCCTGGTGGGTTCCCAAACCTGTCCTGTGGTGGTTTCCCCAGTTCTGGATACATAATTGGAACAGATATACTCAGAAGCTGGCAGAATCCCCATATTATTTTCCTGACCTGCCGGGTGAGGACTGTATGGTGGGAAAGGCCAAGTAGGAGCCATCAGCACTGCCTCCACCTAGGAAAATCGTAAGCCAAAAGCAAACCTGCATTCCTAGAGAGATTGCAGAGATTAGTGCCGCCATAAAAGATTTGAAAGATGCAAGGTTAGTGATTCTTACCTCATCCCTTTTCAACTTGTTTATTTGACCTATAAAGAAGGTAGATCAGATCAGTGAATGACAGTGGATTATTATAAGTTTAGTCAGCTGGTGATTCTAATGACTGCTGCTGTACCAGATGTGGGTCCATTATGTGAGCAAATTCACAGACCCTGATACCTGGTATGTAGCTGTTGATCTGAAAAATGCTTTTTTTCTCCATACCTGTCAGGACCACCAGAAGCAGTTTTTCAGCTGGCAAGGCCAGCAGTCACCTCACTGTCCTACTTCAGAGGTATATCAGTTCCCCTGCTCTACATCATAATTTAGTTCACAAGATCTTTTTTTTTTTTTTTTTTTGAGAGAGAGAGAAAGAGAGCACAAGTCAGGGAGAGGCAGAGAGAGAGGGAGACCGAGAATCCGAAGCAGGCTCCAGGCTCTGAGCTGTCATGATAGCACAGAGCCCGGCATGGGGCTTGAACCCCTGGACTGCGAGATCGTGACTTGAGCCGAAGTTGGCCATTTAACCAACTGAGCCACCCAGGCGCTCCAGTTCACAGGGGCCTTGATCATCATTCGCTTCCACATGATGTTGACTGGCCCAGGAGAACCAATGATACACTTCCAGTTACTACTGATATTTATTGATGGCTAACTGTCAACACTGCTAATTGCTCTACCAGTGTTTATCTCAAGTTATTCCTCACAGCAACCCTTAGAGGTAGGTTGAATTTCAGGTCTGAGTCGTATACTTACTCATGCCTTGAAGCACTACTCACATAGTCTGCAATATGAATGGTTTTCCATGCTGTAGCCCTCGTTATAATTACCATTTACAAATAAGGAAGCCACAACAGGAACAAATGAAGTAACTTGCCGGTGGACACACAACTAGGAAGAGGAAGAGCTTGAATTTGAATTCAGGCAGCCTAAGATTGGCCATAATAATCTGTACAGTAAAGTTGCAGCCTTCTCCTTTCAGGCCATATAAATTCAAATATGTGCCCTCAACATGTAGATAAAGGGGGTTGAGGGGAATAATATTAAAAGTACAGAGAGAGTATGATGAGATGGAAAATTTTAATTGTTGTGGCCTCACTCTGTCTCAGTTCCTGGGTATCTTTCATACTATGACCATCAGACTACACTGAGTATGAATGATAAGCAAATACATTTTTCATATCATCTGACCACTAAATGCTAGTCAGCTTCTTTATCTGGTATTTAAGGAAATAAACAGTAATTTGTTCCATCACTGGAGGAAGACCAGCTGTGTTGGACTTATTAAGAGACGGTATGTCAGAGGTGTCTGGCTGGCTCAGTCAGTGGGACATGCAACCCTTGATCTCGGGGTTGGGAGTTCAAGCCCCACATTAGATGTAGAGATTACTTAAAATCTTTAAAAAAAAAAAAGACCATATGTCACTCTCTGATAAGTTACCTTCCTCAGGCATTTTCTAGGGTAATCTAAAGTTTTGCCCAATTTTTGTCCACCATGCTGACTTTACCCAAGTGGTTAGATCTGATGTCAGAGCACTGAGTCTTCATTAGAAACATTAGGAACATGGCAGCAGCAGTGGCAGCATAGTTAATGCAAGGGAAGGAACTTTGAGTTAAGGATTTTATAAGCAGCAAAACTGACTTATAAGTCTACAAACTTATAAATATGCAAGAATTCAAATAGTACTTTTCCCATGGTTCCTTCCTGAGGAATCTACTAGAAAATAAAACTTTAGGCAACTAAAATATGAAGTATCAACATAAAGAGTAGAGGTGAGCATGCATGTGGTTACCTACAGAACTATGTCTATTTGAGGACTAAGGGAAATAATGCAATGTTTTAGAACTGTAAGATCTGACAGGATTGAGTACAACCACTTGAAAAATGGGGGAATAGGAAAATAAACTTTTAATGTTTTTAGTAATCATGTTCTGGCAGAACTAGTAGAGTTATTCTAGACTGTTGGATATGTACTATGGGATAAAATAGATGAGTAGCTGTGAGATATCGTAGTATCTTCCCTGTCGTTGAGAATCAAGATTCTTGGAATGGAAGGCAAGAGTGATAGAGAAGAGGCCATCACCTTGAATTTACCCTGGAAGTATCAATTGTCAGGAACTGCGGGTGGGCTGAGATTTTGCCCTCCTTGCAAGCTAACAAGTTAACATGCCACAGTTTCATGAGTCAGCGACAGAACACGGTGTATTACTCGTAGTAGCAGTAAGCAGAATATCAGCATTTTTGTCCGGTGCTATGAGCTCCAGGTCCTATAAGGTACCTCGAAGCCAGATGATAACTGCCTATGCAGTAGGTTTCATTATACTAGAGGAACTCTGAGCGTAGAGATCTTAAAACTTTTAAGTAAGCATGCTTGTGCACTGCTCTAACAAGGAGGTGCTTCCTTTATCTTCCAAGGATATAAGCAAACTTGACCTTTGCTCTGGAGGGAGATGTACCTCCAAAGCTGTTCTCTATGCAAACACTCTTAAAAATATTTTCTGAAACAAGAGTGCAGGCGGTACCTAATTTGCAAGATGTATAGAAATGCCAGAAACCCATACAGGGTTGTTTCCCAACATCAGTATGAACTCATAAGGTATTTCCCATCTCTGTCCACTGCAAAGGCCTGGAAACAATGACCAACCCAGCAATAGTGAACAACTCAGTTGCCCAAATATTAAAAATATTGAAGTATTATTTCTGTCTGAAAGGAACCAAGGCTTCTTGGAGAGATCACTGATTCCAGGTCTTGGGGAGGAAAAGTTCAGGATAATCCTGGAAAATTTTGTTATACTCTAGTAAGAACTCAGTTATACTATAAAAGAACTCAGAAATTAACTTGAAGAGGCTCCAGCTAGACAAAGATGGACAAGTTAAGCTTCTATGATAATAATTGCAATTGATTTAAACATGCTAGATGTACTCCAATCCTGAATTAATAGTGATATTTTAAAAATAGTCATCTTCATATGATTCAAATGACCCTAATTCATTATACTGCAAAATACATATATCGGTAAAACTGGTAAAGGGATAGAATCAAGCATTTATCATGCCTTTCCTATATAACTGTAGCAACTAGTAAATGGGGGAAATGTCTCTTTACAAATGTATTTTAGCCAATAATATGAGAAAGAAATTACAGAATTAGAATATCACTATTTTACAACTCCCATGATACACTAAATGTCAAAACCTGTCAAGACCATAAAAAGAAAGAAAACAGTCCTTATGTCCCACCTGTAGTCTCGCCAAGGAGCTTAAACTGGATATCTGGATCCAGCTGCCAAACTGCAGCCAGTACAGAGGGCAGAAGAACAAGTTGAACTGACTAATAAGAGTACACAATCAGGAAATCCATACTGTGAGAAATTGTACAGGTCGATAGCCCAGGCTCCTCAACAGTAATTTGTAGGAAACAGAAGAGATGGATGATGAATGTAGAGAGTAAGAGATTGAAACATCAAACTTTTTGGGGCTCCTGGCTGGCTCAGTTGGAAGCATGTGCGATTCTTGATATTGGTGTCATAAGTTTGAGCCCCACATTGGAGGTAGAGGTTACTAAAAGTAAATAAATTTTTTTAAAGGCATCAAACTTTTTTAAATGAACAAGATAAACCTTTAGCACATTTAGGGAAGAAAATTATAAAGGAATCAAAGTCAGGATCATAGTTACTCGTGAGAAAGGATGAAAATTGGAACTGGAATGGGCATGTGGGAGGGCTTTGGGGGTGACTGACAAAGTTCTTTTTCTTGATCTTGTGGTCATTAAGCCATATATTTATTTCATGTGGTTTTTTATGTCTGTATACTTGTATGTACAAATATGTATGTATACACATACATTTTATTATTTATTTATTTATTTATTTGGAGAGAGACAGAGACAACGCAAGTGGGGAAGGGGAGAGAGAGGGAGAGAGAAAGACTCCCAAGCAGGCTCCATACAGAGTGGAGCCTGATGCAGGGCTCGAACCCAAAACTGTGAGACCATGACATGAGCCAAAATCAAGAGTCAGATGCTTAACCAAATGAGCCACCCAGGTACCCCATGTTTGTATATTATTTTATAATAAAAAGGTTTTTAAAAAAAAAAGAGTATGTCCAATAAAAGGCTAACCTAGGCATTAAATTTTTTGGTGTTTATTTTCACATTCCACAGATAAATAAGCAAGAGCTAATTTCAACAGATTCTCGAAAACTTGGGAGGACCTATAGAATTATTCATCAAATTCTTATGCAAAAATAAATAAACATTAAAAAAATTTTGTAAAGGGGCACCTGGGTAGCTCATTTGGTTATGCATCCAACTTCAGCTCAGGTCAGGATCTTACTGTTTGTGAGTTCAAGCCCTGAGTAGGGCTCTGCGCTGACAGCTCAGAGCTGGAGCCTACTTCAGATTCTGTGTCTCCCTCTCTCTCTGCCCTGCTTATGCTCTGTCTCTCTCTCAAAAATAAACATTTAAAAATAATAAATGAATAAATTCTTACGTTAGCATTCTTTTATATAGGCACCATATTAGCCTAAGCTCACATAGGATAGTTCAGTGAAGAAAATGTCCCAGTATTTTTTTTTCTAGTAGAATTTTTATAAAAGTAAATTTTGTTCATTACAGGATACTTAGAAACAAAAGTATGAAAAGTAAAATAAAAAATATATTATTATTCTGTTTCCCAGAGATAAGCATGAATAATATTTTGGTATATTTCCTTTTATATGTTAATACATTGACATTCAGAAGATAGTTTTGTACCTCCTTTATGTTCTCATCTTTGGCTCTATACTTGCATTCAGGCTAGAGATTAAGGGCATTTAAGATCCAGATCCCTTCCAAAGTAGAACTCAGTCACATTTTGGGATTTTATGTTCCTAGGTGGGCTACATCACGCAGCCGCCCGAATTTCTGGTAACGCTGTCTATAGGCATTTGAAGTATGAAGGTGGGATTCACCGAGTTCAGCGAATCCCCGAGGTGGGCCTGTCAGCACGAATGCAGCGCATCCACACGGGAACCATGTCGGTCATCGTCCTCCCTCAGCCAGATGAGGTAACCTCGCCAGGAGGCTTTGACAGCTTACTCCAGCTTAACGGGTGTTGCGCGGACAAGGCTTAGCTTCTAGGAAACTGATTTTGAGGATACACGTTGAACTTTGCAGTCTCTGTTGGGAAATCCTAAACTCTTCCCAAGGTAAAGGTACCCCTCTCATGCCTCACCCGGGGGTTTTGCTTTTTAAATACAAGCCAATTCTCTTCATAAAACAGAATTCACAAAGCTTTTATCATGTTGTTTGCTTACGTTTTATCTGTGGAAATTAATTCCACAGATAATATGTTGAGGGCAGTGATATAATATCTATGTGGGGTCTATTATCTTATTAGTTGAATACAGCCATATTGCTTATTTTTTTCCTTTTAAAATTTTACTTTAAACATACAGAAAATTGAAAGAATACCACACTAAAAACTTACATAACCTTCACCTGTAGTCAATACCCATTTACATTTTGCTACAATTATGGGATTTCTATGTGTGTGTTTTAAATAACTATAAAGTATATAGCAGACACTATGAGGCTTTATCCCCAAATCTTCAACTTAACATCTTTTAAGATTAGGACATTTTCCCACCTAAACAATACATTATCTATGAAAATCAGCCATAATTCTGTAATATTATCTTTTAGGAAAAATTCCTGTGCATTCTGTCTACTCACAGAATATTTCTCCATTCTAAATGTGTTGAGTTTTTCCCACCACCTGTGGATGCCAAGTGGCTGTCCTACAAATCAATTCAATTCTGACATGACCCACCAGGAAATTCACTTCTTTGGTTAGGTTTATTCCTGGTATTTTATGGGGTTTAGTGCAATTCATCAGTCTTATCACAGGAAGTTCTGAGGGTTTTAGGAATTCTGTGGAATTATTTTCTAGGTTTTTTTTAAAAAAATCAGATTCCATCAAGTTTCACCCCTGGCCATTAAGTTGTATATGTCTTTAAGGTTGGAACAGTCTCCCAATCCCCCCCTTTTTTTTTAATGACATTAAATTTTTGAAAACTCTAAACCATTTGTCTTATAGAATGTCCCATGTTCTGGATTTCATTTGTTTCCTCAATCCCTTATCCTATTGCATTCAGGTTATACATATTTTGTGTTTTCTTTAATGTTTATTTTTGAGAGAGTGTGAGCAGGGAAGTGGCAAGGAGAGGGAGATAGAAGATCTGAAGCAGGCTCCATGCTGTGAGCACAGCACCCAATGTGGGGCTTGAACTCATGACCTTGAGATCATGACCTGAGCCAAAATCAAAAGTTGGACATTTTACCAATTAAGACCCCAGGTGCCACATATTACTCATTTTGATCAAGAATACTTTATAGGTACTTATCTTCATGATGCATTTTATCAGAAGACACATAATATCAGAATATCTGACTTTTAGTGAGGATTAATTTAAACATCGTGACCATAAAACTCTCATCATTGCAAAATTATATTTTTTTCTTTGCAATTACTGAGGAATCTCTAGGGCACATATATCCTATTTCCAAGAACTTTTAAATGATCTTAACATTCTTAGTAATCATTTTGCCTGAATCATTTATTTTATGTGGGGTTGCAAGATGGTGATATTCTAACTGTCCTTTCTGCTTCATTTTTTAACTGGCATTCTTCTCTGTAAAGTACTTTCCTCCCTAAACCTTCTCCCCTCCTCTTTTCTTTCTTTTTCTTTTATTTTACCTCATTATAAACTCAATATTTCATTATTGACCTCATTATAGGCCTAATATTTGTGAGTTATAATCACTATTGTGTTTAATATTCAAATTGTCCATGATTTGATCAGTAGTCACCTTTTAAGAGCAGCCCTTTTTTAAATGACCTTATTAGTTTTTTAACATATCCTTGTTTTCTGGTATAATTAGGTATCCTAAGCCCACCTTCTATCTTTCTGTCTCGGACCTGGAGTCAGATCTCATTTCTTTTGGTGAGAAATATACCCAGAAATCAAGAGCTAGGTACTACGTATGCTCATTATTATTAATGTTTGCTTACATTTAGATTCTTTAATGTACAGAGCTAGGAGATAAATATGATTTTAAATCACTGGTTCAAATTATTATTATTATTACCAACTCAAATTTAACACTAAGGGAGTATTTCCTCCTCACCATCTTGCATTTTGTATTTTTATCTCCACTTAGAGTAAAAATTTTATTTCTTAATCACATTAATATACCTATGTTTTTCTTTATTATATGGCATATATAAAGTGTTTTCAAAATTACTTGGTAAACTACTGAGTACTGTTTGAGATTTCTGTCCTTATGATATTGCCTACCAGGAATGCATAGTCAGAGTCAGAGCACCGTGTCCAAAGACCATCTGAAATAATGTTTTTCTATGTGCTTGTGATATCATTTATGGTAAATATTTTTATTCATTTTTTTGGTTCCTATTAAATATTAGCATTTGAGTTTTCTTCCCTCTTTTATCTAGTTTCATTTTTGGTGTATGCAAGCATTTATGTAGTTCAGAAATCAAAACCATAGTTTTCTTACTTCCCTCCTTATTCCTTCCACCCCATTTTCACCTCTCCTCTTATTCTCTTCATATTCTCGAAAATTAAACTTACGTAGTAGAGTTTCATTTTCATAAAAGAGCAAAGTCTTATTCTCTTAATTGACATTTAAAGTTATTTGTATATCATTAAGTCACTGTTTCTTTGTTCAGTATTTTCCAACAGTCATTAGGTAGTTTCCATAACATTTAAGAGAATAGGACATAAAATATATATGTATTATTACATAACTATTTAATATACTATAGCCATACAAAATGGGAAATTTCTCTTTAGTTTTTGTTTTTTTAGTATTTATTTTCTGGGATAGTGCAAGTAGGGGAGGGATAGAGAGAGTGGGGACAGAGGATATGGGCCAGGCTCTGTGCTGATAGGCTGACAGCAGTGAGCCTATGGAACTTGAACTCACAAACCAGGAGATCATGACCTGAGCCGAAGTCAAACGCTAAACCAACTGAGCCACCCAGGTGCCCCACTTTTCTTTAGCATTTATTGAAATCTTAGGGTAGCCAACACTTTGCATATTTCAACAAAAGCTGTATAATCTTTTCTTCACAGTATAGTTTTCATTTTAGAGGAAACAAAAGAATAACCAAGTTGTATATTAGAGTCTAAAACTGACCCTGTTATTACTCTACAAAGAGAAAAATCACACTTGCTATCTGTCATTCATACAAATAAATGATAAATGTGAAACAAGATGTTAGTGCTCCCCTGAAAAACAGCATATTTTGTAACATGTGTATGTGCGTGTGTGTAACGAATTACCACAAATTTGGGGGCTTAAAACAAAATTTATTTTCTCACAATTCTAGAAGCCAGGAGTCTAAAATCAAGGTATTGGGCAGGGCCACACGCCTTCCAAAGCTTCTAGGGGAGAGTGCTCCCTTGCTTCTTCCAGTTTCTAGTGTCTCCAGATGTTCCATGGATTCAAGCTATATAGCTCTAACTGCACATGTTTCTCTCCTCTGCTTCCTCCTCTAAGGACAATTCTTACTGGATTTAGGACCTATTTGAATAATCCAGGATGATCTCATCTTAACTCAATTAAGCTGCGAAACCCTTTTTCAAATAAGGTTCTAGTGGTGAGAACACGAACATTTCTTTTTGGATGCTATCCTTTAGTCCACTAATAAGGATACACAGTCGATTCTCAGTATTCACAGTAGTTATGTTCTGTAAAGTCTCAGCAAACACTGATTTAGCAAATATTGAACCACCATTACCCCTAGGGGAAATGTGTGTGTGTGTGTGTGTGTGTGTGTGTGTGTGTGTGTACATATATTTATATACCTACGTATTTATATATCTATTTATCTTATGTGGATTATAATCTTAAAAGTAACCCATCATGATAGAATCTATTTTCTTTATTTTACAAAGAGAAAATAAGGTTCACAAGTATTTGGTGACTTGCCTGAGGCTACTTCACTAACAGATGCCAGGGTTGGGGTTCAAACCCCATCCAGCTGACCCAAGAGCCAAAGCTTCTTGCATGACACTGCTCTGCCCCCTCCTGTCTTCATTCTCTGGTCATACTGAAAAAAGAAAGCCAGGTGTCACCTTATTCAACCTCAGCTGAGAATGTGCACATATAGAGCAGCTTGGAGTTTCTGCTGCTCTGCGCATGTCTGCTAGTGACTGTGGAAGTACAGCAATAATTGATTTGGGGAGCAAAAAAAGTATGTAAATTTGCATATAGTCAGGGAATAATAAGGATCAACTTTATGCCTACACACACACATGTCTGTATATGTGTGTGTGTGTGTGTGTGTGTATTTATATATTTATACACACACACACTATATATATATGTGTGTGTGTGTATATTTTCTATCCAATGTGGCTTTGTGGGATAGTGTGTATATATGTGTGTGTGTGCATATTTTCTATCCGATGTGGCTTTGTGGGATAGTGGGTGAGGAGACTTGAAAGATTGCCTAACTCTGTGATCTCATAGCATCATTACTGGGTGTCGAAAAAATAGCATCCATTGGTATAGGGAGTTTACAGCTCTTTCTTTGGTATAAGCTGTTTCTTAGTTTAAGTGTTAAAACATTTGTTGAACGTAGAATTTACTTATATTGTACTTTTGGTTCTAGGTAGATGTGAAAATAGACCCCAAAGATTTGCGAATAGATACATTTCGAGCCAAAGGAGCAGGAGGGCAGCATGTTAATACAACTGATAGTGCTGTCAGACTCGTCCATGTCCCCACAGGTAATCAAGTCCCTTTGCTTTTGTACTTTTAACCTGTTTTTACATCTCATAAAACTATTCAACATTGAGAAGGAAATAATTTTATGTTAGTGTCTTGTTTCTCACAGACTCTCTAAGGTGACATGGGGCTTGTGGGTCTGAGGTCCCCAGTGTGTTCATATTCCACTTTATTTCTTCATTTCTAATTTTATTTAAATTCTAGTCAGTTAGCATATAGAGTCATAATTGGTTTCAGGAACAGAATTTAGTGATTCATCACTTACGTATAATACCCAGTGCTCATCTCAGCAAGTGCCTTCTTACTATCCATCACTCATTTAGCCCGTCCCCCCAGCAACCCTCAGTTTCTTCTCTGTATTGAAGAGTCTCTATGGTTTGCCTTCCTCTTTGTTTTTATCTTACTTTTCCTTCCCTTATCCTTCACCTGTTGTGAATGAAATCATGTGGTATTTGTCGTTCTCTTATGAACTTACTTCACCTGGCATAATATACTCTAGCTCCATCCATGTCATTGCACTTGGCAAGATTTCATTCCTTTTGATGGCTGAGTAATATCCCATTGCATATATATACACCACATCTTTATCCATTCATTAGTTGATGGAAATTTGGGCTCTTTCCATAGTTTGCCTATTGTTAATAATCCTGCTATAAACATCAGGTGCATGTGCCCCTTCAAATTAGTATTTTTGTATCATTTGGGTAAATACCGAGCAGTGTAATTATTGGGTCATAGGGTAGTTCTATTTTTAATTTTTTGAGGAACCTCCATACTATTCTCCAGAGTGTCTGTTCCAGGTTGCATTCCCACCAACACTATAAGAGGGTTCCCCATTCTCCACATCCTTGCCAACATCTTTTGTTTTCTGTGTTGTTAATGTTAGCCATTCTGACAGGTGTAAGGTGGTACCTCATTGTGGTTTTGATTTGTATTTCCCTGATGATGAGCAATGTTGGGGATCTTTTCATGTATCTGTTAGCTATCTAGATGTCTTCTTTGGAAAATATGTGTATTCATGTATTCTCCCTCTTTCTTATCTGGATTATTTGATTTTTGGGGTGTTGAGTTTGTTGAATTCTTTACAGATTTTGGATACTAACCCTTTATCAGATATGTCATTTTACAAATATCTTCTCTCATTCTGTAGGCTGCCTTTTAGTTTTGCTGATTGTTTCCTTCACTGTGCAGAAGCATTTTATGTTGATGAGGTCCCAATAGTTCATTTTTGCTTTTGTTTCCCTTGCCTCCAGTGATGTATCTGGTAAGAACTTGCTACGGCCTAGGTGAAAGAGGTTGCTGCCTGTGTTACTCTCTTGAATTTTTATTGTTTCCTGTCTCATACTTAGGGCTTCCATCTGTTTTGAATTTATTTTTGTGTATGGTGTGAGAAAGTGGTCCAGTTTATTCTTTTGCATGTTGCTGTTAAGTGTTCCCAACACTATTTGTTGAAGAGACTGTCTTTTTTCCTTTGGATATTCTTTCCTGCTTTGTCAAAGATTAATTGACCATATACTTTTGGGTGCATTTCTGGGTTTTCTGTTCTATTCCATTGATCCATGTGTCCGTTTTTGTGCCAGTACCATACTGTCTTGATGACCACAGCTTTGTAATACAGCTTGAATTCCAGAATTGTGATGCTTCTACCTTTACTTTTCTTTTTCAGGATTGCTTTGGCTATTCAGGGTCTTTTGTGGTTGCATACAAACTTTTGGATTATTTGTTCTAGCTATGTGAAAAATGCTGCTGGTATTTTGATAGGGGTTGCATTAAATTTGTAGAATACTTTAGGTAGTATTATAGACATTTTAACAATGTTTACTCTTACAATCCATGAGCATGGAATGTCTTTTCATTTCTTTGTGTCATCTTCAATTTCTTTCATAAGTGTTCTATAGCTTTCAGAGTACAGATCTTTTATCTCCTTGGTTAGGTTTATTCCTTGTTATCTTATTAGTTTTGGTGCAATTGTAAGTGACATCAAGTCCTTGATTTCTTTTTCTGCTGCTTCATTACTAATGTATAGAAATACAACAGATTTCTGAATGTTGGTTTTGTATCCTGTGACTTTGCCAAATTCATGTATTAGTTTCAAATTTTTGGTGAAGTCTTTCAGGTTTTCTTTATAGATGACATCATGCCATCTGAAAATAATGAAACTGTGACTTCTTCCTTGCTGATTTGGATGCCTTTTTTTCTTTTTGTTGTCTAATCAGACAACAAAGGCGAAGACTTCAATACTATGTTGGACAACAATGGTGAGAATGGGCATTGCTGTCTTGTTTCTGACCTTAGAGGTAAAGCTTTCAGTTTTTTCCCATTGAGGATGATATTAGCCATGGGTCTTTCATATATGGCCTTTATGACATTGAGGTATGTTCCATCTCTACATACTTTGTTAAAGGTTTTTGTCAAGAATGGATACTGTATCGGGCGCCAGATTGACCCAGTCGATTAAGCATCCAGCTCTTGATTTTGGCTCAGGTTATGATCTCACGATCATGGCACCAAGCCCCACTGGAGCATGGAGCCTGCTTGAGATTCGCCCTCTCCTTCTCCCTCTGCCCCTCCCCACTCTCATGCTTGCTATCTCAAAAAAAAAAAAATTGACTGCTGTATTCTGTCAAATGCTTCTTCTGCATCGATTGAGAGGATCATATGGTTCTTTTCCTTTCTGTTATTAATGTGGTGTATCATGTGGATTGAGTTGCAAATTATGACCCTCCCCTGTAACCCAGAAATAAATCCCAGTTGATCATGGTTAATAATTCTTTTAATGTATTGTTGGATTCAAAATATTGGTTTCTTGAGAATTTTTGCATCCGTGTTCATCAGGGATATTGGCCTATCATTCTCCTTTTTAGTGGAGTCTTTCTTCAGTTTTGGTATCAAGGTTATGCTGGCCTCATAGAATGAGTTTGTAAGTTTTCCTTACATTTCTGTTTTTTGGAACAGTTCAAGAAGACTATTAACTCTTTTTTACATGTCTGATAGAATTACCCTGGGAAGCCATCTAACCCTGAACTTTTGTTTGTTGGGAGATTATTGATTGCTGATTCAGTTTCTTTGCTGGTTATCAGTCTGTTCAAATTTTTTATTTCTTTCTGTTTCAATTTTGGTAGTTTGTATGTTTCTAGGAATTTATCCATTTCTTCCAGATTGCCCAGTTTGTTGGCACATAATTTTTCATAATATTATGATTGTTTGTATTTCTGTGGTGCTGGTTGTGATCATTCCTCTTTCATTCATGATTATATTTATTTTGGTCCTTTCTCTTTTCTTTTAAATAAGTCTTGCTAGGGGGGTTACCAATATTTGTTCATTCTTTCAGAGAACCAGCTCTTAGTTTTGTTGATCTGTTCTACTTTGTGTGTGTGTGTGTGTGTGTGTTTGTATCGTTTTTTTTTTGCTCTGCTCATTATTTCCCTTCTTCTTCTGGCTTTAGGCTTCCTCTGCTGTTCTTTTTCTAGCTCATTTAGGTGTGAGGTTAGGTTGTGTATTTGAGGTTTTTCTTGCTTCTTAATGTAGGACTTTATTATAATATACTTCCCCCTTAGGACTACCTTTGCTGCATCCCAAAGGTTTTAGACCATCGTGGCTTCATTTTCATTTGCTTCCATGGATTTTTTTTTTATTTCTTCTTTAATCTCTTGGTTAGCCCATTTATTCATTGGTAGGATGATCTTTAACCTCCATTTTTAAATGATCTTTCCAAATATTTTCTTATAATTGATTTCAAGTTTCATAGTGTTGTGGTCAGAAAATACGCATGGAATGATCTCAGTCATTTTGTACTTGAGGGCTGATTTGTGGCCCAGTATGTTATTTATTCTAGAGAATATTTCATTTGCACTCAAAAAGAATGTGTATTTTGCTGCCTTAGGATAAAATGTTCTGAATGTATCTGTTAAGTCCATCTGCTCCAGTATGTCACTCAAACCTATCATTTCCTTGTTGATTTTCTGCTTAGATGATCTGTTTATTGCTTTAAGTGGGGTGTTAAAGTCCTCTACTATTAATTGTATTATTATCAATGAGTTTCTTTATGATTTTTATTAATTGGTCTATATATTTAGGTGCTTCCAAGTTGGGGAATAAATATTTATAATTGTTAGATCTTCTTGATGGGTAGACCCCTTAATTATGATATAGTACCCTTCTTTCTCTCTTGTTACAGTCTTTGGTTTAAAATCTACTTTGTCTGATATAAGTATGGCTACTCTGGCTTTCTTTTGATGTCCATTAGCATGATAGATTGTTCTCTATCCCCTCACTTCCAATCTACAGTTGCCTTTAAGTGTAAAATGAGTCTCTTATAGGCAACTTATAGATGGGTCTTGGGTTTTTTATTTTGTTTTGTGTTTATCCATTCTGGTACTCTATCTTCTGATTGGAGCATTTAGTCTATTTACATTCAGAGTGATTATTGGTAGATATTAATTTAGTGCCATTGTATTTCCTGTAAAGTCATTGTTTCTGGAGATTTTCTCTATTCCTTTCTAGTGTCTGTTGCTTTTGTTCTTTCCTTCCTACTCAGAGTCCTCTTTAATATTTCTTGAAGGGCTGGTTTATTGATACAAAATTCTTTAGTTTTTGTTTGTCTAGGAAACTCCTTATCTCTCCTATTCTGAATGATAGCCTTGCTGGATAAAGTATTTTTGGCTTCATATTTTTCCCGTTCAGCACATTGAATACATCTTGCCACTCCCTTCTAGCCTGCCAAGTTTCCGTGAACAAATCTGCTGCAAACCTGTTTTGTCTTCAGTTGTAGGTTAAGGACTTTTTCCCTCCTTGCTGCTTTTAGGATCTTTCCCGTAACTCTTTATTTTGCAAATTTCCCTAGGATATGTCCTGATGTTGGCTGGCTTTTGTTGGTCTTGATGCAAGTTCTGTATGCCTCTTGGATTCTCATGTCTGTTTCCTTCCTCAGATTAGGGAAGTTTTCAGTTATAATTTGCTGAAAAAACCTTCTGCACATTTTCCTTATCTTCTTCTGGGACTCCTTTGATACTAATAATATTAGCTTTGAAGAGTTGTTGAGTTCCCTGAGTCTTCGTTCATGATCCAATACTTTTTTCTTTTCTCCTCTTTTCAGCTTCATGATTTTCTTTTTTTTTTAATTTACATCCAAGTTAGTTAGCATATAGTGCAACAATGATTTCAGAAGTAGATTCCTTAATTCCCCTTACCGATATAGCCCATTCCCCCTCCCACAACCCTTCCAGTAACCCTCTGCTTGTTCTCCATATTTAAGAGTCTTATATTTCATCCCCTCCCTGTTTTTATATTATTTTTGTTTCCCTTCCCTTAGGTTCATATGTTTTGTATCTTAAAGTCCTCATAGGAGTGAAGTCCTATGATATTTGTCTTTCTCTGACTGATTACGCTTAGCATAATACCCTCTAGTTCCATCCACATTGTTGGAAAAGGCAAGATTTCATTCTTTTTGAATACCAAGTAATACTTCAGTGTGTGTGTGTGTGTGTGTGTGTGTATACCACATCTTCTTTATCCATTCATCCATCCATGAACCTTTGGGCTCTTTCCATACTTTGACTATTATTGATAGTGCTGCTATAAACATTGGGATGCATGTGTCTCTTCGAAACAGCATACCTGTATTCCTTAGATAAATACCTAGTAATGCTATTGCTGGGTCATAGAGTAGTTCTAGTTTTAATTTTTTGAGGAACCTCCATACTGCTTTCCAGAGTGGCTACACCAGTTCGTATTCCCACCAGCATTGCAAAAGAGATCCTCTTTCTCCTCATCCTCTCCAACATCTGTTTTTGCCTGAGTTGTTATTAATATTAGTCATTCTGACAAGTGTGAGGTAGTATCTAATTGTGGTTTTGATTTGTATTTCCCTGATGATGAGTGATATTGAGCATTTTTTCATGTGTCAGTTGGCCATCTACATGTCTTCTTTGGAAAAGTGTCTATTCATGTTTTTTGCCCATTTCTTCACTGGATTATTTGGTTTTTGGGGTTGAGTTTGATAAGTTCTTTATAGAGTTTGGATACTAACCCTTTATCTGATATGTCATTTGCAAATATCTTCTCCCATTCTGTTGCTTGCCTTTTAGTTTTGCTTATTGCTTCCTTCTCTGTGCAGAAGGTTTTTATTTTGATGAGGTCCCAATAGTTCATTTCTGCTTTTGTTTCCCTTGCCTCTGGAGACACATCTAGTAAGAAGTTGCTGCAGCTGAAGTCAAGAGGTTGCTGCCTGTTTTCTTCTCTAGGATTTTGATGGCTTCCTATCTTACGTTTAGGTCTTTCATCATTTCAAGTTTATTTTTGTGTATGGCGTAAGAACGTGGTCCAGGTTAATTTTTCTGCATGCCGCTGTCCAGTTTTCCCAGCACCACTTGCTGAGGAGCCTGTCTTTATTCCCTTGGATAGTCTTTCCTGCTTTGTCAAAGATTAGTTGACCATATATTTGTGGGTCCATTTCTTGGTTCTCTAATCTGTTCCATTGATCTGAGTATCTGTTTTTGTGTCAGTACCATACAGTCTTGATGATTATAGCTTTGTAATATAGCTTGTCGTCCAAAATTTGATACCTCCAGCTTTGGTTTTTCAAGATTGCTTTGATTATTCAGGGCCTTTTCTGTTTCTATACAAATTTTAGGATTATTTGTTATAGCTCTGTGAAGAATGTTGGTGTTATTTTGATAGGTATTGCATTGAATATGTAGATTGCTTTGGGTAGTATTGACATTTTAATAATATTTGTTCTTCCTATCTAGGAGCATAGAGTATTTTTCCATTTTTTTGTGTGTCATCTTCAATTTCTTTCATAAGCTTCCTATAGTTTTCAGTGTATAGCCTTTTCATTTATTTGGTTAGATTTAGTCCTCGGTATTTTATGGTTTTAATGCCCAGTTTTATTATTTTCCATTATTTTATCTTCTATATCACTGATTCATTCCTCCCTCATTGTTAATGTAATTTTTGCATTATCTTTGCAGTAAAGGATTCTCTAACATTTTCTCCACTTTTCTTAAGCCCAACTAGTATCCTTAGGATTGCTGTTTTAAATTCTGTTTTAGGCATCTTATTTGTATCTGTTTTGATTAAATCCCTGACCAAGACTTCTTCCTGTTCTTTCTGTTGGGATGAATTCCTGTGTCTTGTCATTTTGTCTAGGTCACTGTTTGTGTGTGTATGTCAGGAAAGCCTATTATATTCCTGCTCTTGAGAGTAATTGCTGTAGTGAGAAGAGGTCCTATACTGTTTTGGGCCTGGTGCTTCAGGAATTGTTTCAGACTGTGCACTCTGTTGTGTTTTAGCTGCTCTTTGCCTTAGATCAGTCCTTTGCAGAGTTTCTCCTTGTCTGTAGCGGGGAGTGTTTGGACCCAGTCCACTGTGTGGCAAATTTAACTAGGTACATTTCAGTCTGCTTGTTAAAAGGGGATAGATCCTATTTCCACTAGAGCTGAAGCTTTGCAGCACTCTGATCAGTGTGCTTGGTGCACCTGAGGGGTTTGTGCTGGTCTTCTGGGGGAGGATCCTGCTGCACTGGTTTTCAGGAGGACTTACCTAGGAAAGATGTACCTGCAGGGCACAGGGGGGCAGGACTTGGTGTATTCGGCTCCAGCCTTCACTGGGGGTCTTGTGTTGCTCACTGAAGATGGTCAGTGTTGATGGGGAGGAGATAATGCCATCACCCCCACTCTCTTGTCCTCAGAGCAGGGAATTCAAGCCTGCCACTCTTCAGGCAGCCTCACAGAAGAGCAGACAGTCTCCCTTCTTCAGTGTCCCCCGCTTCCATCACAGCCCTGCCTTCACTCTGTCTCCAAGCTTTCTGCCTGCCAGGAGGCACAGACTCCTGTGATTTATCTCAGGCACCTGTCTGGGTTTCAAAGCTCCAAATTTTAGGGACCTGGCGCAGCATGGACCCGCGCTGATCCTTTGGGGGAGGGTCTTGCTGCACTGATGCTGGTGTTAGTTTGTCCCTGAGAAGCAGTCGTTCAACCACACAGTGGTTGGGAGTTTACGGTAAAGCCCATCAGAAAGCCAGCACCAAGGGTTGCTGCCCTCAGCAGGTGTCTCTGTTACTATGCTAATGAACAGGGCACCACCTTGGCACTAGCCACCTCTTTTGTCCCCAGGAAGTCCATGCCACCTCTCCCAAATGCACTCCACAAAGGGAAATTGTTTCTCCCCACGAGACCGAGGGGATCCTCAGACCACACTGTCCGCTTCCAGGCTCCTGCCCTCTTTCCCCACAGGAGTACCACTAAGTCCACCAAGCACCACCCCAGCAGTGACCTAAACTTCTGAAACTTCCGACTTTGAGCTCCCCTGCTTCTAAAAACTTGCGGTAGTCAGCTCCTCTCCTTTTCCCAGGCTTTGGTTTTGGGGAAGAGTTTTCCTTGTGTAACGTCCTGCGTGTTTTTTTCACTCTTGCTCTTGCTCCTCTCTCCATGATCAGGGCTCCCTCTCCTCTACAACACCTGCAGTTCTTTTCTCCTTCCCATCAATTCTGCAGCTTCTACCTTCCACAAGGTGGCCGTTTGTCTCCCACTAGATGTGCGGTTTGTTCTCAGTTCTCAGATCAATTTCTTAAGTGTTCAGAATGATTTGATATTTATGTGGCTGTGTTAAGGGACGAAGCAACCATAGTTTCCCCCTACTACTCTGCCATTTTACCTCCTCCCCTCCCTATTCCACATCTGTTTGGTAAAGGTACTTCTCTCAAAGGATGCAGACAGTGAGTGGACCTACTGAGAGAAGCCGCCAGGTATTCTGGACAGCGGTGAGTGACCAGAGATATCCCAGCCTAAAACTAAACATGAAACAGTATCGGACATCCACTGTAATAGGTCTACAAGTCACCTTGTAGATTGACTGCCGGCTCCGTTGGGCTGTGTTGCACTGATGCTGTTATTTTGAATACTGGTAATTTTGGTATACTATCGAGGTAGTTTTGCAGTCCTTGATGTGATTTCTATCGTTTTTCAAATTTTAAACTTATTTTATTTTTTTAATTCTTAAAGTGTTTATTTGTTTTGAGAGAGACAGAGCACAGTGGAGGGCAGAGAGACAGGGAGAGAGAGAATCCCCAGCACACATTGCGCTATCAGCACAGAGCCCGACATGGGGCTCAGTCTCACCAATCATGAGATAATGACCTGAGCTGAAGTCAAGAGTCAGACGCTTACCCAACTTAGCCACCCAGGAGCCCCTAGAATTTCTTTCCTTTTTTAAATTAATTTTTACATTTTATATTATAAGGTTTTAAAAGCCAATGGTAAAATCCTATAACAAAAACCAACAGCTACTTGGACCTTTTTTTCTCCCCCTTCCTACTTCCTTGACCCTGAAGTCCCATTACCCACAGGCAACCAATTTAAATTCTTAGCCGTCCTTTTCTGGTAATTACCTCAGTGTTTTCTAAGGAATAGATTATACTCTTCTTGTGTTTTGTTTTTTTTTAACATTAAAAAAATTTTTTTTAATGTTTTCTTTATTTTTGAGACAGAGAGATTCAGAGCATGAGCGGGGAGGGGCAGAGAGAGAGGGAGGCACAGAATCAGAAGCAGGCACCAGGCTCTGAGTGTTAGCACAGAGCCCAACGTGGGGCTCGAACCCACGAATGTGAGATATGACCTGAGCCGAAGTCGGAGGCTTAACCCACTGAGCCACCCAGGCGCTCCAACATTTTATTTTTGATAGAGAAAGAGAGAGAGAGTGCCCACATGGAGGAGAGGCAGAGAGAGAGGGAGACAGAGGACCCAAAGCAGCCTCCACACTGTCAGTGCAGAGCCCGATGTGGGGCTGGAACTTACAAACCGTGAAATCATGATCTGAACCCAATCGGATGCTTAACTGACTAAACCACCCAGGTGCCCCAACAGATCATGCTTCTGATCGATTGGTTACATATTGACTTCTTAATGTAGTAGATGAAGATTTGAGCCCTCTTGTGATATCCTCTTTTCTTCTTCCTTATATATTTCTATTTTGGCAAAATTAATCTTCACTGCTTTCGTACACAGAGTAAGTAAATCATGTTCACTGCTGAGCCACATAGCATACAAGTGTCCTCTGCTTTTCGAAAATTCACATTAAGCTGCTTCACTTTTATGAAAGACCTACAGCATACCTGTTTTCACCAACCAGGAGAAATTCAAAGAGGATTCTCCCCCCTCCAAAAAAAGGTGAAGGGAGAAAATCGTGTCCAACATTTATTTTGCAGCCAGCTGTTGTAGCAGCTTCACACACTGTGGGCAGGGAGAGTGGCCCCACCAAGCTCCTTCCTCAGGAAATACACTCAGGCACCTCAGCATCAGACTACCACAGGTTTGAACTCTGTCTCTGAGCATCTGGGCTTTATCTCAACTTATTTTGTCTGTCTGTTAGCAAGATGTGTTTTAAGGGATCAGCCTTAACAGAGGTTACTTTTTGGGTCTGGGAATGCTCAAAAATTTCCCATGTAACTTAATGATAATCAATTGTTCTTCACTTTACACCACTTCAGCCTATGAAAGGTTTCATAGGAATGTTCTACTTTCTGATAGCAGAGAAAACCTGTACTGTGATTTCATTTCCTAGAGTTAATAATTACCTCATTGTTTTTACACTTGGTTAGTTTTCTTTGACTCTTAAGTCTTTCTTGATCTTCCAAAAGCTCTATAAAATGAAATTTACCAGAATTTCTGCAGGACCAATGTGTTTTGGCAACACCCCTGTTAGAGCCCTGCATTATCCTGCTCTAGTCTGGACGAGTTCCTCTCCGAGGCTGCAGCAAGGGCGGTGTTCCAGACACTGACAGTCCGGGAATTCCCCTCACGTCCGCTCTGTGTGGGAGCCTCCTGTTTCTTAGATCCCCTCTCGTCTCTCTTAGTTTACTCCCTCATTTTAGTGAAGCCCTCCTTCAAGTGGTTTCCTAAGAAAAGATGCATGAGACAGACATGTTTTGAGACTTTATCCATCTGAAAGTGGCTTTATGTCAAGCTCACACTTGATCGATCATGAATACTTGATTGGCAATTATTTCCACTTAGAACACGTAAGGCTTTTATCTTTCATTGTATTTGTTGTTTTCAATTTGGAGACTCATGCCCTTCAGTTCCAAAATATTTTCTTCGGTAAATTCTTGTTGACTGTTTTCTTTGTTCTTCCTGGCATTTCTGTTACTCCAGTGTTAGACCTCTTGAATTTATTGTTTTGTCTTCTTTTTTCTCTCATATTGTCTACCACTTTGTGTTTAAAGTTTTTTTTCCCCAACACTTTCCCTGAATTTGTTCTTTTTAAAAATTTTGTTCTTTCTTAAAATTTTTCACGTTTATTATTCTAGAATTGTCCTATTTTGATAACACTCTGTTGTTAGTGATGCATTTTTCTTTTTTTGTTGTTCAAAGATACTAATTTCAGTTTCCCTGAAGTTCCTTTGCTTCTTGCAATGTCTCTGTTTCCTCTAAGTTTATTTTTTCTGTTTCACTCTTACTTTCTTGTTGGAAACATTTAGGAATTCTTTGCTGTCTATATATACATACTAGAGGGAGGCTCTAAAAGCTCTGCTTGTTAGATCCCACTTACCTACTAGTAAGTGTCCCCGGCTGTTGGCTCCATAGCTCAGGGATTAGAGCACTGGTCTTGTAAGTGTCCCTGAAGGACAGGTAGATGATTAAGTAGCATTTTTATTGGGGACTGCCAAATGTCAGTGTTTGTAGATCTTTTCACTTGGGTCATTTGTTTTCTCCCAAGTAGGATCATCCATGATATATTTAAAACTAAGGTCAAGGTCTCACCATTCCATAAGCAAACTTACCTAATCCTCTTTTTTTCAGTCCCATGTCTCATACTTACTCTCCTTTGTCCCAAGTCTCAAGTCTCAAACTTCCCTTATTTAATTCCCGAAAGACTATACCTTCTGCCTTCTACAGATTGAGGGAGGGGACTTGAAGATCTACTTCGAGACTTTCTGGTTCCAGTGAACAACTTGCGAAGTACTTGGTGCCTCAATTCCTGAGGCTTTCTGGCACTCAGCAGGGCAAAGGGGCTTGTTCCTGGTCAGGTCTCCCTCTACAGGCAGTTACGTTTCACCTCCCCCACCCCACATAGCTGAGTCATTTACCATTCTTCCTGTGCTTTCTGTCTTTATATATTGTGTTTGGGGCTACATGTATCAAGTTTTTATTTTGTGTTTCTTTTTCTTGTTCTTGTTGTTTACTATGATTTTTAAAAGAAAGAGGAGGCTATCTTAATATCAGATGTCACCTTTAAATTTTAAATTTATTTTCAGCCAGTTATTATTACTTGCACTGTTTGTAATAGCAAAAGTTAATAATATGGGTTAAGCATCCCGACTTTGGCTCAGGTCATAATCTCATGGTCCGTGGGTTCAAGCCCCACATCAAGCTCTGTACTAAAAGCTCGGAGCCTGGAACCCGCTTTGGATTCTGTGTCTCCCTCTCCCTCTATTCCTTCCCTACTCATAGTGTCTCTTTCTCTCTCTCTCTCTCTCTCTCTCAAAAATAAATAAATGTTAAAAAAAATTTTTTTAAGTTAATATAGCCTAAATATCCAACAGGATAATTTTATAATCTCTTTCAAGTTTTCTTATGATTTGTATTCCATAAGAAACTATAAAAACTTAGAATATATACATGAGCAAAAGAACAGAAAACATCTGTAACCATTCCAAATAACTACTGTTAGTATATATCTTTGATATATATCCTTTTGAATTCTTTTCTAAAAGAATATAGAAATAAATCCCTTTTCATCAAAAATAACATGATAAGTTTTGTAACCTACCATAATTTACCTAAGAAATCCACAAATTGTTGGATACTTAGTGTGTTTCACCTCAAAGCTGTATTGTGGAATATTGTTCTATATTATACTATCCAGAATAGTAATAATGAGTGTACACTGAATTAAAATTTTATTTAAAGAATATTTTTTAATGTCTATTTATTTTTGAGAGACAGAGACTGAGTAGGGGAGAGGCAGAGAGAGAAAGAGACGCAGAATTGGAAGCAGGCACCAGGCTCTGAGCTAGCTGTCAGCACAGAGCCCGACATGGGGCTCAAACTCATGAACCACGAGATCATGACCTGAGCCGAAGTTGGCCACTTAACTGACTGAGCCACCCAGGTGCCCCTGAATTAAAATTTTAAATGAGAGAAAGTCGGGTAGAAGTGATAAAAAAATTCTGACAAAAATGACCCAAAATATTTTTGAAACATATACTTTGTGCAGCTATAAATTACTGACTTTACAAAAAGTAACCCATTGGTTTGTTGCCAGACTTACCTTGAACCAAATTATTTTTTAGTTACTGAGATCTGGTTCCTTGATTTAAGAGAGGCGTTAGGGCGCCTGGATGGCTCCCTCAGTTAAGCATCCTACTCTTGACTTCAGCTCAGATCATGATCTCACAGTTAGTGAGTTAAAGCCCCATGTTTGAGATTCTGTCTCCCTCTCTCTCTGCTCCTCCCCCACTTGCTCTCTCTCTCTCTCTTTCAAAATAGATCTTAAAAAAGATTGAAAAGAGTCCTTTAGAGTTACCCTCAACCTCTTCTTAGGCAATGCATTACAAAGCCTCCTACCTTTTATGAGTGCATGTCATTAACAGCAAGTGATTTCTTGAGTCTACTGTGTACTTTGAGGTTGACCAAGATTTCAGCACCCACTGCAAAGAAAACTTCAGCCTTTCTTTTATCTTTTCTACTCCAGGACTCTTAGAATGGGAATCGTGTCCCTACTGACTTGAAAGTGAGAGCTATAGGTCATTCTTCCATTATTTCTTTGCACATGCACTCTGAAGATTCACATTTTTTTCTAACCTACTACTTCTATATAACTCCATTTTTTTTTACCTTCGGAAGAGAGTTGTACCATACGGGTATGGCTAACTGTTGGGGGAAAAGTTACTTTTCTGTGTGTATAAAATTTAGCAAATCAAGATGAAGACAAATTAATATTTTGTGCCTTAAAACAAGCTCTTTAGTTTCTTACTAGTTAAGTTAGTAAAAGTGGGCCTCAGTAATTCTTACACTATATTCCTTCATCGTCATGGATTATAGATAATACCTAATTCTCCCAGATCAGATGTAAGTTTTTAAATTATTTTGCTTTTTTTAATTAAAAAAAAATTTAATGTTTATCTTTGAGAGAGAGAGAGCATGAGTGGGGAGGGGCAGAGAGAGTGGGAGACAGACTCTGAAATAAGCTCCAAGCTCTGAGCTGTCAGTACAGAGCCTGACGTGGGGTTCGAACTGAGGAACAGTGAAATCATGACCTTAGCTGAAGTCAGACACAACCAACTGAGCCACCCAGGCACCCCCACATTTTTTTTTAATGTTTATTCATTTTTGAAAGAGAGAGAGACAGACAGAGCATGAGTCAGGGAGGGGCTGAAAGAAAGGGAGACACAGAGTCTGAAGCAGGCTCCAGGCTCTGAGCTGTCAGCATAGAGTCTGACGCAGGGCCCAAACCCACAAATCACCAGATCATGACCTGAACCAAAGCTGGATGCTTATCTACTCAGGCAATCCTTCATAATTTTGCATTTATAAGATTACAGGGTTTTTATTTAACCTTTGATTGTATATAATTTCATCTAATCTAAGAACCCATCTATTGAAAGACATTATAGTTTTGTTAGGATGAACGTAGAAAACACTACCAATTAAGCAATGATATGTCAATGTGTAAGATGCATTTTAATTTCAGAAATGTTTTTAATGGGCTATTTTTTATAGCTTATTGTCAAGTTGGTTTCCATTTAACACCCAGTGCTCTTCCCCACAAGTGCCCTCTTCCATGACCATCACCCCCCTTCTCCTTTCTCCCTCCCCCTTCAGCCCTCAGTGTGTTTTCAGTATTCAAGAGTCTCTCATAATTTGCCTCCCTCCCTCTCCCTAACTCTTTTTTCCCCCCTTACTACCCTCCCCATGGTCCTCTGTTAGGTTTCTCCTATTAGATCTATGAGTGAAAACACATGGTATCTGTCCTTCTCCACCTACTTACCTCGCTTAGCATGACACCCTCGAGGTCCATCCACTTTGCTATGAATGGCCAGATTTCATTCTTTCTCATTGCCATGTAGTATTTTATTGTATATATAAACCACATCTTCTTGATCCGTTCATCATTGATGGACATTTAGGCTCTTTCCATGATTTGGTATTGTTGAAAGTGCCGCTATGAACTTTGGGGTACATGTGCCCCTATGCATCAGCACTTCTGTATCATTAATGGGTTATTTTTTAATAAAATATGATATAGTCTCATAATTGAAAATCTTTTATATAATAAATGTAGTTATTTAGCAAACATACGTTAGATACCTACTTGGTACCATTGCCACTTGGAATTTTGGAATCTTTTTAGAGTATGAAACAACACTGAGCGAAGTTTTTTTTTTCTCTTCTTTTTGAAAGAGAGAGAGAGCACGAGTGGGTGAGGGGGCAGAGAGAGAGAGAGAGAGAGAGAGAGAGAGAATCTGAAGCAGACTCCATACTCCGCATGGAGCCTGATATGGGGCTTGATCCCACAACCCTGAGGGATCGTGACCTGAAAAGAAGTCAAGAGTCAGGCGCTCAACTGACCGAGCCACCCACGTGCCCCTAAAAGTTATTTTTCTCCAAACCACTTTTACAGTTTTTTAGTCACCCCAGCACCTTATTTCAACAACTCTTCTGTTATTCAGCATACTTCCCAGGACCCAGGTCCTCTCTTCCTAAGGGAGTACTTGTGATTAAATATTCATCTATAGAAAGTATATTAAAATATAAGATCAAGTGATTTCCTTGGGACTCATTGAGCTTTGCTAAGTAAAAGTTTTAAGCTCAAAGTTCTAACCTGTGCCACTGACTGGGAATAGTGTTGATGTTTAGGTAAAACTTACTGCCCGTCATGCTCTGAAGAAGAGGAATTCGAAGGAAAGCTTATGAACGTCTAGCCATCTTGAAATAAATATTTTCATGTCCTTTTAGATGGTGAACAAAGGATACCAGATTCATGACAGCTCCAGGCAAGTGCCCCAGCCCGAACACATGGCTGCCTGCCTGTGACTGTACAGTGGTCAAGAATAAACTAACAGAGGTGAAACCTAGGTGTCCTAGTAAAAGTAGTTAGCAACTGTAGAGTATAGCTTATTTAGACAGGGCAAAAACACAATTTGGAGAGTTGAATTTTGTTTTGTTTTTAGAGAGTAGAGTTTTACAGAAATTTTTTAAATCTCCAGCAAAATAGTTATCACTATATCAGTTTAGCTGGCCTAAGCTAATATGGATTTTGGTTTTTGTGGTGCACCTCTCATGTCTGAGAGCAGGATCGGACATGCCTTCAGAATGGTAGCTGCAAAGTTAAGAACAGCACAGCCTGAAGTATCAAGGGTCACTGTTTCAGGTCGAGATTCAGGCTAGTAACTGGGCCATACAACAGGCAAAATGCACCCAAATCCAGAAGGTAGCTAACCAAAACATGTATGATTAGCTGTGGGATTACCTGATTTTAGAGCCAGGACAACTGAGAAACATTCACTATGAATTCCTTACAAAGGGTTTAATAGTTTCTTTTCATTGGTTTCTATAAACAATTGACCATTGAACAAGATGGAAATTAGGAGTGCAACCCCTTGCAGCCAAAAATACACTTATAACTTTTGACTACCCAAAAACTTAATTTCTAATAGCCTACTGTTGACCAGAAGCCATACTAAACACATAAACAGTGATTAACAGATATTTTATGTTGTATGTATTATATACTGCATTCTTACAAAAAAGTGAGCTAGTGAAAAGACGTTACTAAGAAAATCATAAGAAAAATATGTTTACAGTACTATACTGTAAAAAATAAACCTATGTATATGCATATACTTGTGCAGTTCAACAAGGAGCAACTGTATCAAGTCATATTTTTCTTTTCAGTTTATTTTTTTAATTCCAGCATAATTAATTTACTGTGTCATATTAGTTTTAAGTATATAATATGGTAATTTAACAATTTTATACATTACTCAGTGCTCAGCACAATAAGTGTACTCTTAATCCCCGTCACTTTCACTCATCCCCTCATCTACATCCCTCTGGTAAGCACCATTATGTTCTTTATATTTAAGAGTGTTTTTTGTGTGTCTCTTTTTTCATTTATTTAGTTTCTTAAATTCTACATATGAATGATATCATTTGATATATGTCTTTCTTTGAAAGTTCACTTACCATTTGTTCCCTCTAGATCCATGTTGTTGCAAATGGCAAGATTTCATTCTTTTTCTTAATTCTTTTTTATGGCTGAGTAATATTCCATTGCACACGTGCGTGCGCCTGCACACATATTTATACATGAATATTCACAAACACTCCCCACATCTTTTTTATCCATTCATCTATTGACAGGCATTTGGGTTGAATAAAGTCATTTTTAAAACATCAGCTCTGCATGTATTTGTGGCTTAATGGGGGAAAGCTGAGCTCCTGGGCCAAAACAGAGCCTGGAGCAGCAGTGCACAGAGCGGCAGCAGTTCACTGCGGCGGGCTGTTGTGTAAGTGAGCAGGATGGAGAGGCAGAACTACGGGGCACAGAGGCTCCTGCTTCCATTCTTCTCATCTGAAGTATCTCGTTCAGATATCCGAACCTAAGTAGCCATCTACTGCTAGTTTCTAAAGTATGCTGAGTCTAAAATGTTTCTAATTCCTTATGATCTTTTCCTGATTAACCTTTTCTCTGTCAAAATGTTCCTGAGCTCAGGGCACCTGGGTGGCTCAGTTGGTTGAGTGTCCAACTCTTGATTTGGCTCAGATCATGATCCCAGGGTCATGGGATCAAGTCCTACGTTGGGCTCTGTGCTGAGCGTGGAGCCTGCTTAAGATCTCTCTCTCACCCCACCCCCCATCCCCTCTCTCCTGCTTATGTTCACTCTCTCTCTCTCAAATAAAAATGTATATTTTTTCCAGTTTTATTGAGATATAATTGACATCTCAGGTCTATCTTAATTTGGCTTCCAGAGGCTACAGTTTACCTCTGATCCTTGTTATTTTTCAGGACTTGTAGTAGAATGTCAACAAGAACGATCACAGATAAAAAATAAGGAAATAGCTTTGCGTGTGTTGAGAGCTAGACTCTACCAACAGATTATTGAGAAAGACAAATGTCAGCAACAAAGTACTAGAAAACTGCAGGTAAGATTTATTTGGTATAATAGCACCTCCGCACACAAAAGGTTATCATTTTATGTAGAAAATTCAGCGTTTGTTTTGATCAAACGGGAATATCTGATGGCATAGAGAAACTTGCCTATTTGTAAATAAACAATAATTTCATTGCATGTGGACTGACAGGTTATGGCTAAATGTGGACGTGTCAGTTTACAAACGAATAGGTGACATACGGGTAAACTCCAATTATTTCCCAGCTGTTCCCCTCCAGTGTCTGTATCCTGACTATCTTGAGAGGAGATTAGGTTAAAAGATAAAATCATTCTCTGGAAATTAAATTTGCAGATACTTTTATTTAAAAACCTATGCTTTTTAAAAAACTCTGTGGGATCAAAAGTGGATGGCACTGCAGAAAACCTGAAATGATGATTGCCACTGGTGGGATGTGGGGCAGGGGTAGACGAGATTTATTGGCCACGATGTACACCTTTTATACTTTGTGAATTTTGTACCGTATAAATGTATGATATTATGTATTCAGATATGTAGTTAAATGCAAACAAAATGAATAAATGTCATTGACCTAAGTAAACAAATTATCGTGAGATTTTAAATCCTAAAAAACATATTGAGAGAGGTTGGAAGAGACAGTGGAATAACTGTGCTTTGTTCCAATTTTAGTATATGTGCTGCCGAAGCGAGCACAGCTGTGCTTTGTATTGTTTGTGGATAGGTATGCTCCCCTAAATATGGAAGGATAATGAATTATATAAACTTTTAGGGTAATGAATTATATAAACTTTAAACATGAATTATTCTTTTTACCTGGATTTCCTGATCTTGTCATACTTTTGCCCTTCTAGCTTTCCGTACGCACATTCTAACTTGCAAATAGTAAAAGTGATGGGATGAATGGAAGAGTAACCCTAGACTGTGGTTCAGGATCAGTAGGTATATTTGCAGATAGGAATGCTCATTAACAAACCATTGCTTCTTGGCAAGTAAGTGATAACGTAAACACTATGAATTCAGTGACATTTAATTAATAAAAAACATTGAGACTTACTTGCTGTTTGGCATTTCAGTGCCAAATGTTCACACAGTAATTTTTAAAATAAGTATTCAAGACTGGCTTGGTAAAAAGCGTATGTGTGTGTCTTCAGAAATTTCTGGCTTTAGGAGCCAGAAAAAGCCTTCCAATTAACTTGTTCATCTGTATGAATTTTTTTAGTAGGTATTTCTAATGCTTAAAGAAATTTTGGCTTCAGCTAATACATACAGTAGCTTTTATATGGAAGGCATTATGTCAGATTCTCAACCGTGTCTCTGTGTATCAGCTAAAGAGCTTTATAGATTCTTCAGGCCTTATCCCCTCAAGATTCTGACATAATTGATTTGGGTGTGATCCTGGGCATTAATAGGGTGATAGTAGTTTCCATAGTTGGCTGTTTGCAGAATGGATGGCCTAGGGAATATTCTAAATCTACATAATCCATGATTCAGTATATCTGAGGTTGGGTTTTAGCAACTTTAATTTTTAAAAATTCTCCTGATGGTCAGCCATATTTAATTTAGTTCCATATCATTTGCCTGAGAGGTCAAGAAAATAAGTTATAGGGGCTCTGGGGTGGCTCATTCAGCCCAACTTTGGCTCAGGTCATGATCTTGTGGTGTGTGGGTTTGAGCCCCTTGTCAGGCTCTGTGCTGACAGCTCAGAACCCGGAGCCTACTTCAGATTCTGTGTCTCCCTTTCTCTGTATCCCTCTCCTGCTCACGCTCTGTCTCTCTCTCAAAAATAAACATTTAAAAATGTTTTTGAAAAAAATAAATTATAGAAATGGCTTTTTTTAGTCTTAAAAAGTAGAAGTGAGTGAAATAGGCTATTGTGCTGGGGAAGTAGTGGAGGTGAGATTAAGAAGAATACAAATAACCATGGGGTGCCTGGGTGGCTCAGTTGGTTAAGTGTCCAACTTTGGCTCAGATCATGATCTCACAGTTTATGGGTTCGAGCCCCACATCAGACTCTGTGCTGACAGCTTAGAGCCTGGAGCCTGCTTCAGATTCTGTGTCTCCTCTCTCTCTGGTCCTCCCCCATTAGCATGCTCTCTCAAAAATAAATAAACATTAAAAAAGAAAAGGATACAAATTACTGTAGCATAAGGCAGACTGTAGTACGCTGTGGAGAATATTCCAAATGTAAGGTGTTTAAAAAGAGGAAGTTAACCTATGTCAGTCATTGCTAGCTGGAAAGGTGGGGATGATAGAGCGTTTGGCAAGGGCATCCCTGGAGATGATATTTTAGCTGAGCTGACAGAAATGCACATAATTTTGATATGGTTTAAGAAGTGGCATTATAGTGGTTCACATAATTTTAAGAAATGCTATCTGCTGGGAAGGTTGGCCACATTATGAGGTACCTTGAATGCTGAGTGGAGTTGTGTCTGCTTAGTAGACAAGAAGAAACCAAAGAAGAAAATTTATCAGAAAACTGTTTTAAGCAGACTAAGCAGGGCAACACAATGTAAGCAGAGAAATGGAAGAGGAATCAGGAGATTTTTATAGGAATGAAGGTGAAAATAAGTCCTTGAGTGGTAGGAATGGAAAGGGCAGGATGTAACAGGTGACCCTGGAAACCATTGGGAATGGGCAGGTAGAGAATACAGTGAATTGAAGACGGACTCTTCCCTAGTGTCTGGGTCAAAGCTCCCATGAAACATCGGTTAAGTTGTGGGATGTCAGAGTTTCCCACTTGGAGCCAACGGCACATGCTGTCATTTACAGGAACCCGGAGGAAGAACTGATTGGGATGCAAAGATAATTTGGCTTTAAATATTTGAAGTTTAAACTACCAAAGAGATATTCATTCTTAGTCCATAACTAAGCTTTACAAACCTGTAATCTTAAACAGTTATTTTTGCCCATGCTTGTTCCTTGTTTGTCACTTTGTATATATGACTTTTAGAAAAAATTGAAACTGTTGTAATAGAAAAGTCACTTACAAGTACATTTCCATTATAATAAAGGTAATTAGAAAGTTAAAATATGAATTGTCTTTTTGTTATGACGCAGGTGGGAACAAGAGCCCAGTCAGAGAGAATTCGGACATATAATTTCACCCAGGATAGAGTCACTGACCACAGGATAGCATATGAAGTTCGTGATATTAAGGTAATATTACTGAATGTGCTTTCTGTACTTTGCTTTTCAAAGGAAGTATACTCAAACTCTAGAGAGTTATGTCTAAAATATTACCAAGTAATTCACAATCATTAAGCCAGTTTAAGATGGTACCCTAAATTTTGTGGACATTTGTATTAGTTTCATGGTAAGAAAGGTGGTCTTTATGCCAATTTCGAACAATTCTCTTTGAACTCCAAAATCTTTGCTACACCATCACAGTGTACTAAGGTATATTCAATATACATGTATACAGTTTCCTGTTGCTGCGTAACAAATTACCACAAATTTGGTGGTTTATTATCTCAATGGCTACTATAGGTTAAAAATCTGGACACCACAGAGATGAGTTCACTGCTTTCAGGTCCAGGTGCTTGCTCCGTGGCCCTTCTCTGTGCCCGATCCATTTTGCCTTATTAATGGCTCACCAGCTTAGGTCATCCCATGCCAGTGATACTCCTTTTGAATGACTCAACATCAACTGATGAGTCACCTAATCTCTGGAGTGGTCTTCCATCATGTTAAGAGCTTCTGCCTTGACGTAGGGAGGGAGTTCTGAGCGTCTTTGAGTTCTACCCACCACAACGTTGTGTTGTTCATTGGATTCAGGAGTTGTAATTATGCTGTTGGGGAGAGACGCTCTCATCATGGTTTGGATACTGTCCTAACTAAATCCCATTTGGCTGGATCACTGACAAACATACATTAACAGTGAAGCCCAGGGAAATTCCCCTTTTGCTTCCACTGAAGAGGAAAATGAGGTGGTTCTCATAAAGGACTGACTGTGTACAAAAGGCAAGAGATGGAAAATTCTGATCTTTTTCCTTGATGCCATGTGATATGTAAGGCTTCTTTCATTTGATCCTGTCCCAATCTATACTCAAAATTAAAGTCCTCATTTTACAAGAGGAAATGTCTATATTTTCAAAATATTTAGAAATTTTTGTGTACTTTATGCCACTTCCTCTGTTTTAGTAATTTAAAGATGGTCTTAAATGGGAACATAATCGCCTTATCAAAAAGGAGAAAATATTTGCTAACTTCCCTTTCCTCAGGAAACACACAGTAATAACCAAATATGTTTGGCCATATTGTTCTAATTACACCATACATACTCTTTCTGTTGCTTTTCTGGTAGTGGTTATGGTGTTCCCTGAGGTGGCCGCATTCTTATGGCTGGTAATATTTTTTAGAATAGCCCTTAGGTCCTCAGTTAGTATTCAGTATTGAAACAGGCAATTAAGTAGCTTTTATAGTTATAAAATATCTGGCTTTGGCCTAAATACTAACATGCTATTACTAATGACAGTAGCATGCCAGACTCTGAAATGTAAGGGAAATGTTATTTGCGTGCTCTCGTAATGACTAACCCACCTATTGGAAAGAAAGAAAACATCCCATATTGGTGAAAGGGGGAAGTTTGGAAATGTCATGAAAAAATGTAGTAAAACATGAAAATCTGTGGGGGGGGGGGACAGTAGAGAGACAAGCAGGAGTGAAAGACTTAGGAACTGTAAGAGTTGTACATGAGGCAGGAAAAGTGATGAGGGCCTTAACCCAAGGGCAATAGCCCCAGGACAGAGTGGAAGGCGTGGAGGGGAAAGAAAGTGGATGTCTGTGGGACTTGCTAAGTAAGCTAAGCTCTGTTCCTTTATTTTAGAGCCGGACCTTCCTCTATTTACATAGTTCTGGATAAAACTGCTCTGCTCTTACAAGATCAAAGACAATAATTGGTTTGTTTGGAGAGGAAATCCGAACAAGCCCCTACCAATGAGTTCCTTCCTAGCATTTTTAAACCGGAGACAGAGAGGGTCATTCTCTCTCTTGGCTAAAGCAGAAATATGTAAAATTTACAAGAGGCTAGAAGCCACATTTCCAAACCGTGAGGAGAAGGCAATGTTCAGTAAGAGATGAAGCTGATGTATTGAAAGGAGCAAAAATAGAACTAGATGGAAAGAATCTTGATATTAATCCTCACACTCATTTCTTCCTGGGCTTCATTCCCAGGGCCGTGGCAGTAGCCTTTACATTCCTCTCCTTGGGTTCTGTGAGATCACCTCCTATTCTTAGTGTGAGTTCTCATATAGGTAATTTTTATTTTCATTCATCTAGATAATAAGCCCAGACTACCATATAATATATTGTTTTATGTTTTTATTGTTTCTCAAAGTCCTTGTGCAAATTCCTGAACATCAGCCTATCTCCTGCCCTGTATTCTCCTTAAACTGAAATTTTTCCCTTTCCCTGAATACTTTGTACTTTGTTTTCATGTCTTTCTTCATCCTCCTTTTGACTGAAATGCTCTGCTGTCTCTATTTGGAGAAATACTGTTCTCTTTTTATAATCTAATGCAATTTTTTTCTTCCTGCCTAAACTTTTCCCTGATGCCACCTTTTTAAAATTAACCTTACAACCCTCACATGCTTCCTTCATTTCTTGCGCTGGTTGTGGTGCCTCACCTCCCTCTGTTACTAGATTATGAACTTCTGAAGGTTCGGAACCACAAGGCCTTCATCTTTGTTCTTTGTATCTCTAGCACTGTGGTTAATCCAGTTAAACTCTACATGTGATGTGATTATCAGTTAAGAAGGATAATCCTTTTAACACAATTTCCTGATGATGAAATCACTTCCGCAATACCATGATAATTTGAGTTCCGGGCATGCTAATTTTATAAGCAGTTTCCATATTGTGCTCAAAATGGTTTAATTTTTATTTTAAAAATTCATCATAGTGTTTTGCCTTACTTGTAAAGTTTAATTTAAAGTTTAATATATGCTGGCATTTTGTGGAATGCAAAGATAGGAAGGCATCTTTTCCCTTACAGTTTAATTGGAGAGATAAATGTATATGCTTAACCTAAAATTCAACTTTAAGATGATTTGAGAAAGACCAAAATAAAATTAGTTCATGCTTATCACAAAACTTTAAATATTCAGTGTTCAGATGCTGACATTGGAATATTCAATTAAGCCAATGTCTAGATTTTGAACATTTCTAAAATATAAGACTCTGCTAATTCACTGTTCCCAACAGCTCTGTTACACAGAACTTCTGTAACACAGGGAAGGTACTTAGTCATGTTTTTAATGACTCGTAAAGATGAACTGTAGGGAAGACTACAGGGAGGTCTAACTGAACAGTTTTCACCCATTGGACATATTTTCAGGTAAACATAAGAGCATTTATTTTTCTGAACCTTTTATTTAGAAATTTTCAAGTAGACTTTGAAGGCTGGTTCAAGGGGTGCCTGAGTGGCTCAGTCGGTTAGGTGTCTAACTTTGGCTCTCATGACTGTGGGTTCGAGCCCAGTGTCACAGCTCTGAGCCTGGAGCCTGCGTCTCTCTATCTTTCTCTGTCCCTCCCCAGGTTGTGTGCACTCACTCTCACGCACTCTCTCTGTTCTTCCTCTTTCTGTCTCTCTCTCAAAAATAAACATTAAAAAAAGAATTAAAGGTTGGTTCAAGTACATACCCTGTATCTAGATGCAGCAGTTGTTAACATTTGCTGCATTTTCCTTCTCTTCCTCATCTACTTCATGTGTTGCTGGTGAACCATTTGAAAGCAATTAGCAGACCTCAAGACTCTTGTTCCCTAAATATTTTGGCATAAATATTTTTTTGGTTACACGGTGCTTCTAGATCTTAAAACCACCAAGATTCCAATTTACGAAAAAACAGAACTAGTAGGGGCGCCTGGGTGACTCAGTCGGCTAAGCCTCCAACTTTGGCTCAGCACAGAGCCTGGAGCCTGCTTCAGATTCTGTGTCTCCCTCTGTCTGCCCCTCCCCCGCTCATGCTCTGTCTCTCTCTGTCTCAAAAATAAATAAAAACATTTAAAAATAAAAAACAAACAGAACTAGTAGAGGCCACTTACGGATTAAATATAATCTAAATTTGAGGGTTGGCATGAGAAGTTTGAGCTGAAATGGTCCTGGGAGCTCCAGAGGATTTGGAAAGACAGAATGCAAGGGCTGTGCATGTTAATGTGGCGACAAGGTGCCACCAGCATTGATGGAGGCATTTCAGTCTTTCTTGCCCTTGGGAAATAATGTGTTATGAATGAAAAGGACGGAATTTTCAGGACAAGAGTAAAAAGCCTTATTTTTTCTGGGGAATAAAAGGAGAAGGCAAACATCCTCCCAAAGGATGGTTTGAGACCTAGAATCCTGTTAGGAATGTCAAGCAAAGGAATTTTAAAGAGAGAGGTGGTAAATTTCAAGTCTGTTCAGATCTCCTTTGTTTTGTTTTCTCCAAAGTTGTTGGAAAGATCCAACTTCTAGGAGATTAATTTTTAAACAAAATACTAATGGAAACAAAGAAAGAATAGAATCCCATTTACTCTTTTGGATTCATCTTTTACGTTAAAAGTCAGTATAATGCGATCCTCCGAAGTTATGGGATCCTCCCAAGTTAGCAGTTGTGTTCATTATGTTGTAGAACCACGTTAGTAATCCATTGTTGCTATTAAATACAGACTTTAAAGAAACAAAGTAAATATACATCTAATTCTTTGCTTTGTTTCTCCTATTTCTACCAGTTGGGTTTTTATAATAACTCTCTCTCTTTTATCAGGAATTTTTATGTGGGGAGAAGTGTCTGGATCAGCTAATTCAAAGACTACTTCATTCAGCAGACGAAGAAGCCATTACTGAATTTTTGGATGAAAACCTTAAATCAACAAAATAAATGCTGATTTATTATTTATAGTTCTATAACTGAAACAGACCTGTCTCAGGAAGCAGCTGTTCATACAGTGCAACCAAAATTACACAGTACGTACAAATATATTTTTTAATGAATTAAGTCACATTTCTTGACCTAAGAATATATAAAGTACAGTCCAGCTCTCCAAATAGAAAACAACCATGCAATGAACATTACAGAAAACAAAAACAAAATAATAGGCATATATTACTGAAAAGAGAAATAAAGTATTGAGAATTGATTATGTGATATAGGTCACTTGTTCTCTTTACATGCCTTTTTTCTTTTTTTTTAATTTGAGAGAGAGAAAGAGAGAGAGAGAGAGAGAGCACGCTCAAGTGGGGGAGAGAGGCAGAGCAAGAGGGAGAACGAATCTCAAATGGGCTCTGTGCTCAGGGTGGAGCCTAATGTGGGGCTCAATCCCATGACCTCAGAATCATGACTTGAGCTGAAACCAAGACTTGGATGCCTAACCTACTGAGCCACCCAGGACCCCCATACATGCCTTTTTTTTTTAACCATCTATAAATTAAACATATTTTCCATCGATTACTTCAGGATTTCACCACCTGGTAAAATTTAGTGATGGAAGACTTATAAAACTTCTTTATAAACCCCTATTTAAAGGAAAAGTACTGTTAATCATGTAAAAATTAGGCTTTAAACTGCAACTTTATTTTCTTTTTTTAAACTAATTATTATTTTTTTTTTAATGTTGGTTTATTTTTGAGAGAGAGACACACACACAGAGCGCGAGCTGGGCAAGGGCAGAGAGGGAGACACAGAATCCGAAGCAGGCTCCAGGCTCTGAGCTGTCAGCACAGAGCCCAACATGGGGTTCGAACCCACAAACTGCAAGATCATGACCTAAGCCAAAATTGGACACTTAACCTGAGTCAAACTGCTACTTTTGTATAAAAAATAAATGTCATGGAGAATATGAGTCAAAAACAATGATCATAGAGCTCTTTGAGAACAGAACAAATTCTCTACTGTGTAAACTACAGACCAATATTTAAAGTGAACTCTCTGCTTGGCTTTTATTTCTTAGGTTATTTAATTAGGCTTAACTTTGGCTTAACATATGAACATCAACAGATGTGGTGTAATGTGAGTAATTCTCTATGCCTGGTTTTGTGCAGTTTTCTTCATATAAAACCCAGTCCTTACCTTACAGAGCTTCCAGTTGAGTGACAGAGCCAAAATGTAAACTACCAACTCAAATACAGAGTGGCATGTGCTTAGGAAGTTTCTTGAGTTCAAAAGAGATGGGTTATTGTTTTAGATATTCCCCAAAGCGGAAGACTAGCTAAAATAGAGTTTTAAGACCAATGGAATTAGGGGGTGTGTTTTATTTTGAAAATTTTCAAACACATGGAAAAATTTTTTAAATACTTTTTAAAAAAATAATGCAACTATTTGTGTTCTACTATTACCTTTTGCCACAGTTGCTTATTTCTCTCCCTGTACACTTATACATACCTGTGGTGGTTATTGGACCATTTAAAAGTTAGTTGCAGGCTCTGTAATACCATGCCAAACTATCTCATCTTGTCCTAAAAATAAGGATATTCTACAAAATCATAACTCTATTAATTATGTAATAATAATTGATCATGATTATATAATATGATTTAATATCTATCACATGTTAAAATTTCTTCAGTTATCCCTCAAAATGTCTTTTTAATTGTTTTTATTAGTTTTGTGCAATCCAGGATCCAGTCAAGATTCACACATTATATTTGGTTGTTTCTATTTAGTGTTTTTTCCCACATGACATTGACCTTTTAAAGAATTCTTTAAAGAATTAACAAGGTTGTTTTGTAGAAAGACCTACATCCAGGTTTGTCTAGTTGCTTCATCAAGCCATTGGTAACTTTAATCCTTCCCTTCAGTGTACTATGAAGTAATATTAAGTCTAAAAATTAGTTAAATTAAGTTAACACATTTGACAAGGCCACTTCATGGGTAATGTGAAATTCACAGTGTATCATATCAAGAAGGCCTATGGAGTTACACTTTGGCATTATATAAACATGTCATTCCTCGGGGTGCCTGGGGGGTCAGTCAGTTCAGCGTCCGACTTCAGCTCAAGTCATGATCTCGTGGTCCATGGGTTTGAGCCGTGTCGGGCTCTGTGCTGACAGCTTGGAGCCTGGAGCCTGTTTGAGATTCTATGTCTCCCTCTCTCTGTCCCTCCCCGGCTCACACTCTGTCTTTCTCTGCCTCTCAACAATAAATAAATGTTAAAAAAAAATTTTTTTTAAAGAAAAAAACATTTCATTCCTCATTTAGTGTTAGGCAGCTTCTGAGATGACCCCAGTGACCTCATTCTTGGCATTCATGCACTTGTGTAATCTGTTCCTCTTCAACATGAACTGGATTTATTGACTATCTTCTAACAAATGGAATGTATAGAAGTGGTAGATTGTCACTTCTAATATTAGGTTATAATGATACTTGCCTCTGGTTCAGGCTCTTTCTGGCCACTCATGCTGTTGTTGGATGGATTAGGGACACCCCGAGACCCTGAGACCTCTGCCCAGTCTGTCTCCAGAATATCACCGTAGACTCTTGGTCTCATCACAAGAAAGAATCCAAGACCAGTTGAGCGGTGCAAGTAGGAAAGTTTATGAAAGTGAGAGTATACACTCAGATGAGCTCAAACGAAAACTGGTGGAATATTTATTACTTGGGGAGGAGATTTGTGGGGGAACAGGTTTCCGTGTCTTTTCTCCCTTACTTGGTCAGGGTTCTAGCCTTCTTCGTCTTGGGCCTATCTGGTTTGATCCAGCTTCTTGTGGCTTTGTTTCTGGAGTGCTGCCAGGACAGGTCTCTAATTCCACCACCCCTGCCCCTAGCTGGCCATGACCCCACCCCCCCTTTGCCAGCCCGCAGGCAAATTCTGTTAAAACCTAACTAACTTCCTACTCTAACTACTCTAACAACCCCAGGAGGTGGGGGGCGCGGTCAGAGGCAGAAGCAAGGTGATGTGAGCAGCTCTATAGAATGATCTCCGTTGTGTGACAGAACTGAGGCCATGTTCCAACAGCTCTCAAGGAATTTTAAGTCTGCCCCGTAGCACATGTGTGAGCTTGGAAGCAGATCATTCAGCCCCAGAGGTGTCTTGAAATAACAATTGTCCTGCTTTGAGGATACCTGACTCTTAGAAATTGAGTAAACTAATTTTAGTTTTAGCTGCTAATTTGGGGGTGATTTCTTATCTCAGTGATTTAATATCAATTAGTGATTCTTGCGTTGCCTGAATCAGCTATTCCATTGGTAGTTACAAAATGATGATGTTCTCATTCTTTCTACATTGATAGCTGGCATTCTTTAAAGAAAGCTTTCCTTTGTTTCCTCTCACTTCCTCTGAGTTGAGAGATAATTTAATCCTATTCGAATCAATATCATTATTATCTCCCTAGGAGTAAGCATTGCCCTTTAAAATAGTTGATGTCTCTGGAGAATCTGATTTAATTTGAAATGATGTTCTATTAAGTAGGGAGTTTCGGGGTAAAAGAAACACAGAAACTGATTTTTGTTGTCACGTATTTTACATAACAAACATTTATCCAAGAAAATGTAAATATTGGAACATTGTGTGAATCAAAGCAAAATGAAGATAGTCTAATATGCTATGCTATGTCAGGTGTTAGATCACGTCATTTTTATAATTCTTTTTTTCCCAGAAAAACACTAAATACATAAACCTCAAAACATTTCTGCAAAAAATTCATTAATTTAAGAAAGTGAAAAATTATAAGAGGGAAAACAAGAGAAAGGGGTATTGATTTGTTTGTTACTACTTACTCAGTTGATGATCAGTGTTAACGTTCTATACATAACAAGGAAGGGCGGACTCTGCGAAGGAGTGAGGGCAAAAGGAAGAGTGCTTCTGAAGCCAAAGGGAGGCTCCACCCTCCTGGAAGGAAGCCCAGACCTTAGCACCACCAAGGTCTTTGCGCTTCCCTTACCCTCCAACTGCAGTGTTCCTTAAAGCACACACTTTATTTGGGGGGAACGATTCAAAAGTTGGAACTATGAACCTATAAAAATCTTGGCTCCTGTTTTTTTCAAACCTCTGTATATGTACAAATCACTTGGGGATTGTGCCATAATGTGGATTTTAATTCAGAAGGTCTGGGGCCTTTCATCCTGCATTTCCACAGTTCATTTCATTTCCATGAGATCCCAGGTCATGGTGTACACTACTGACCGACAAACACCACTTGAAATAGCAAAGATCTAGGATATCTATTATTCAATGAGTACTTTCAGTTGTTATACATATTATTTTTGGACAGTTTCAATTAAACCTGTAATCCTGCTTCAGGATTACACTGAGACCAATTAGTCTCCCAAACTATGAAGATAAACTTGATATCTTTTAACTGTTAGTAGAAATATGTTAGGAATCAGCTAATAAGCCAATAATAAATCAGGTTCTTTGTAAAAAAAAAAAAATCTGGAAAGCCAAAGTTTATTGCCTCATATGCACAACACCTTTAGAATACCAAGGAATAACGACCTTATTTTAAAAATAAACTTAGAGGGGCATCTGGATGGCTCAGTTAGTTGAACTGACTTCGGCTGAGGTCATTATCTCATGGTTCGTGGATTCGAGCCCAGCATTGGGCTCTGTGCTGACAGCTCGGAGCCTGGAGCCTGCTTCACATTCTGTGTCTCCCTTTCTCTCTGGCCTTTCCTCACTCCTACTGTCTTGTCTCTCAAAAATAAATAAACATTTTAAATTTTTAAAATAAATAAATAAATAAACAAATTTGGGGGTGGCTGCATGACTCAGTGGGTTAAGTGTCAGACTTTTGAATTCAGCTCAGGTCATGATCTCAGTTCATGGGATCAAGCCCCATATTGGGCTCTATGCTTACAGCTCAGAGCCTACTTGGAATTCTATCACTCTCTCCCTGCTCCTTCCGCACTCACACATGCACTCTGTCTCTCAAAATAAATAAACTTTAAAAATTAGTTGGCTCAGTCAGCTAATTGTCTGACTTTGGCTCAGTCATAATCTCACTGTTCATGAGTTCAAACCCCACATCCAGCTCTGTGCTGACAGCTCAGAACCTAGAGACTGCTTCAGGTTCTGTCTCTCCCCCTCTTTCTCTGCCCCTCCCCTGCTTGTGCACTCTCTCAAAAATAAATAAATCAGTATTGTAAAAAAATTAATAATAAATAAACTTAGAGATATTTTCCCTCTTTTTTTGAAGTTTATTTATTTTGTTTGTTTTGATGCAAGAGTTGAGAAGAAAGAGTTGAGTCAGACGTTTAACCAACTGAGCCACCCAAGCTCCCCAACTTAAAGATATTTTTAATTGACTTTGAAATTGAATCAAGGGATCTAAAATCAACAAACTACTACAGACAGTCAAAAATTAAAAGAAACTGTCTTTAAAAGCATATTCTTGTGTTGGTGGTCAATAATGATTAGAAGGATGTGGAGGAGGGTGCTTCTGGGTTGCTGGTGATGTTTTATTTCTGAAGCTGAGTAGGGTCACATAGGTGTATTCATTTTGTGATACTTCATTGCATTTACAACTTTGATTTATTCCCTTTTCTGTCTGCGTAATATACTTCACGTTTTCAATAATATAAATATTTTTTAAGTCCATAACATTTGAAACAAAGTAGTTGCTTCTAAGTTATGTGGAATGTAAGTACTGTCCAGGACAACTCACTCATTGGGCCCTCTCCAACTGAATGAGATTGGATTCATTAAAAGCTGTCATAGTAGCCAATGACTAAATGGCAGTGCAAGTTATTTTTAGAAATAAAAGAGTGAACAGTTTGTAGACTCTTTAAAAATGAGAGTGAAAAACAACAAAAGCGCTGAGCTCAGGCACACAGGACCTGCATTAGAGGTGGTGGAGAGACAGGGGCCTGTACTTTGATGGGTGGGAAAAGATAGCAGTGGGACTGACTTACAAATGGGGCTGAAGCTTAGATTCTAAGAGGTGAATGCATACTGTGCTTTCATGGGCTTCTTTATGAAACAAAGTGTGGAAATGTTGCCATAAAGAACAAATGAGTGAAATACTTTTTATGTTATAGTGGTTGGAATGAAAACCGGGGAGAAGGGGTTCCAGAAAGCAGGGTACTCAAACACATGGAAACCAGTGTGCAGAAACAGAATGTCAAGAAGTCCATCAGGCACACAAATACACACGCGCGCACACACACATTCTCTCTGACTTTGGCACAGGTCATGATCTCACAGTTCATGCGTTCCAGCCCCGTGTTGGTCTCTGTGCTGACAGCTCAGAGACTGGAGCCTGTTTTGGATTCTCTGTCTCCCTTTCTGTCCCTCTTCAACTCATGCTGTCTCTCAAAAATAACATTGAAAAAAATTTTTAACATTTCTGAAGAACTAAAACCATGGATTATTGATAACTAAAGCGTAATTACCAGGCAAAAACAGTTCTTTTATCTTCGTGTCAAGAATATGGATTCCAGGGGCGCCTGGGTGGCTCAGTCAGTTGAGCGTCCGGCTTTGGCTCAGGTTATGATCTCACGGTTCATGGGTTCGAGCCCCACATCAGGCTCTGTGCTAACCACTAGCTCAGAGCCTGGAGCCTGCTTCAGATTCTGTGTCTCCTTCTCTCTCTGACCCTCCCCTGCTCGCACTGTCTCTCTCTGTCTCTCAAAAATAAATAGACATTAAAAAAAAAAAGAATATGGATTCCATTGTAAAGGATTATGTGAATTATAAGAAATCTTGAAGAAACACAGAAAAGAAAGGACTTTATTTTATTGCTGTTAATGAAGTTGCAGCAGGAATTTTAAAAATACTGCAATGTGGGGCACCTGGCTGGCTCAGTTGGTAGAGACTCTTGGTCTCAGAATTGTAAATTTGAGCACTGAGTTGGGTGTAGAGATTACTTAAAAGTGAAGTCTTTAAATAAGTATAGATAGATAAAATGGGTATACCAATTTATATTCCTGTGATTAGTATATAAAGGTTCCAAAGGCTCCCTAGCATCACCAACATTTAGCATTTTTTACCTTTTTAAGTTTAGCCATTCTCATGGGTATGCAGTGTTTTCTCTTGAATTTAATTTGCATACACATGAGGATGAATGACAATGACCATTGGTTTATGAATTACTTTTTTTTTTTTTTTTGCAGACTATGCCTTGCCTTTTCTTTTTCACTGCTTTTCATAGGCAAAAGCTTGTCATTTTGTTGAGGTTCATTTTATCAATTATTTTTGTGATTAGTGTTCTTTTGGTCCTAAAATCTTTGCCTATCTCAGAGTCAGAAATAGCCTTCTGTTTTTTTGGAAGCATTATAGTTTTCATTTCTCTATTTAATAATTAAGATCTATTTAGAATTAATTTGTATGTGTGGTATAAGTTAAGGGTCACGATTTTTTTTTTTTTTTAATTGTGAACAGGTTGTTTAGTACCATTTGTTGAACAGACTTTCCTTTCTCCACTGAATTGCAATGATACCAATGCTGGGTTTCTAAAATTTTAAATTCAGTTCCTCAGTTGTACTAGCCACTTTTGAAGTACCCAGGATACCCGTGGCTTCTGCCAACCTTATCAGTTAGAACAGATGAAATGCTTGCAACATCACGACATACTGTGGCAGCACTGCTCTAGAATTTTGGGCACAGTGCCTACTAAATTCTTTGGATTCTGTAAAAGGTCATCTAAACCATCTAACAAAGGGCAGATACAAGGAAGTTAGAAGTCAATCACTGAACTGATATGCAGTACCTAACATAGTCAAATTCAAAGAGACAGAAAGTAGAATGGTGGTTACCAGGGGCTTGGAAAAAGGGGGAAAGGAGAGTTTCTGTAATGGGGACAAAGCGTCAATTCTGCAAGATGAAAAGAGTTCTGGAGATAGGTGGTGGTAATGGTTGCAAAACAACATAAACGTACTGACTGACAAATGTGCTCCTAAAGGATTGTTTCAAATGGTAACTAATGCATAGTTTACCAATATAAAAATACTATAAATTGCTTTTTTTCCCCAGCTTGTTTTAGTGCAGGTGAGAAACCATCCGCATTACTAATGACCTAATTCTCTCAAATATATCAGAGGGATACTCAACAAAAGTACAGAGGAGATATTGGAGACCAGAGCCCTGGATAATTTCCAGTAAACGCTCTTTGGGTAATAGGAAAAGAGAGCAAAACAATTGTTATTCTCCTGCTATATTTATCCACTTATCACTGAAATACTAAAGATTTCATTAAGTTGTAGTAATGCATGACAAGCTAGAGGCAAAAGCAACATACTTTTAAAGTAAAACTTCTCTAAAAACCAAAACAAATCCCAATCTGTAAGCACTTGATTTTGACAATGTAACTAACAATATTGGTCAATACATATCTGAAACACTTTTGTAAAGCATAGACTGAACTATATAAATTCAAAGTATTATGGCATGTATGAATAGGAAGTTTTGAGGATTTTGTGCTTTAGTACAATAAAGGTCTGTTTAAATGTTTTATTTTAAAATTCTCATTTAAACTCCTTAATAAAGACAATTCCATAATCTTCAACTAACTTGTGGAAAGGAAATGAAAGCACTATTAGACGACTTGAAAACACTAATATTAAGAACTTTATGAAAATAATCTTGCTCCCTAGGAGGAAGTGTTGATATAATGCGATGTCAACCTACCTATTTATGTGCCTGATTTGTATTTTTGAGGCCACCTATGTGCTATTCTCTAGGACCTCATTTTTGAGACATTCTAATGAACCTCCGGATATCCTTTGGTAGTGAAAATACCGTAATAACCTTCGGAACCTTTCAAAAGAATAAGAACTGGAAGTCTTGCAGAAATAGCTCACAGTTTCAAATGTGGGTACCTCATAGTTTTAATAAATTCCAAAAGAAAAGCTAACAATGATTGAATCTTTATATTATGGGTGTTCAGCATGTTCAACAAATATTGACGCGTCCTATGTCCTATGCAATTTATCTCATTTCACTCTTCTACAATCCTATGAAAAGTCTTATCCCCACTTTATAAAGACGAAAAAGTTCTCAGAGGTAAGTCACACAACGAACACGTAAATTGAGATTTTTGCCCTGGAACTTCAAAGCCAATACACCAAACCAACAAACCCAGAGTGATTAACGCTTTCAAATTCTGTTAGCTAGAACAGTCCGCCCTAAAAAACCTCGCGATATCATTCAAACTACTACTCCCAACATGCACAGCGGCTTCTGTCCGTCCGCCTATCCCCTTGAGCCTAGATGAGGCCCCAGCATGCCTCGAGGCACGAAAGGCAACCTGGGAGTTGTGGTTCTCGTGGACGCCTACTGGTATTGCCAGCGCGGCAGTGGCGGCTTTCTGGTTTCCGTCCAGCGGTCTTGGGGCTGAGGCGGAGAAAGGGCGCGGAACTGAAAAGGGTGAGTCAGCCACTGTCTACGCGATAAAGGGAGGCGGTACCGCGGCATAGGGCTGAGTTAAGTAAGTGCGGCCCCTGCTTATTCAGGGACGCCGCGATTTAGCGCCAGCGAGAAGAGGGCGAGGAGGAGTCAGAGCCCGGTCCTTGCATCCATTCTCGCCCTCGTACCCCGCCGCCATCTCCACCATGCAGTCCCGGGAAGAAGCTCCGCGCTCACGCCGCCTGGCCAGCCCCCGCGGCGGGAGGCGGCCCAAGAGGGTTTCCAAGCCTTCTGTTTCAGCTTTTTTCACGGGCCCGGAGGAGCTGAAGGACACGGCTCATTCTGCAGCCCTGCTGGCGCAGCTGAAGTCTTTTTACGACGCGCGGCTGTTATGTGATGTGACCATCGAGGTGGTGACACCTGGCAGCGGGCCTGGCACCGGCCGCCTTTTTTCCTGCAACCGTAACGTGCTGGCTGCCGCGTGTCCCTATTTCAAGAGCATGTTCACAGGTGGCATGTACGAGAGCCACCAGGCAAATGTCACCATGCATGATGTGGATGCCGAGTCCTTCGAGGTGCTGGTCGACTACTGCTACACAGGTCGCGTGTCTCTAAGTGAGGCCAATGTGCAACGCCTTTACGCGGCCTCTGACATGTTGCAGCTCGAGTACGTGCGGGAAGCTTGTGCCTCCTTCCTAGCCCGCCGCCTTGACCTGGCCAACTGCACCGCCATCCTCAAGTTCGCTGATGCCTTCGACCATCACAAGCTGCGGTCACAGGCCCAGTCCTTCATAGCCCACAACTTCAAGCAGCTTAGCCGGATGGGTTCAGTTCGGGAGGAGAGTCTGGCAGATCTGAGCTTGGCCCAGCTGCTGGCCGTTCTGCGTCTGGATAGTCTAGACATAGAGAGTGAGCGGACAGTGTGTCACGTGGCGGTGCAGTGGTTAGAGACAGCGCCCAAGGAGCGGGGTCCCAACGCTGCAGAAGTCTTCAAGTGTGTCCGCTGGACACACTTCAGAGATGAAGATCAGGATTACCTGGAAGGGCTGCTGACCAAGCCCATTGTGAAAAAGTACTGTCTGGACCTTATTGAAGGGGCCCTGCAGATGCGATATGGTGACAAGTTGTGCAAATCCCTGGTGCCAAAGCCAGAGAGCAGCAGCAACTCTGTTGTATCTGTAGCAGAAAATCCACCTCAGAGACTGGGTATGTGTGCCAAGGAGATGGTGATCTTCTTTGGACATCCCAGAGATCCCTTTCTCTGCTATGACCCATACTCAGGGGACATTTACACAATGCCATCCCCTTTAACCAGCTTGGCTCACACTAAAACTATCACCTCCTCAGCCGTCTGTGTCTCTCCAGACCATGACATCTACCTGGCTGCCCAGCCCAGGAAAGACCTGTGGGTGTATAAGCCCGCCCAGAATAGTTGGCAGCAGCTTGCTGACCGCCTGCTGTGTCGGGAGGGCATGGATGTGGCCTACCTCAATGGCTACATCTACATTTTGGGTGGGCGAGACCCCATTACTGGGGTCAAATTGAAGGAAGTGGAATGCTACAGTGTTCAGAGAAACCAGTGGGCACTGGTGGCTCCTGTACCCCATTCCTTCTATTCCTTTGAACTAATAGTGGTTCAGAACTATCTTTATGCTGTGAATAGTAAGCGTATGCTATGCTATGATCCTAGCCACAATATGTGGCTGAACTGTGCTTCTCTTAAACGTAGTGACTTTCAGGAAGCCTGTGTCTTCAATGATGAGATCTATTGTATCTGTGACATCCCAGTCATGAAGGTCTATAACCCAGCCAGGGGAGAGTGGAGGCGGATTAGTAATATTCCCTTGGACTCAGAGACCCACAACTACCAGATTGTCAGTCATGGCCAAAAGTTGCTTCTCATCACTTCTACCACCCCTCAGTGGAAAAAAAACCGGGTGACTGTTTACGAATACGATACTAGGGAAGACCAGTGGATTAATATAGGCACCATGTTAGGTCTTTTGCAGTTTGACTCTGGTTTTATTTGCCTGTGTGCTCGTGTTTATCCTTCCTGCCTTGAACCTGGGCAGAGTTTCATCACTGAGGAAGATGATGCACGGAGTGAGTCTAGTACTGAATGGGACTTAGATGGATTCAGTGAGCTGGACTCAGAGTCAGGAAGTTCAAGTTCTTTTTCTGATGATGAAGTCTGGGTGCAAGTAGCACCTCAGCGAAATGCACAGGATCAGCAGGGTTCATTGTAAATATTTCGAAGCACTAATACGTTTCTACTCCTATGGAATGTATCTTTAAAAAATATTCTTTCCTTTTTCAAAATAAAATGTTGATTAGGACTGCAGATTCGGTTTAGAAAGGGTTATGTTGGAATTATTAATGTAATGTTACAAAATTTTAACAGTCCACCAAATCAACCTATATAATTACTGTGCTAAAAATTGAGATTAAACTATGCCAGAAAACAAACTAGATAGATGATTAGAATGCTTCGTGGTTTTTTTCATTGTTCAAGTATTTGTTGCACCAATGGTTTGTTTTGGTTAGTTATGCTGTTTAAATTTTAATGATCTACCTTAGTCTTCTGTTAACTTCATAATTCTACGTAGTGCTGCAAGGAATTTAACTTTTTAATTTTCATAGTATAAAATTGGAGTAGAAGTTGTTCGTAGGGAGTTGAAGGCTTATATATTCTTTCAGAGTAATGAAAACAGTAGATTTCCCAAGTTTTGGACTAGCCAGTTTTTAATATTATAATATAGTTTGTTAAATTTGGTTTTGTTTTCTCCCCGATTCAAAGAAAAAAAATTGGATATATATATAGAGGTTCTAAAAAAGGGATTTCATTTTGATAATGTGCAGAATTGTCTTAAGAGTTCAGAAAAGAAAAAAAACAGGATTCCACTGCTTTAAAAGAAATTTCATTTTTAATTTTGGAATATAAAATGTGTATTTTCTAAAAGTGACCATTTTTTCTATCTTAAAAAATATCCATTCTAGTAATGTCACCAATCATTTAAACACCCTTCTAAACCAAAAAAAGAATGAAAGAAAGAAAGAAAGGCAACTTGCTTTGTAAGATCATATTTTTAATCTATCCCTGATACATGCTTCATTGAATCAAAGGAACAGTCCTTTTGTTCACTGGACATATGCTTGAGTAATGTAAATTTTTACCCATTGGTCATGCCTAGTCTTAAAAAAAGTTTATATGCTTTCCTAAACTATTTTGGCTGTATAGTTTTGGTGTTCATCTTAGAGGATTCTTCAGGAGGAAGTGATTTACTCTTTACTGTTCTTGTGAGGCAATACTGGTTTTGAAAATACGTTTAAGCTAAAAAGAGTGTTTTATTGAGATCAGTAGTTACTGTGTCTATCAACTATAAAATCAAGTGCCCGCAGAAAACTTTAAAACTGTAAGCTGTGTATGGAGTTGTTGTTTTGAGTAGCATTGAAATGTTCTGTCCAGTTTTGTAAGTCACTGTATATGATTATCAGCTCGAAGGTATTTTTGTATTATTAAGTTGACAGTTAAAGACCATAAGTGGGTGATGGCATTTGGGGCCAATAGTGAAAGTACGTTTCCTCTAAATATTTCCTGAGCAGTTCTGTACATGGTTATTTTATTAGGGTATTTCTCTGTGAACCATGCTCCAGTCTTTGTTTTTTGTCTTTTGTTTGTTTTTGTATCACCATAAGTAAGGGAAAATCCAGAAATAGAGACTAAATCACACAAAATTGATATTGTTAAGTACAACGAAATATAGGTGCTTCCATTTTGAGGGTCTCTTAATACATATGATTGTCAAAATACATATCCATGATAAACGATGTACATAATATAGATGCTTATATATAGCCCATAAATTTTTCTATACCGACTTAGACTCCTCTTTCTGCATCTTTGTTCAACATGTTAGTTCCTCTTTTGTTTATTCTCTAGTAATGGAATGCTAACATTTTTTTACACCATGGCACAGTACCAAGAAGTGTGCTCCAGGATAGGGAACTGAATTTTGAATGAAAAAAGAGAGGGAAAGAGAAAAGGATTTAAAAAAACAAGCACACAGATGTTTTCTCAGCCATTTTCACTGGGCATCTGAAGAGTCCATAAGACACTCCTGTTTAACATTATTTCTAGTGAAATAAGATTCTTGCTCTAGCAATATGTTCCTAAGAATGTTTTCCCTCAAAACAGCAAACATGCTTCAGTGGACTAAGGCTACTTTTTGTTCTTTTTGATATCAGGGATGTTGTTATAAGCACTGGTCTCAGCTTAGAAAGCTGTTTATTAATAGTGTTATTTTTTGGCCAACTTTTCTTTACCAGGAACTTCTTTTATATAGCTTTTTGTTTTGTAAGGTTGAAGTCAGACAGTGCTGATCTCAACCAAATTGTCCATCTGCAGAATTAAGGTGTGCAACTAACTGATAAAAGACAAATGCTGCAGTTTGTCATTTTCATCCTTTGAGTTAAGTATAAGCTAATGAGCAGTAATATCGTGGTTTACAAAGAAGTTTTTGGGGGGAAGAATTTTGGTTTCATGATATATTTGTGAATAGGGAATAGATGTTATCCATTATTTTATAGATAACTGATTTGTATGTGCTTAGTTACAAATAAAAATGGCACTAGAATCCAGACCTTCTGAACTCTTAATTCAGTGTCTCTAATCAACGTAGAAGACCCTTGCTTGTGGTGGGAGTGACACAGCTAGCCGTGCTGACGTCCCTTCTTGGGAAAGCAACTTTGTTTCCGTTTTACAATGAATTGACACGTTTTTTGGCAAATGGCTCAATAAAATATTGTTTGCAGGAGCTATTCTTTGTAAGATTTAGAAGGATCTTAAGTATTTTTTTTTGTATCTTTATGTCTGAAAAGCTCAGAGAATCCAAGTTATTTCACATACTATCAAGTGATAAGTATCTTTGGCATTTTCACAAGGATGAAAGGCTAATTTACCAAATAATTCGCTTAACTTGGGTTTAGGATTAAATTTATAGTTCCTTTATTTCTTATCTAGTTGTAAAGTTTTTTCTGTTTTGTACCTGGATCTGATAAATCTGATGAAAGCTTTTGACTCATTGCCCAGAAAAATGTACATGTTCATGCTTTCATAATTTCAAGGTTATTATGACACTTCTGAAGTTCTTTCACACACCCAGGATAAGAACACTTGTGACAGTCCCAAGAACACTTCTACAAAAGGAATCCACATTTTTTTCACAAGGCATATTGCTCAAATGTTCATAAGGGGAGAAGACCATTAAGTCGTTCCTAAAATAGAGCTAAAGAAATAATATATAGTTACCACCTAAGGGATGTGAATATTAACAGGTACCTCACAACTGAGACAAATTTGACATTTCTGTAGTTCAAATTTCTTCATGACGATTAACACAAGAATAGTTAAGTAACTATGGGGCACCTGGGTGGCTCAGTTGAGCATCTGACTCTTGATTTCAGCTCAAAATCATGGACTCATGGTTCGTGAGTTAGAACACTATTGGGCTCTATGCTGACAGTGGAGCCTGCTTGGGATTCTCTGTCTCTTTCTCTCTTACCCTTCCTCTCTCATGCTCTGTCTCAAAAATAAATAAACATTAACAAAAAGAATAGTTAAGTTACTAGGTGACTTAAAGAAATGAATCAAATGAGCTAATGTATTTTGAAACTTTGAAACTTGGAAAGGTTATGCATGTATGTTATGCATATGATTACTGTCTTAGACAACTGTGTTTAATGGAAATTCAAAGCAAACTGTAGGTTCCAGATATTTCAAACTGCCAACATCACAACTTTTTAAAAAAAATTTTTAATGCTTTATTTATTTTTGATACAGAAGAGACAGAGCATGAGAGGGTGAGGGTCAGAGAGAGAGGGAGACACAGCATCTGAAACAGGCTCCAGGCTCTGAGCTAGCTGTCAGCACAGAGCCTGACGCGGGGCTCGAACCCAGGAACGTGAGATCTGACCTGAGCCGAAATCGGAGGCTTAACTGACTGAGCCACCCAGGCGCCCCAACAACTTTTTATTAGACATATACCTAAGTAGTAGGAGTTATTTATCCTAATGACCAGGTTAACAAGTGTTTGGAAGATGGCACCTACCCATAGGAATCTATTTAAAATATAATCAGTTTGCTACTGACTGCTTATTAAACTAGAAATCAGTGCTTTGCCTGATGTCATTTTATTTTTTATTAATTTTTTTATTGTTTATTTCTTTTTGAGAGAAAGTATGAAGGGGAGAGACAGAGAGAGAGGGAGACACAGAACCCAGAGCAGGCTCCAGACTCCATGCTGTCAGCACAGAGCCCAATAGACTCCAACTCACAAACTGAGAACATGACCTGAGCTGAAGTCGGATATTTAACCGACTTAGCCAGCCAGGCACCCTGCCTGATGTCATTTTAATCAGTTTGTACTGAAATGAGGAAAATATATAAAACACAATGAGTGAATTGCAAAGTAAAATTATTTGATGGAATTTGTTTTCTTGTTCATAAGTTGGAAATCTATAAAAAGTTTGCAGCTCCATATTAGTCCATTAAACTTTATTATTTTTTTTTTTTACCTTTTCTTTAGTTTATTTATTTGGGAGGAGGGGAGAGAATCCCAAGCAGGCTCCAAGCAGTCAGCACAGAGCCTGATGCAGGGCTCGAACTCCATGAACTGTGAGATCATGACCTGAGCCAAAATCAAGAGTCAGATGCTTGACCAACTGAGCCACGCAGGTGCTCCTGTCCACTAAACTTTAAAAGAAAGTTTGTCTTTGAAATCCCAAGTTGTGGCCACCAAAATGTAGACATCTCTAGTCTGCCTACATTTGAACTTTTGGGATCATTTTATGTGTACATCTTGGCTGTTTCAGTTTCCCTGTCCTCTCATTAGCTCTCACCCACATCTTCAACAACACCATTTCATCATTACAACTAATTTAAGAAGTGTTTATTATAGCAAATATAGAAAGTATGAGGAAAAATTATTTCTAGAAAATATAGCAATCCTAAGAGAATTGATAAACTTTTTTTTCATATCTTTTAAATATAGTTTATTGTCAAGTTAGATTCCATATAACACCCAGTGCTCATCCCAGCAAGTACCCTTCTCCATGCCCATCACCCATTTTTCCCTCTCCCCCACCCCTATCAACCCTCAGTTTGTTCTCAGTATTTAAGAGTCTTATGGTTTGCCTCCCTCCCTCCCCATATCTATTTTTCCCCTTCCCCTCCCCCATGGTCCTTTGTTAAGTTTCTCCTATTCCACTTATGAGTGAAAACATATGGTATCTGTCCTCTGCCTGACTTATTTCACTTAGCATGACACCCTTGAGTTCTATCCATGTTGCTATAAATGGCCAGATTTCATTCTGTCTCACTGCCATGTAGCATTCCATTGTATCCATTCATCAGTTGATGAACATTTAAGCTCTTTCCATGATTTGGCTATTGTTGAAAGTGTCACAGTGAACATCGGAGTACATGTGCCCCTATGCATCAGCACTTCTGTATCCCTTGGGTAAATTCCTAGCAGTGCTATTGCTGGGTCATAGAGGACTTATACTGATAGTTTTATGAGGAACCTCCACACTGTTTTCCAGAGCGGCTGCACCAGTTTACATTCCCACCAACAGTGTAGGAGGGTGCCCGTCTCTCCACACCCTTGCCAGCTTCTATAGCCTCTTGATTTGTTCATTTTAGCCACTCTGACCAGCATGAGGTGGTATCTTAGTGTGGTTTTGATTTGTATTTTCCTGATGATGAGTGATGCTGAGCATTGTTTCATGTGTCTGTTGGCCATCTGGATGTCCTCTTGGGAGAAGTGTCTATTCATGTCTTCTGCCCATTTCTTCACTGGATTATTTGTTTTTCGGGTGTGGAGTTTAGTAAGTTCCTTGTAGATTTTGGATACTAGCTCTTTATCCGATATGCCATTTGCAAATATCTTTTCCCGTTCTGTCAGTTGCTTATTAGTTTTCTTGATTGTTTCTTTTGCAGTGCAGAAACTTTTTATCTTGATCAGGTCCCAGTAGTTCATTTTTGTTTTTGATAAGCTACTTTTAGAACCATCAAATGATTAGATATATACAAACCAGTTTGGGTTTGGTTTGGTTTGGATTTTGTTTGTTTATTATTGTTTGTTGAAGGAGGAAAATGGTGTTCACAGAAACTGCCAAGTCTTAGAGTACCACAGAGGCAATGGGTTGTGTGCCCTTTCCTTCACTTTGGGCCATCCTGTCACCCAAATCTATTCCATCAGCTCCAGTTCCTTGTTTCTTTAACCTTAATGGACTAAACATGGTCTTAGACATGGGGCAGGTAAGGAACAGATATTGTGGTATATCATTTCCTCCATTTTGAGATATATTTTCTCAGTAACTATTTCTACTCTGTGGATAGTTACCTCTGCAGTGGAATTAACCTTTTAATAGATTCACCTCCAAAGCAATTTTAGCATATTGAAAAACCATATCTTAGGAATGTTGAGGGAGGGGAAAGAAAACTATTCCTTAATTCTGGGCTAACTAGCAAATAGCAACGGGTCTCACTTCAAGGCAGGGTCTGATCAGAGTCTCAATGTCCCTATGACTTTCTTTGTATAGAGAAGATACCATGGGGTAATGTCTTCCTCTCAGTTTACACATTAGTTATCATCTAGGTGTGGTTGTAGTATGTGGTGACCCTAGAGCTGTTTTAATAACATAGAGGATTCTCTTGTAAAACTCCAGTCTGTTATGTTGCCTCTCGTCTAGAAACTCATGTGAGAGCAGGCTGTTTTCTCATTCTGCTATCCCTACGGTGTGGTCCTGGTCCACATGGTCCAAGCTGGTTCACACTCATGTCCACATTCCAAGTATAAGGAAGAGGGGAAGGGGACATACGAGTCTTCCCTATAAGGGAAGTTATTTACATCACTTCCAGGCACATGACACTGGCCAGGTCTTAACCACATAGCCACACTTAACTGCAGGAGTGCCTAGGAGAGGGTCACGTGGGTGGCTTAATGGGTTAAGTGTCTGACTTCAGCTCAGGGCTTGATCTCATAGCTTGTGAGTTCGAGCCCTGTGTCAGGCTCTGCTGACAGCTCAGAGCTTGGAGCCGGCTTTGGATTCTCTGTCTCCTCTCTGTCCCTCCCCTGCTCATGCTCTGTCTCTCTCTTTCACTCTCTCTCTCTCTCAAAAATAAACAAACATAAAAAAAAAAGAGTGCCTAGTAGAGGTAGTCTTTTATTCTGGGTCAACATGTATCATGTTAAAATTTACAGATTCTTTCTTGTGGAATGCTGAAGAAAGATATTGTATAAATCATAATCTCTATCTTCTGTCAGGCTAGATTTTATGACATGGCAGCAAAAATTATTACCAGGACGCCCAAGGCCCACATCTGACCAACTTAAAAACCCCAGCAGAGAAAGGCAATATTTTCTGATATCTCTGGCAGATCATTCCTGGCAGATATTCCTGTCTGGATGGCCAAGTTTGGTCATTTGTAACAGGTGAAGTTGGGGGATAGGAATGTTGAGGAAGACAGATAAGGAAATACCTTCAATAAGGGGTTTTAGTCCTACAGAGAACATAAGAGTGCCAACAATGGGAATGTTCAAGTTACAGCATGTATTTTGTTTTGACTGGATCCTAGGATATGAGGGGAAGTTTGGAATGAAAACAACCTGACAATGTTGGTTAGCATCAGATCTTGGAAGCTTTGTATGCCATGTCAAGGAGTTGACTGTTTTTGCACAGAGTGTGAATTTATTGAGAATTTCTAAGTAGGGACTTGACACAACTCAATCTGTCTTCTTGAGACTCTTCTCCTGAATGTATTGATAGTGCAAGACTGTGGGAGCAAGAACGGGTAAGGGACTGCTGCTGTAGTCCAGTGAGATGACGTGGTCCTTAGTAGGGGCGACAGTGCTGGGCTTGAGGAGGAAGACATAGACATGAAAGGGTAAAGAGATTGAGCTGGACCTATAATTGTATGTTTAGGGATGAGGAAGCTATAGGGTATATGTGAAAGGAAGGACCATAAGCTATCTCCCAAGATTCTTGCTTGTATATGTGATAGTGTTTAAGCCAAACTTCTGTGCCAGAGGCCCTAAGATCAAAGATGGAAATTGTTTGTCTCCATTGAGTCCAGAAGTGAGTAGTCATGGGTCTGCTGGGTGGTTCTGTTCAGTGAAATGAACCCAGGTTCCTTTATCCTTTTCCTTACAATTCCTAGAGAGTCGCCCTCATCCTTGTAGGCAAAGCACACTCACCAGAATTTTATCTATAGTGCAGCCTACAGGAAAGGGGAAAGAGGAAATGCAAAAAATTTCTTTTTTAATGGACTTTTACATAATTGTGCCATTTTTCACTGGGAGAACTTAGTCATATCACCATATCCACCTGCAAGGTTGACTGGGAAATACTCATTAAAGGAGTAACTCTTTGCCCAGCTAAAACTCAGTGTCTGTTACTACATAGACTAATAAGCTAATATATTTTAATATAGACAAGTCCAGGTTTCCTGTATTCAAATGCAGGCAATTCACAGTAGCATGCAGGCTTTACCTATATGGCGGTCATTTCAAAGCTCCCTCCTTCCACAATGAATTCACACCCAAAAGATAAATTCCATGTAATCCTAGATAATGATTTTTTACAAACAAATGTGCCCTAGATGCTTTACACACGCACATACACACACACTCACACTCATCACATCCTTTTCATTCAGGTCTGTCCCAGCCCAAGTATTCCTAGAAATGGCAGAAATTAAGACTTCAGAGGACAAAGTTCTCTCCCTGATTGCCTACATTCGTTTCCAATCCCCTCTTCTCTGGGCACCTACTGCTTAGTCTTTTTTTTTTTTTTAATGTTTTATTTATTTTTGATACAGAGAGAGACAAAGCATGAGAGGGGGAGGGGCAGAGAGAGAAGGAGACACAGAACCGGAAGCAGGCTCCAGGCTCTGAGCTGGCTGTCAGCACAGAGCCCGACGCGGGGCTCGAACCCACAAATGTGAGATCTGACCTGAGCCGAAGTCGGAGGTTTAACCGACTGAGCCACCCAGGCGCCCCTGCTTAGTCTTCTTACTCATCCCACATGTCAAAAGTTCTCCATATTACCGACAGGAAAAGAGGAGGATGAAGAAGGGCAATTAGTTGTCTCTGTCATGGTTGACTAAGGGGACAATGCTGTCAGTGTATCTGAGGATCTAGTCGTCAGATCAGATTTGGAGACGCTGGTAGATGCACGGTGGCGTCCCATGTCCCACCAACTTCTGATTTCAGCTGCAGCTATGGGGGCGCTCCCAGACCGTGGTAACAGGCCACTTTGCTTTTCTGACTCAAAGCTTTCTCTTGAAAGATCATTCTCTTCTGCGGTGCTCTTGCAACAGCACAGGAGTTTGAGGGGAAGTGCATGCCCCCAGGGTAGTCCTTAAGCAAGGAATGATGGGAATTGGTAAATATATGCTGCAGCATCCTGCTGGATCGGACCACTGTCTCTCATCACAGTAATCAGTTCTGTAACACATCTTCCCTGTACCTCTTCAGGGTACAGCCAACCATGCCACATCACAGAAACTTGATTTGGCCACTGGTGGTATTTTGCAAAGAAGTTTCAAATTTGAAGATTTGCTTGGGGGCAGAAATTTAGAGAGAATTAATTAGAATGAGTGAGATGAAGCTTTAATTAGCCACAAGCCAAATAGAGGTTTACCCAGCCCCTAACGGGCACAGGCAAGTCCAAGCCTCACAGCCCTTCTTATAACAGGACAACAACAAAAAATTCGTGTTTTTATAAAAGTTGTGCTGCCAAAAATGTTCAGCCTGAATCTAATTAAGCCTTGAGAACAAACTTGCAGTTGACAGGAAAGACCAGCCAGAAGGATGAATTAAAACCACTATAAAGAAGCAATCAGCAGAATCCGTAATGTGGGACCTTCTCCAGGCCAAGAGCACAGTGTCAACAGTAACCCATCTTCCCTCACATGGTAAGATGTGACGGAGTGGAAACAGCAAGCTTGGGCTGTTCTTTAGAGGGGAATGGATGGTACCTAGTGAAGGAGAGAATACCTCAGGTCGTGGTTTTGGGTGCTTTGAGTCTTAAACACTTTACTATGCATGGGCAAAAATCCACTGAAAGAATAATGAGGAGCATGAGCCCAGAAGCTCAGGGAAAGGGAAGAAATGGACCAAAGCCCAAGGGTCAGGGTCATACCAGAACAAGAGCCACAACCCTTCTTCTTCCAAATCTGGAGGAAGAAAGGGAGGCTTATAGAGGGGGACCTGGCTGGCTCATCGGAAGAGCACGTGACTCTTGATCTCAGGGTCATGAGTTCAAGCCCCATGCTGGATGTAAAGATTACTTAAAATAAGCAAAACTTTAAAAACAATCTTAATAAAAAACTTAGAAAGAAATGGAGCTCATAGAGATAGAGATGTATTTCTTAGTTTTTTCTTTGAATTAGGATGCAGTTTTTTCCTCTGAAAGAAAGGAAACAGCTTAGAAGAGAGGGTGCATCTATTGACTGGTGAGTTTCATAAGAGCTGGGAAGATAAGGTCTACTTCACCTTTATATCCCTAATAACACCAATCGAAGTGCCTTGAACAGAGCTGAGAAAAAACATTTAAGGCGTTACTGTAAAATAGGACTGTGCATATCCTAGATAATATATATATAATATATAAATATAATATAATACATATTATAAAAATTTCTATTTTAAAAATAATCTTTAGGTACCTTAAATTTCTTTATATTGTTCTTTATATTGTTTTACAGAGAGAGAGAATGGAGGAGAGGGGCAGAGGAGGAGAGAGAGAATCTGAAGCAGGCTCCACGCCCAGTGCAGAGCCCCATATGGGGCTCCATCCCACGATCCTGGGATCATGACCTGAGCCGAACTCAAGAGTGGAATGCTCAACTCACTGAGCTACCCAAGACACCCCTCTATATTGTTTTAATCAATAGGTGATTCTTGATTTTTCAATTAGAATCATAGAATACTTTTCTTATTTAAACCTAAAGAACTTTATATAATATACAAGGGTCACACTGCTAGTTACTAATAACACTGAAATTAGAACTGTGTTTCATGTCTCGTTAATCAGGGCACTTTCTAGTGCATCTTCTTCCTTCCCAAGTATCATATATGATGAAGTCTACACCATTTTTTGATATGTACACCACCTCAAGCATAGGACTGGGAAAGTAAAATCTCAGTTGGTCTGCTGAGATTTCTGTCCTCCAGCCTAGTTTTTATGCACCATAGAGCACTAAATCTGGAATTTATGCACCCCATAATAAGAACTCTGAATAAAGAGATCTCCAGACTTAATACAAAATCATCTCAGCATAATTGAGGAAGAAAATGAAAAATTGGTATTAGTTCAAGCTAAAACCCAAAAAACCCTCCAGTGATCAGATTATAAGTTTTGTATATCAAAAGACATAGTATGATTTTTAGTATACATTATGCATTTATTTTTAATATTATATTTGATATTTATACTACTTATTTTTAGTATTATATCTTGACCATTTCAGTTCAGATTCAGTTCAGTAATTTGAAATCAGAGCATTGAGTTAATTTAATAAATTTTGAAGTTTTCATATATTTAAATTCACAGTTATGATATTAAATATGTCAAAGGTAATAAGAAAGTATACTTTCTCAAATATTACCTTGGTTCTATGTGCTTACTGAAAACCATCTTAATATATGTTTGAGGAGCAGTAAAACAGCCTCTAAATTTGAATTTGTTTGTACAGTATGAGGTTCAGATTTAAAGATATGATTATGTCATTTTATTTCAAACTATAATCTAAATTTATCAAAAGTCTATACACATTTCTCATCATGAAATTTTGAATTACAACTGGAATCAATATTAACATAACTATATGAAACAATGTTTAAGGTCTCTGAAATGTCAAGGATTAACATAGTTTCTGATTTTCTAGGAACACAGGTCCTTCCTTTTTTCCATGTCTACCAGCTGTGTTTGTGAATGTTCAAGAGAAGATAAAGGATTGAGAGCTGGAATCAGTCAACTGAATTGCTTGTCAGGAGATTCAGAAGGTTTGGAGAAAGGTAAGGCACAACCAAGTATTTAAAATAAGATCTCTAAGCTAAGGGTCCTATTCATTTTTCTCTATATAGTTATATCCAGTTTTCCGAGCACCATTTGTTAGAGACTATTCTTCCCTTATTGGGTATTCTTGGCTCCCTTGCCAAATATTGATTGACTTCATATGCAGAAGTTTTTTTTCTGGACTCTCTATTATGTCCCACTGATCTATGTGTCTATTTATGCCATGGCGTACTGTTATAATTATTATAGTTTTGTAATATAGGTACACCTTGTTTATTGTGCTTTGTTTTATTGCACTTCACAAATATTGTGGGTTTTTGTTTTTTATTTTTACAAATTGAAACTTTGTGGCATTCCTACATTGAGCCTATCTCTTGGTATCATTTTTCCAGTAGCATTTACTCACTTTGTGTTTCTGTGTCACATTTTGGCAATTCTTGCAATATTTCTGAATTTTCATTATTATACTTGTTATGGTGGTCTATAATCTTTGGTGTTACTATAGTAACTGTTTTGGGGTACCACAAATCTCACCCATATAAGATGACAAAACTTCATCAATAAATGTTTTGTGTGTTCTGACCGCTCCACTGGCTTGCTGTGTCCCTGTCTCTCCTTCTTCTCCTTGGTTCTCTCTATTTCCTGAGATACAACAATATTGAAATTAGGCCACTGAGTAGCCCTGCAGTGGCCTCTAAGTGGTCAAAGGAGAGGGAGAGTTACACTTCTCTCGCTTTATTTTTTTTCCATTTTTTTAAAATAGTTTATTGTCAAATTGGTTTCCATACAACACCCAGTGCTCTTCCCCACAAGTGCCCTCCTCCATCACCACCACCTCTTTTCCCCCCTCCTCCTTCCCCTTCAACCCTCAGTTCATTTTCAGCATTCAATAGTCTCTCAAGTTTTGTGTCCCTCTCTCTCCCCAACTCTCTTTCCCTCTTCCCCTCCCCCTGGTCCTCCGTTAGGTTTCTCCTGTTTTCCTGTTAGACCTCTGAGTGCAAACATATGGTATCTGTCCTTCTCTGCCTGACTTATTTCACTTAGCATGACACCCTCCAGGTCCATCCACTTTCCTACAAATGGCCAGATTTCATTCTTTCTCATTGCCATGTAGTACTCCATTGTGTATATATACCACATCTTCTTGATCCACTCATCAGGTGATGGACATTTAGGCTTTTTCCATGTTTTGGCTATTGTTGACAGTGCTGCCATGAACATTGGGGTACATGTGCTCCACTTCTCTCACTTTAAATCAAAAGCTAGAAATGATTATGCTCAGTGAGGAAGGCATGTCAAGAGTCAAAATAGGCCAAAAGCTAGGTCTCTCGCACCAAACAGCTAAGTTTAGAATGCAAAGGAAATGTTCCTAAAGGAAATTAAAAGTGCGACTGCAGTGAGCACATGAATGATTAGAAAGTTAAATAGCCTATTGCTGTTTTAGTGATCGGGATAGAAGGCACAACATTCCCTTAAGCCAGGGCTTAATCTAGAGCAAAGCCCTAACTCTCTTCAATTCTAGAAAGGCTGAGAGAGGTGAGGAAGCTTCAGAAGAAAAATGTGAAGGAAGCAGAAATTTATTTATGAGGTTGAAGGAAAGAAGCTGTCTCGGGACACCTGAGTGGCTCAGTTGGTTAAACCTTTGACTCTTGATTCCAGCTCAGGTCATAATCTCATGAGATCAAGCCCTGTGTTGGGTTCCACACTCACAGAACACGGCTTGCTTTGGATTCTCTCTTTCTCAAAATAAATAAAAATAAACATAAAACAAACAAAAAAAAAACCCAGAAGCTTTCTCCATAACACGAAAGTGCAAGGCGAAGCAGTAAGTACTGATAGAGCGGCTGCAGCAAGCTACCAGATCTAACTAAAATAATTAATGATGGTGGCTACGCTAAACAACAGATTTTCAGTATAGATGAAATAGCATTCTGTGAGAAGAAGGCGCCATCTAGGACTTTCATAACTGCTTTGCTTTTAGAACCACATCTTTTCCCTCCTCATTTCCATAACACTTGCCAACCCTAGACTGTAATCCATACCTGTAATTTTTTTAATTAACAGAATGTTATATAAATGGCATCATATGGTATGTAACCTTTTGAGATTTTTTTTTTCACTCAGCATAATTCTCTTGAGATCTAGCCAAGCTTTCTGTGTATCAGTAATTCACTTCTAGATGTAGACATTCCGAATAATGTGGTAACAATCCCTGCAAAATCTTCTCCTCCATAAAAGTAATGAAAACACTAACAAAAACTCTTAAAATAAATTTATTGGAACAATGGAAATTAACTAAAGGCCCACTACATTCTGAGAAGTGTTTATTCAGAAAAAAAGATGAATCTTAATAAAAAACAGACGAACAATAAGCCTTGTAGCATTTTAACACTCCCTAATCCCATCCCTCTCTCCTCAGCTTTATGGGAGCCTTAAAATTCAACAGCTTCACAATTAGAGTACCTGTAAAAATAGTAATTTAGCAGCCACTGGGGGAGACATAATGGATTTGAAGACCCCTAAAAGCCCTATCCCCAGAGATTTGCCTCTCTGATGGCTCACTTAAAAGCTCCATTACCAGGACTCATCTTTATTTGACTATTTCAGAGTACACTCTGTGAAAAAAAGCTTAACATGCAGGGCTATTGGGAAAAAAAAAACACCAATGACACATCAAAAGAAAAAAAAACAGGTAAATTGGACTTAATCAAAATTGAACGTTTGTTCTTTATATGATACCATCAATAAAATGAAAAGACAATGTAAACAGAGAAAATATTGTCAAACTATATATCTGATTAGAGATCTGTGTCTAGAATATGTAAAGAACTCAAACAATTCAATAATAAAAATATGAATAAAGGGTTTGTATGGACATTTCTCCAAGTGGCCAATAGCACAAAAAAAAATATTCAACATCAATAGTCATTAAAGGAAATACAAATCAAAACTGTAATGAGATACCCCTTCATACCCACATGAATTGCTAGAATCAAAAACAAAATGAAGGGTGGCTGGCTGGCTCAGTCAGTGGCTTATGTGACTCTTAATTGCAGAGTGGTGAGTTTAAGCCCTGCACTGGGTGTGGAGACTACTTAAAAATAAAACCTTAAAAAAGAATGAAATGAAGTAAACAACAACATCAAAAAAAAAAAACTGGAAAATAACAAGTGCTGGGAAGAATATGGAAAAGATGAAATCCCCATAACCTGCTGGTGGGAATCTAAATGGTCCAGTTGCCTTGGAAAACAATTTGCAGTTCCTCAAAAAGTTTAGTAGAACTACCATATGACCTGACGAAATATCACTTTTAGGTATATACCCAAGAGAATTGAAAACATACATCTGGAGAAAGCAGAGTTGAAGAAAACTAAATTCCCATCAAGTAATAAATGGATGGGAAAATGCCAATATCAATGCAATGGAATATTATTTGGCCATAAGTAAGAATAGAGTTCTGACACATGTTATGGCATGGATGAACCTTGGAAACATTATGTTAAGCAAAAGAAGCCAGACACAGAGGACACATATTGTATGATTCCATATAAATGAAATATCCAGAAGAGAAAAACCCATGGAGACAGCAGGAAGTCAATTGGTAGTTAAGTAGGACTGCGGGGCCACACATGTGGAGTGTCAGGAGGAAACAGATACTCACTGCTAATAGGTATGGAGTTTGGGGAGGGCAATGAAAAAATTTGAAATTCATGGTGATTATTGCACAACATCTACATAGTTTAGATATCTAGTTTTTATATCATAACTATAATAAAATTGAGTGAATTGTAAACCGTAAAAGGAAGAACTCTGTGGAGACTTCCAAGGAGGATGGTGGAGTGGAAGATCCTGGGCTCACCTCGTCTCATGAACACACCTAGATAACACCCACATCCATGTAAATAACCCAGAAAATGCCCCGAAGCCTGGCAGAACAGACTCTCTACAGTTAAATGTAGACAAGAGACCACACTATAACTAAAGTAGGAAGGGTAGAGGTGTGACCAGGAGCCACAGTCCCTGTGGGAGGGATACCACAGGGCAAAAAGGGGAGAGGAGCAACCCCCATCAGGTACCCCAGGCTTGGGGTAGAAAGCACTAGAAAGACAAATTGGCATACCTTTGGGGGATTTTTGAAAACCAGAGATGCCTAACATCAGAAGTGCTTACAAGGAGTGGTGCTTAACATCTAGACTTTAAATATCACTGGACTCAGCTCTGGGAGAGCCAGAGGGTGATAGATATCTAAGTCCCCACCTTTAAAGAGAAAGCAAACAAACAGCACTGCTGACATACAACAGAGAAGCAGCAGTTCGAGAACTGCATGGGATGTATGAGGGAGATCTCGTTCTCAACCTCAGAGCATGGTGCTAGAGGAACAGGATCTTTGGGTGACTTCTCCAAAGACATCTGGCCAGTAGGCAAGTGCCATCTCCTTCCCTGAACCCCTAACTTAGTTGCACAGACACGTGTGGGAACCAACATAGTGCCAACCCTCTCCACCTAGCTTGGTAACAGTGAGCCCCACTACAACCCATGTTCTGCAGACACATGCCCTCCATCCCATCCTTGGCAAGAGTTTTCCCAGGTGGCTGCAAGGCCCCTCCCTCAAAGGACCAGCACCAACCTTGCGAACTGCCTAGACCCTGCATTCTTCTGCAGATCTCTTCCCTCCAATATGCCCTTCCAGGAGTCGGTCCAAAGCACTGTCACAAGCCTGGCACTGTGCAAATAGGCCAGCACCACTCCAAAGTGACCTGCCCTAAGGAAAGGGAATGATAACCACACATATCAGTCTAACTAATACCCCACCAGTGGGCTGGGAGCAGACATCTGGTCAAACTGCAGGCCACACCCACCTACAAAAGCTTCTCAGGGGACAACACAGGGAAAGTACCCTGCAGCTCATATCTACTGCAGCTCTGGCAAATGTCTTATCTGACTCAACACAAGACCAAGGCAGCCCCGAGACTGGCCCACTAACAAAGCAGGGATGAAATCTTACCCACAAAGGGCAAAGAAAATCATTGCAGATGACTGGACTGAAGGCAAATGTTGCTCACCCACAATAGTAAGGTATATGCAACGCACATTAAAGAAACCCCTGAAGAATCAGGTTCCAGTGAACAGGGGACATTGCACTACAGGGCACTATAGGACCACCTCTTCATAACACCACTACTTGCAAGAGGAAGAGATGTAGCTGACTTTCCTAACACATAGATAGAGAACTTGACAAAATGAGGAGATAGAAGAATAGGTCCCAAATAAAAGAACAGGAGAAAATCAAAACAAGAGAGCTAAATGAAACAAATAAATAATATGACTAATAGAGATTTTTTTTTCTAAATAGAAAATTTAAAATAATGATCATAAAGATGCTCACTGGACTTGAGAAGAGAGTGGAGGACCTCAGTGAGACCTTCAATAGAGAGATGGTGCAGACCTGTTTGGGATTCTGACTCTCCTCTCTGCCCCTCCCCTGCTTGTGTCTGTGCTCTACCTCTCTTTCAAAATAAATAAACTTAAAAAAAAATTTTAAGAGATATAAAACATAGAAAAGAACCAGAGATGAAGAGCTAAATAACCGAAATTTAAAATGCACTATGGAAAGCAATCAAGCTGAAGAAGAGAGAGAAAAAAGAATAATAAAAACAAAATATATTGAAGGAACTCATAGACACCATCAAGCATAATAAGATTAACATTATAGGAGCACCTGGGTGGCTCAGTCAGTTAAGCTTCTGACTTCAGCTCTGGTCATGATCTCACAGTCCATGAGTTTGAGCCCTGCGTCATGGAGCCTGCTTCAGATTCTGTCTCCCTTTCTTTCTGCCACTCCCCTGTTCATATTCTCTCTCTCTCTCTCTCTCTCTCATTCTCTATCTCTCTCTGAAAAATAAGCATTAAAAATTTTTTAATAAATAAGGTTAACATTATAGGGATCCCAGAAGAAGAGAGAGAGAAAGGTGCAGAAAATGTATTTGAAAAAATGATACTGGATAATTTGCTGAGTCCAGGAAAGGAAACAGACTTCTAGATCCAGAAGACACACAACCCAACAAAATTAACCCAAGGAGGTCCACACCAAGACACATAGTAATTAAAATGGCAAAAAGTAGGATAAAGAGAATCTTTAAACTACCAAGAAAAAAGAAGACATTTACATATGAAGGAAACTCCATAAGGCTAACAGCTGATTTATGAGCAGAAACATTGCATGCTAGAAAAGAATGTTCTAATTCAAAGTGCTGAAAGAAAAGAACCTACAACCAAGAATTCTACTTAGCAAGGCCATCACTGAGAATAGAAGGAGAAATGAAGAGTTTCCTAGACAAACAAAAGTTAAAGGAATTCATGACCACTAAACCAGACCTATAAGAATTGTTAAAGTGGGTGGGGGTGACTGAGTGGCTCAGTCGGTTAAGCATCCTATTTCAGCTAGGTCATGAACTCGCTTTCGTGAGTTTGAGCCCCATGTTGGGCTCCAGGTTGACAGCTCAGAACCTGGAGCCTGCTTCGGATTCTGTGTCTCCCTCTCTCTCTGCCCCTCACCTGCTCACACTCTTTATTTCTCCCTCTCAAAAATAAAGATTTTTTTTTTAAGTTAAAGAATTGTTAAAAGGGACTTTTTGAATGGACAGGAAAGACCATAACCAGAAGTAAGAGGTAAGTAGGTAAGGAAGAAGGAAGAAGGAGTAAGAAGCAGGAAACACAAAGTAGTAAAAATAAGTATATCAATAAAAATAAATCAAAGGATCCAGAAAATAAGAGGATGTAAAGTATGACATGATATACCTAAAATATAGGGAGAAAGGGATAAGAAAAATTATATGGATTCAAACTGAAGCTACTATCAACTAATGTAGACTGACATGTGCATAAGATGTTATATAAGAAACATAATGGTAACTACAAGTTTAAAACCTATGATACATTTGCAAAATATAAAAATGGAATCTAAGTATATGACTAAAGAAAGCCAGCAAACCATGATAGAAAAGAGAAAGAAGAAAGGAATAAAGAACTACAAAAACAAATAAAACATGTAACAAAATGCCAATTAATACATACCTATAAGTAATTATTTTAAATGCTCTAATCAAAAGACATAGGGTGATAAGAAAAGACAAAGGGTGATGGAATAGATGTAAAAAGAAGACTCATATGCTGCCTATAAGAGACTCATTTCAGAGCTAAAGACACATGCAGATTGAAAATGAAAGAAAGGAAAAGCATTTATCATGCACATGGAGAGAAAAGAAAGCCAGGATAGCAACGTTTATATCAACAAAATAGACATTAAGACAAAGCCTGTAACAAGAAACAAAGAAGGGTACTATATAACCATAAAGAGAACAAAAAGAAGACATAACAATTATAAATACTTATGCAGTGAACATGGGAACACCCAAATACTTAAAGCTGCTAATAATAAACATTATGGAAGTAATCGATAGTAGTACCATAATATTAGAGGACTTTAACACCTGAATTACATCAAGGGATAGATCATCTAGACAGAAAATCAAAAAGGAAACAGTGACCTTGAATGACATTAAACCAGATGGACCTAAAGGATATATTCAGAACACTCCATCCTAAAGTAGCACAATATACATTCTTTTCAAGTGTATACGGAACATCCTCTAGAATAGATTGCGTAGTAGGCCACAACACAAGTCTTGACAAATGAAAAAGATTGAAGTTATACCATGCATCTTTTCCAACCACAATACCATAGAAAATCAACCATTAAAAAAAAAATCTGGGGGCGCCTGGGTGGCTCAGCCGGTTAAGCCTCCGACTTCGGCTCAGGTCAGATCTCACATTCGTGGGTACGAGCCCCGCATCAGGCTCTGTGCTGACAGCTAGCTCAGAGCCTGGAGCCTGTTTCAGATGCTGTGTCTCCCTCTCTCTCTGACCCTCCCCCTCTCATGCTCTGTCTCTTCTCTATCAAAAATAAATAAAACATTTAAAAAAATCTGAAAGGAACAGAAATACATAGAGGTTAAATAACATGCTACTAAATGATGAACGAGTCAACAAAGAAATCATAGAGAAAATTAAAAAATACATGGAAACAAATGAAAACACAATAGTTCAAAATCTTTGGGATATAGGAAAAGCTGTCCTAAGACACAAGTTTATAGCAAATCAGGCCTACCTCAAGAAGGATCTAAATAAACAATTTAACCTTACACCTGAAGGGGCTAAAAAAAGAATAAACAAAACCAGTAGAAGAAAGAAAATAATTAAGATCAGAGAAGAAATAAATGAAATAGAAACTAAAAAAGAATAATAAAACAGATCAATGAAACCAGAAGCTGGTTCATTGAAAAGATCAACAAAATTGATGACTAGTTAGACTCATTCAAAATAGAACTAAAACTAAATCAGAAGTGAAAGACGAGAAACTACAACCGACCTTACAGAAATATAAAGAATAATAAGAGATAATTATGATAAATTTTATGCCAACAAACTGGACAACCTAAAAGAAATGGATAAATTCATAGAAACATATAACCTCCCAAAACTGTATCAGGAAAAACGAGAAAATTTGAACAGACTGATTATCAGCATTTAATTACGCTGATAACAAAACCAGATAAAGACATTATGAGAGAGAGACAGAGATTATTTATTTATTTAGTTTTGAGACAGAGAGAAAGAGACACAGCACGAGTGGGTGGGGAGTTGTGGGGGGTAGAGGGAGACACAAAATCTAAAGCAGGCTCCAGGCTCCAAGCTGTCAGCACAGAGCCTGACATGGGGCTTGAACACACAAACTGTGAGATCATGACCTGAACCAAAGTCGGATGCTTAACCAACTGAAACACCCAGGAGCAGCCCCCAACAGTACATAATGAGATATATATATATATATATAATTCATCACAAACATGTAGGATTTATTTCTGAAATGCAAGGGTGGTTTCAATATTCACAAATCAGTCAATATGGTACATCACATCAACAAAAGAAAAGATAAAAATTATAGTATCAGTTCAGGAGATGTAGAATAGCACTTGACAAAGACAACATCCATTCATGATAAAAACCCTCAACAACATAGGTTTATAGGCAACATACTTCAACATAATCAAGACTATATATGCAAAACTCACAGTGAACAGCATACTCAACGGTAAAAATCTAGGAGGTTTCTCCCTATGATTAGAAAATGACAAGGATGCCCACACTCACCACTTTTATTCAACACTGTACTGGAAGTCCTAGCCACAGCAAGCAGACAACAAAAGGAAATAAAATACATCCAAACTGGTAAGGAAAAAGTAAAACTGTCACTATTTGCAGATGATGTGATACTATATATAGAAAGCCCTAAAGACTCCACCAAAACACTACTAGAGCTGATAAATGAGTTCAGTAAGTTCTCAGGATACAAAATCAATATACAGAAATCCATTGCATTTGTATACACTAATAAGTAGCAGAAAGAGAAATCAAGAGAACAATTCCATTTCTAATTGCACCAAAAATAATACAATACATAAGAATAAACTTAACCAAGGTGGTGAAAAGCCTGTGCTCTGAAAACAAACACTGATGAAGGAAATTGAAGATGAAACAAACAAATGGAAAGCTACTCCATGCTCATGGATTAGGAGAACAAATATTGTTAAAGTCTACGGCCATACCATCCTGAACGCACCCGATCTCGTCTGATCTCAGAAGCTAAGCAGGGTCGGGCCTGGTTAGTACTTGGATGGGAAAATGTCCTTACTACAGAAATCAATCGACATACTTAATGCAATCAGTATCAAAATACCAACATTTTTCAGAGAATTAGAACAAATAATCTGAAATTTTGTATGGAACCAGAAAAGACCCCAAATAGCCAAAGCAATTTGGAAAAAGAAGATCAAAACGGGAAGTATCAAAATCCCATATTTCAAGTAATACTGCAAACTGTAGTAATTAAAGCAATATGGTACTGGCACAAAAATAGACATAAATTAATGGGACAGAATACAGAACCCGGAAATAAACCCACGCCTTTATGGTCAATTAATCTTTCACTAAAGACACAAGAATATGCAATGGGAAAAAGTGTCTGCAACAAATGGTGTAGGAAAACTGGACAGGTACATGCAATAGAATGAAATTGAACTATTTTCTTACACCATACACAAAAATAAACTCAAAATAGATTAAAAGACCTAAACATGAGACCTGAAACCATGAAAACCCTAGAAGAGAGCTCAGGCAGTAATTTCTCTGACTTGACTATAGCAATAATTTTCTAGATATTCCTCCTGAGGTAAATGAGACAAAAGCAAAAGCAAACTATTGGGGCTACATCAAAATAAAAATCTTCTTCACAGTGAGGGAAACAATCAACAAAACTAAAAGACAATCTACTGAATGGGAGAAGATATTTTCAGATGACATATCTGATGAATGGTTAGTATCCAAAAAAAAAAAAACCATATACCATTCAACATTAAAGAAAAATCCAATTGGGGGGAGGAGTTAAGATGGCAGAGTAGGAGGAGGACCCTATGTTTGTCTCATTCCTGGAACACAGATATATATCAAATCATTCTGAACACACAAGAAATCAATCTGAGGACTTACAGAACAAACTACATGACTAGAGGGAGAAAATAAGGCACATCATGGTAGTGGTATGGAGTTGTGATTTAGGGGAGAAAAGAATCTTAAATTCTGTGGAGGGGAGGGAGCCCTAATCATGGAAAGAGGGGCGAGAGCACACAGCATGCAGGGGATTGCATAAGAAAAACACTTCCCCAAAACAGTTGTCGGGGATAATAAGAGAGGCTGATTATCACAAGTTTTTATAAGGAGCAGAACTCAAAGACTGAAGTTTCTCAATTCCATGCCTATAATGGGGGTGGAGCCTGGCTGGCCTAACAGTGCTCCTGTGAAGGAGCATATAGGCCTGGGAGTGGACAGTGTGGTCTGGAGACCCCCTGGCACACACTGGGAGAGGCAGCTCCCCTTCTCGAAGTGCATTTGGGAAAGGTGGCTCTGCTTCTCAGGAGACAAAAGGGCCAGTGGGCACTATTACACTGCTCCACTCATCAGCACGAGCAGAGACACCTGCTGAGGACAGCTAACCTGGAAGCCAGCTTTTTGCTGCACTTTACCATAAACTCCAAGCCCCTGTGAGTTTCGTGAGACTACCCTTCTGGGAAAAACTAGCACTAGCCATAGTGTGGCAAGACTGTCCCCCAGAGGATCAGTGCAGGTGCTACACCACACCAGGTCCCTTAAATTTGGAGTTTTGAAACTCTTGCTGGTGCACCTGAAATAAAACACAGGAGCACTGCGCCTCCAGGTGGACAGACAGCTCAGACACAGGATGAACAGAGGGATCTGAGAATGCCTGTGACACATGAGGTGACATTGTCCACTCTTCTTTGAGGGCTTCCTGAACAGCAGCAGGCACAAAATCCCCTCTCCAGGGACAAGAGAGGGGTCTGATGCCACTCTCCCCTCCTACCCGTCATCCCCCACTGAGCAACACAGATGGACTTCTGTGAGCAGCAGTGTCCACAGTGGATGTTTGAGTTGCTTACACCAAGCCCCACCCCTCTGTACTCTGCAGATGCTTTTTTACTAGGGCAAGTGTGCCTGACAGCCAGAGCATCAGCAGGTCCTTCCCCCAGAAGATCAGCACAAATCCCCCATAGGCACCAAGTCTACTGACCATACAGTGCTGCAAAGCTTCAGATCTAGGGGAAATAGGATCTAGCCTCTTTTAACAAGCCGACCAAAGCACACCTAGTTAAAACTCACCACACACTGGACAAAGTCCAAACATTCCCCACTACAGGCAAGGAGAAACTCTGCAGAGGATTCATGTAAGTGAAAGAGCAGCCAAAACACAACAGCAGAGTGCACACAGCATACACCAGAAACACTTCCTGGATTGCCAGGCCCTGGACAATATATGACTTCTTCCTAATAAGCCATTACTCTCAGCAGCAGGAAACATAACAGGCTTTCCTAACATAGAAGACAGAGAACTAGACAAAATGCCAATATGGAGGAATTCATCCCAAAACAAGGAACAAGAAAAGGTCATGGAAAGGGATCTAATCAAAAGTAATATGGCTGAACCAGAATTTTTAAAAAATCATACAGATACTACCTGGGCTTGAGAAAAGCATAGAAGACACCAGGGAGTCCCTTTCTGGAAAAATAAAAGACCTAAAAACTAGTCAGGCCAAAATTTAAAATGCTATAACTGAGATGCAAAACCGACTGGTTGTCAGTTCACAAAGATGGGAGAAGCAGAGGAATATAAAATTACGATATATGATGTGAGGTGATACAGAATATAAAATTATGGAAAATAATGAAGCAGAAAAGAGGGAAAGAAAAATACTGTATAATAAATGTAGACTTAGGAAAAATCAAGGACTCCATAAAGCATAATAACAGTATCATAGGAGTCCTAGAAGAAGAGAGGGGGAAAAAGGGACAGAACGTTTATTTGAACAAATTATAGCTGAAAACTTCCCTAATCTAGGGAAGGAAACAAAATCCAAATCTGGCAGGCATAGAGAACTCCCATCAAAATCAGCAAGAGCCAGACAACAACAAGACATATCCTAGTGAAAGTTCCAAAATAGAAAAGGGAAGACCCTGAAAGCAGCAAGGGGGAAAAAATTCCTAACTTGCAAGGGAAGACAAGTAAGATTAGCAAGAGATCTATCCACAGAAACTTGGCAGGCCAGAAGGGAGTGGCATGATATATTCAACGGGCTGAATAGGAAAAATATGCTACCAAGAACACTTTATCCAGCAAGCCTGTCATTCAGAATAGGAGAGATAAAGAGTTTCCTAGACAAACAAAAACTAAAGGAACTCATGACCATTAAACCAGCTCTGTAAGAAATGTTAAAGGGGCCGCTTTGAGTGGGAAGGAAAGATCAAAAGCAACAAAGACTTGAAAGGAACAGAAAAAATCTCCAGAAACAACAACTTTACAGGAAATACAATGGCACTGAATTTGTATCTACCAATAATCACTCTGAATGTAAATGGACACAATGCTCCAATCAAAATATATAGAATATCAGAACTGATTAAAAAAAAACAAGACCCATCTATAGGGTGCCTATAAGTGATTCATTTTAGACCTAAAGACACCTCCAGATTGAAAGTAAAGGGATGGAGAACCATCGATCATGCTAATGGATGTCAAAAGAAAGCCAGAGTAGCTGTAGTTATATCAGACAAACTAGATTGTAAACCAAAGCCTGTAATAAGAGATGAAGAAGGGCACTATATCATGATTAAGGGCTCCTACCCATTAAAAAGATCTAACAACTGTAAATATTTATGGCCCCAAATTGGAAATTCCAGATATTTAAGTCAATTAATAACAAACAAAGAAACTCAATAATGCGTGCCTAGGTGGCTGTGTTGGTTAACCATCTGACTCTGGATTTTGGCTCAGGTCATGATCTTATGGTAAATGAGAATGAACCCAGCATTGGGCAAAGCTTGCTTGGAATTCTCTCTTTTTCCCCCTCTCTCTCTGCCCCTCCCCTAGTCACATGTTCTCTCTCTCCTCTCTCAAAATAAATCAATTTTTTTAAAAAGGAACTCACTGATAATAATACAGTAATAGTAGGGGACTTTAACACTCCACTTACAGCAAAGGACAGATAATCTAAGCAGAAAATCAACAAGGAAACAATGGTTTTGAATGACACACTGGACCAGATGCACTTAATAGATATATTCAGAACATTTCATCCTAAAGCAACAGAATACACATTCTTTTAGAGTGCACATGGAACATTCTCCAGAATAGGTCACATACTGCATCACGAATCAGGCCCCAACAAATACAGATTAAGATCATACCATGCATATTTTCCAACCACAACACTATGAAACTCAAAGTCAACAACAAGAAAAAATGTGGAAAGACCACAAATACATAGAGGTTAAAGAACATCTTACTAAAGAATGAATTGGCTAACCAGGAAATAAAAAGAAATTTAAAACTACATGGAAACAAATGAAAATGAAAACATGACAGTCCAAAACCTTTGAGATGCAGCAAATGTGGTCATTAGAAGGAATTATATAGCAATACAGGCCTACTTCAAGAAGCAAGAAAACTCCCAAGTGTACAACTTGCCCTTCCTCCTAAAGGAGCCAGGAAAGGAATATCAAATAAAGCCTAAAACCAGCAGAAGAAGAGAAATAATAAAGATTAGAACAGAAATAATAAAGATTATAATAGAAATAAATGACATAGAAACAAAAAATATAATTAATATGGGAAGAATACATGAATTGACATGTCTCAAAACAAGATATACAGATGGCTGACACATGACATATCACTCGTCATCAGAGAAATTAAAATCAAAACCAAAATGAGATATCACCTCTCACCTGTCAGAATGGCTAAAACCAAAAACACAAGAAATTACAAGTGTCGCTGAGGACATGGAGAAAAAAGAATGTTTGTGCACTGTTGGTGAGAATGCAAACTTGTGTAGCCATCCTGGAAAACAGTATGGAGGTTCCTCAAAAAATTAAAAATAGAAATACCAGGGCACCTAGGTGGCTTAATAATAGGTTAAGTGTCTGACTCTTGATATCAACCCAGGTTGTGCTCTCATGGTTCATGAGATCTGTGTTTGCTGTTATGACTGTGTGGAACCTGCTTGGGATTCTCTCTCCCCCTCTATCTGCCCCATCTCTGTGCTTTCTCTCTTTTTCTAAGTAACTTTAAAAAAATAGAAATACCATATGATCCAGTAGTTCGACTACTGAGTATTTACCCAAAGAATATGAAAACACTATTTGAAAAGATATATGCATTCCTATGTTTATTGTAGCACTATTTACAATAGCCAAATTATAGAAGCAACTCAAGTGTCCCATCAATAGGTGAATGGATAAAGAAGAGGTGGTATTATACACAATGGAACATTATTCAGCCATTAAAAAGAATGAAATCTTGTTATTTGCAGCAACATGGAGGGTTCTAGGAGGTATAGTGCTAAGTGAAATAAGTCAACCAGAGAAAGACGAATACCATATGATTTCACTCATATGTAGGATTTAAAAATATTAATAAAGGAAAAATAAAAAGACAACCCAAAAAAACAGACTCTTAACTATAGAGAATAGATGGTTATAAGAAGAGAGGTAGATAGAGGATGGAAGAAATAGGTAAAGGGGATTAAGAGTCACACTATCATGATGAGCACCGAATAATGTAAAGAATTGTTGAATCACTATATTACACACCTAAAACTAATATAATACTATATGTTAATCATACAAAATTAAAATATAATAAGTAAGTAAATAATATTAACTTTATGGAATGTGAATTTATGTCTAAAGCTTTTATCTTTTTAAAAAAAAATTCCTTTTCATTGCTGCAAAGTATTTCATAGAATGTATGTACCACAGTTTGTTTACCCATTCACCAACTGAAAGACATTTAGGTTTGTTGCCAATTTTTGCCTATTATTAGTAAAAGAATGATTGATATGAAAAAATACCCATGTTTGAAGTACACAAACAACTCTTATTCTCATGTTGAATCTACCCAATTTGAGAGAAATTTGTGCCAAAATAATAATAATGCTTCACTTAGCAGTTTTATTTCTTTTTTTTTTTTTAGTTTTTTAAAAATATTTATTTATTTTGAGAAAGAGAGACCGGGGTAGGGGCAGAGAGAGAGGTAGACAGAGAATCTGAAGCAGGCTTCATGCTGTCAGCACAAAGCCCAATGCAGGACTCGAACCCACAAACCATGAGATCATGACCTGAGCTAAAATTGGACACTTAAACAACTGAGCCACCCAGATGCCCCAGAAGTTTATTTCTTAAATATTTTTTATTAATAAACTGTAAGACTCCATCCTTTATTTCTTCACTTTACTAAAGTTTATAATATACTTAAAGTCACTATTTATATCTATATTCTATACTCGGATCTAGAGAGAACAGGAGTTCTCCACTTTATCGAGTATCAGGGCCCATTGTTTTACTTCCTATAGGGCTTTTCTCACATGTTGGAAATATTACTGTATTTATTTTCTATCTCCTCCACTAGAATGTACACTCCATCATAAGAGAGGTCATGTTTATTTTTTTCACCTGTTCCTAGCATTGCATCATACATGGAGTTGGTGCTCACTATTGAAGAAAAAAATGAATGTGTTTGGTAGTTGTTTGCATTTATATGACAAACACCTGCATTTATAGATCTCATCCTTTAGTGAATTATCTATCTTTGAGAGAAAGCTATTTCTTATCGCACCATTTTTTTCTGGTTGTTATAGCAACCCACTGTCCTCCAGAGCTACAAGTTAATTCTGATGTATTTATCTTCCCAGAAGAACAAACAGCATTTTCAGTTACGAAATAATGATCCTGTTATAAATCACATTTGTCATACTGTAAAGGGGCATTGAGAAGTTTTCTCTTTATCTTTTATAAAGATGGCAGAAGACTAGAAAAAAAAATCTGTTCAATCCAATATATGCTAGGAAAAAAACCAACCAAACAAAACACTATGACCCTCTTCTTTACCCCTAACCTTTTTATATTTTCTCCAAGTTCTCCATGTTTCCACAAACATCTATGTATTTGGTTGTGTTTTTTATTCAAACTGTTAAAGTTTCAGCAAAATTTATCTTCAGTATCCTAGTCTCATTAAATGAAATAATGTATGTAATTTAATATATAATACAACATTTAGCATGAGGTATATTATCAATGAAAGTGCTTAATATTATAGACAAAATGTTCAGCATACCATAAGAGGTATCAGTCACACTAAGAACCAAGAACATCACAACTTGAATGAGACAATCAACTAATGTCAACATATGTGTGAATCATAAGTTGAAATTAAGTTGCTTTTGTAACTTACTATAAAGTCTCTTGAAAATACTGAGAACAAACTGAGGGTTAAAGGGGGTCAGGGAGAGGGGAAAAGAGGTGACGGGCATGAAGGCGGGCACTTGTTGGAATGAGCACTGGGTGTTATATGGAAAACAACTTGACAATAAACAAAAGAGAAAGTCTCTTGAAGTGACTGGAAAAAAATAGAATATCTCAGCAAAGAGATTGAAGTTATAAAAAAAAAAAAAAGTACCAAGTGGAAATTGTAAAATTGAAAGATACAATAAGAGAAATAACAACTATTCTACTGGATGGACCCAAAAGTATAGTGGAGATAATAGAAGATAGAATAAGTGTTTAGGAAAGATCAGTAGAATTCATTCAATCCAAAAAACAGGAAAGCAAACTAGAGGAAAAAATGAACAGAGCCTAAGGGACCTGTGAGACAATAACAAAATAACCAACATTTGTATTATTAAAGACCCATGCAAGGGGTTGGGGGAGGAAGAGTCTTGAACCAAATATATATGCATATGTATATACATATGTACATATACATATATATACACACACACATATATACACACATACATACATATACATATATATACATACATATATATGTATGGAAATAATTGCTGAAAATTTCCCATAGTTTTACACAAACTTACATATTCAAAAAGCTAAGCAAACCCCAAATGGGATAAACCTAAAGAAATCATTCCATGACACATCATAATTAAAATTCTTGAAACTAATGACAAAGAAATACTCTTGAAAGAAGCCAGAAAGAAATAACTCATTGCCTGTAAGACAATATCAATCTATCAGTGGATTTCTCATCTGAAACCATGGAGAATGCAAGGAAGTGGCACAGAACTTTTTAAATATTAAAAGAAAAGAACTATCATCTGTAGAGCCTACATCCAGCAAAATCATCCTCTAGGAATAAAGGAGAAATAAAGACATCCTCAGATGAAAGAAAATTAAAAGAATTTGTTGCTGGCAGATCTATTCTTAAAGACTAGAAAAGAAATCATAAAAGAAAGTATCTTGTATTAGGAAGGAAGAAGGAACAGAAAAACCAAAAATATGAATACATATAAAAGTATGTTATTAATCATACAATGGCATATTTTATAAATTATAACATTTATAAATCATATTTGATGACTGAAAAAAATAACACCATCTGATATTCAAGATAATGATGATTAAAAGTAGACTTCCACACTTCACTTAAAAATGGTAAAGCATTGGGGCGCCTGGGTGGCTCAGTCGGTTAAGCGGCCAGCTTCAGCTCAGGTCATGATCTCACAGTTCGTGGGTTCAAGCCCCGCGTCGGGCTCTGTGCTGACAGCTAGCTCAGAGCCTGGAGCCTGCTTCGGATTCTATCTCCCTCTCTCTCTGACCCTCCCCTGCTCACACTGTCTCTGTCTCTCAAAAATAAATAAAAATCATTAAAAAAATAATAATTTAAAAAATGGTAAAGCATTGATTATAATAGACTGTGAAGTCACATATGTATATTTTAATACCAAAGCAACCACTAAAAAACATACAAGAGTGCCTGGGTGGCTCAGTCAGTTAAGCATCTGACTCTTGATTTCGCTCAGGTCATGAACTCACGATTTGTGAGATCCAACCTTGTGTCTAGCAGGCCCTGTGCTGGCACTTGGGATTTTCTCTCTTTCTCTCTATCACTCTGCCCCTCCTCTGCTCAGACTTTAGAAAGAGGGAAAGAGAAAGAAAGAGAGAGAGAGAGAGAGAGAGGAAGGAAGGAAGGAAGGAAGGAAGGAAGGAAGGAAGGAAGGAAGAAAGGAAGGAAAAGAAGAGAAAAAGAGAAAGAAAAAGAAAAGAAAGAAAGAGAAAGGAAGGTAGGAAAAAAACATTGTAAAACCATACACATCTATGTACTCAAAAATACCACAAATAAATACAGATGAATCCCGAAAAATGCTCAGGTAACTCACAGGAATGCAAGAAAAGAGAAAAAAAGGAACAAGAACCAGAGAAAACAAAGAGAAAATAAATAATAAAATGGGAGGCTTAAATGCTAGCATATCAATAATCACCTTAAATGCAAGTGGTCTAAGTATACCAATCAAAAGAGAAAGATAAGCAGAATGGATAAAAAACATGACCTAATATACTGTTTATGAGAAACTCATTTCAATTCAAGGACACAGCTAGATTAAAATAAAAGGTTGTAAAGACATATACTACACAAATACCAATTTTTAAAAAACATAAGTGGCTATATTAATATCTGAAATAGTAGATGGTAGAATGAGGAAAATTACTAAAGTAGAATGGATATGATTGAAGGAAATAATACGTAATAAGAAGACCAACAGACTAGGAAAACATAATCTTTAATATGTATGCACCAAACAACAGAGCTTTAAAATACCTGAAGCAACACTTGAGTTATCATTAGGGAATTCAAGATGATCTTTCACCAACAATTACTAGATAGAAAACAAACAAAGGTAGAGAAGATTTGAACAACACAACTAGTCAAAGAGTGATCAATCACTCCACCCAGTAATAACAATACGCATTTCTTTTTGTTTGCCCATGGAACATTTACCAAGATCTATCAGATCTTATTCCATAAAACAAACCTTGGTGCACCTAGGTGGCTCTGTCAGTTAAGCATCCAACTCTTGATTTCAGCTCAGGTATAATCTCAGAATAATTAGGTCAGATCAAGCCCCTACTTGGGCTCTGGGCTGAGTGAGGAGCCTGCTTAAGGTTTAGTCTCTTCCTTTGCCCCTCCCCCAATGCTGATGCACTCACACGCGCAATTGCTGTCTCTAATGAACTCACGTGCACACATGCACACGTGCTCCCTCTCTCAAAAAAAAAGAAAGGAAAGAAAAAGAAAAGAAACCTTCACAAATGTATAATAATTGAAATCACACAATGTATATTTTCTGGCCATATTGGAATCAAACTAAAAATCTTAATTAGGACAATAACATGATCTCTAACCACACAGAAATTAAACAACACAATTTAAAATAACCATGCATAAAAAGGAAATCTCAAAGAATATTAAAAACTTTTTTAAATTTTTATTATTTGAGAGAGAGAGAGAGACAGAGTGCAAGCAGGGGAGGGGCAGAGAGACACACAAACGCACACAGAATCTGAAAGGGGCTCCAGGCTCTGAGCTGTCAGCACAGAGCCCATGGTAGGACTCCAACTTACAAACCAGGAGATCATGACCTGAGCAGAAGTTGGCCCCTTAACCACTGAGCCATTCAGAGGCCCCATCTCAGAGAATATTTTAAAATAGAATTGACTGAAAATAAAAATACAGCATACCAAGATTTGTTGGATGCAAGCTAAAACATTGTTGAGAATGAGATTTGTTAGCATTAAATGCTTACATTAGACATGACAAAGGACTCAAATCACTAATCTAAATGTTTTCTTAAGGTGGAGTTCCTGGCTGGCTCAGTCAGTGGAGCTTGTGTCTCTTGAACTTGGGGTCATAAGTTCAAGCCCCACGTTGGGTGTAAACATTACTTAAATAAATAAACTAAATTTTTGCTTATGGCACTGGCAAAAGAAGAGGAAATTAAATCCAAATAAGTAAAAGGAAGGAATTCATATAGATTGGAGCAGTAATTAATTACATTGAAAATAAGAGAGCAAAAGAGAAAATCAATGAAATAAGAGACTGGTTTGTTTTAAAATCAGTAGAATTGATAAAATTTAGTAAGACTGACAACAAATAAAAGAGAGAAAACACATACTGCCAATATAAGGAATGAAACATAGGATGTCACTGCATATGCAGCAGCCACTTAGATAATAAGGGAACCCTACAGAAAACATTACATTCATAAATATGACAACTTATAAATAATGCACTCCTTTTCAAACACCACAAACTACCAAACTCAACCAGGATGAATAGATTGTATCAATGTATATAGCCTTATGCCAATTTTTAATATTGAATTTATTTAAATAGCACCTCAAAAAAGAAATTTGCACTCCCAGATGATTTCATTGGAGAATTCTACCAATCATTTAAAGAATTAACACCAATTTCACATGATCTCTTCCAGAAGAGGCCAGAACACTTCCCAATTCATTTTGGGAAGGTGGTTACACCTGATATCAAAACCAGACCAAACAAGTACAAAAAGAAAACTACAGGCAAATATTGCTCATGAACATAGATGCAAAAATTCTCAGCAAAATATTAGCAAGGTGAGAACAATAATGTATAAAAAGAATTATGTGCTATGACCAACTGGGATTTCTTCCAGATTGTAAGCCTAGTTCAAAATTTGAAAAATCAATGTAATATACCAGATCAATAAGCTAAAAAAGAAAAATTATATAATTATATCAATTGATGCAGAAAATGTATTTGATGAATTCCAACATCAATTCATGATTTTAAAAACAGTTCTAATGAGTGATATCATGTAAATGGTAGAGTGGAGAGATCTAAGAATCCATCCTTCCACTGAAGCAGCCAGTAAGCTGACAAAAACTGACAGAATCTACTTCTTTGGAACTCTGAAATCTAAATGTAATCTTACAGCAATCAGGAAAGTGCTTAGTGAAGAAAGAGACTGTTAAACTTTAACAAGAAAACATTATGTTCTTACTTACCCACCTATAATCTCCATTCCCCAGCTAAATGATTACTATGGAAATGGCAGCTTGAAATCGAGGTGCACCTTGCTGGTGCTATGGGGACAATATGAATTTTGTTCTCAAAAAATTACAGTAATGCATTTTGGTCTGCCTAGTAATCAGCATAGAGGCTGACTTTTGTTTTATTCCTGTTGGGCTGGAGCAGCTATCCAGGAGACAGATGACGAAAACATTTAAAGGTATACACCCCCATAGCCACCTGAGCCAGGACAGCAGAGGTAGCAAAGCCTGGGAAGATCCAACTCTTGGAAAGTAAGAGGCTGTGGAGGAAGATTCTTGGGGGAATAAGGGCTTTGAAGGGCGACTGCATATACCGTGGAATACAAAGTTCAACACATGCCTAGGGCTATCAGCTTGGTCAGAAAGACTTGAGATGACCGTTGGCTTGCACCTCTGCCTAATTTTTGAGCTCCGTCCAAACAGGAAGGCAGAGTTGGAGGTAAAGACTAGGGCAGAGTTGGAGGCAAGTTGGTGTGGTGGTGAAGGAGTGCCCTAGCTCAGTTTCAGTCTACAAATATCAGGTGAGTATTGTTTTGTTTTGTTTTTCCCTTGGCCTCAGGTGTTTAAGGAAATATGTCAGCCTTCTTAGATAGCTCCTAACATACAGAAAAGAGACTTCAGTTACCACCCATGACACCAGACTGTGTTTGCAAAGATAGTTTGGTAAAGCCACTAAACAAGAAGGACAACTGCTCACATCAACAAACAAGAACAGAAAATCATGGAGAAGAGGAGATTCTGATTTCCAGAGTTACCTAATTATAATATTCAAAATGTTTTGTTTGCAACAACAAAAATTTACAAAGCATGAAAAGAAACAGGAAAGCATAGTCCACTTGCATGGAAAAAAAAAATTGACATAAACTCTCCCTGAGGAAACCCAGACACTGGATATAGTAGACAAAGACTTTAAAACAGCTGTCTTAAGGGGCACCTGGTGGCTCAGTTGGTTAAACTTCCAACTTCAGCTCAGGTCATGATCTCACGGTTGGTGGGTTCGAGCCCTGCTTTGGGTTCTGTGCTGACAGCTAGCTCAGAGCCTGGAGCCTGTCTTCTGGTTCTATGAACCCCTCTCTATCTGACCCTCCCCTGCTCACACTGTCTCTCTCTCTCTCTCTCTCTCTCAAATAAATAAAACATTTTAAAAAAAAGACAGCTGTCTTAAATATGTTCAAAGAGTTAAAGGAACCCATAGACAAAGATATAAAGGAAGCCTGGAGAGGGAGCTGCATGGCTCAGTCAGTTAAGCACCCAATTTCAATGCAGGTCATGATCTTGTGGTTTGTGGGTTTGAGCCCCACGTCAGGCTCTCTTATGTCAGTGTTGAACCTGCTTCAGATCTTCTGTCCCCCTCTTACTCTACCTCTCTTCTACTCACTCTTTTTCTCTTTCAAAAATAAAAACCAAAAAAATTAAAAATTAAAAAATAAGTGTAACCTGGAAAACAATATATGAATAAAATGAAAATATCAATAAAGATGTATAAACTACAAAATGAAACCAAATAGAAACTCTGGAGCTGAAAAGTAAAATAATTGAACTGAAAAAGTTACTAGAGGGCTTTAACAGCAGATTTGAGAAGCAGAAGGAAAAAAATTAGCAAACTATAGGACTATTGAAATGACATTGTGAAGAAAAGAAAAATTAACATAACCTAAATGATCTTGGAGACATCATGAAGAATACCAACAGTCTCTAGGAGTCCCAGACACAGATGAGAGAGAGGAAAAAGGGGACAGAAAAAATGCTGGAGGAAATACTGCCCGAAACTTTCCAACTTTGATTAAAGACTGAATCTACACATCCAAGTAGTTTAATGAACTCTACATATGATAAGCTCAAAGAGACTGACATTGAGACACACAGTCAAAAATTTGAAAGACAAAGACAAAAAGAATTTTGAAAGTAGCAACAGACAAGCAACTTGACACATACAAGGAATCCACAATACAATTAATATCCAATTTATCAGAAACCATGGAGGCCAGAAAGCAGTAGGATAACATATTTTAAGTAGTGAAAGGGGGAAATAATTGTCACTGAGAATTCTGGCAGAACTTTCTTTCGAAATCAAAAGAGAAATCAAGACATTCACAGGTAAAAACTGAAGGAGTTAGTTGCTAGTACACCTATCCTACAAGAAATGCTAAAGGGAATCCTGACTAGCCTGAAAGGACACTAAATAGTGACTTGAAGTCATACAAAAAAATAAAGAACTCTGGTGAAGATGGTTACATGGGTAAATATAAAGCCTGTATTACTGCATTCTGTTAATGTTATAACACCATCTTTCCTCCTATATTATTTAAAGCACATGCAAAAAACCCAATTATTATAAATCTATGATAATAGGCATGCAATATGAAAAGATGCAATTCATGACTATAACAACAGAAAGGACAGGGGCAATGGGTGGTTCAGTAGGTTATCCAACTCTTGATTTTGGCTCAGGTCATGATCTCACAGTTCATCAATCCAAGCCCCAACTTGCACGACAGTGGAGATCCTCTTTGGGATTCTCTCTCTACCTCTTTCTGGCCCTTCCCAGCTCTCTATTGTTTTTCTAGTCTCTATTTCATTTAGTTCTGCTCTGATGATTATTTCTTTACTTTGCTACATTTAGTTTTAGTTTTTGCTTTTTCTAGTTCCCTTGTGATGTAAAGTTAGGTTGTTTATTTGAGATCTTTTTTTCTTAATGTAGGTATTTATTGCTATAAATTTTCCTGTTCAAACTTCTTGTCCTGCATCCCATAAATTTTAGCGTTTTGTTTTCATTTTCATTTGTCTCAAAATATTTTTGGGTTCCCCATGTGATTTATTCTTTGACCTATTAGTTGTTCAGAAGTGTGTTGTATAATGTATTTGTGAATTTTCAAATTATTCTTCTATTACTGATTTCTAGTTTTATATTATTGTGGTCACTAACATATTATCTATCTTGGAGAATGTTTCCTGTGTGCTTGAGAAGAATCTACACTCTACTGCTGTTGGATAGAATGTTTGTACAGGTCTATTACATCTATTTGGTTTATGGTATTGTTCAAATTTGCTGTTTTATTTATTTATTTCCTGTCTAGGTGATCTATCTATTGTTGACAGAAGGGTATTAAACATCTGTTCAATTACTTTTTTGCCTTTTATTATTGAATGCTTCTATTTCTTTGTCTTCCTTAATTGCTCCAAGACTTGCAGTATTGTGTTGAATAAGAGCTATCAAAGTGGGCATTCCCCTTTTGTTCCTGATCTTTGAGGCAAAGCGTTCAATCTTTCTCTGTTAAGTCTGATGTTAGCTCTGGGTTTGTCATATATAACATTTATTATGTTGAGGTATGTTCCTTCTGTACTTTATTTTTTAAGCATTTTTTTAATCATGAAAGATGTTGTATTTTGTCAAATGAGTTTTCTGTATCTATTAAGATGATATAATTTGTATCCTTCATTCTATTAATGTGGTGTATCATATTTACTGATTTGTATTTGTTGAGCCATTCCTTGTGTTTGGGGATGAATCCTACTTGATCATGGTGTATGATTCTTTTAATGTGCTGTATTACGGTTTGCTAATATTTTGTTGAGCATTTTTGTATCTTTATTCATTGGAAATATTGATCTGTAGTTCCCTTTTTTGTAGTGTATTTATCTGGCTTTGGTATCAGGGTAATACTGGTCTCATAAAATGAGTTTGGAAGTGTTCCTTTCTTTTCAATGTTGTGGAACTTTGAAAAGGATTAGCATTAATTCTTTGATGTTTGATAGAAGCCAGGGAAGCCATTTGGTCCTGGGCTTTTCTATATTGGAATGATTTTGATTACTTATTTGATCTCATTCCTCAATATTGGTCTGTTCAGATTTTGTATTTCTTCCTGATTCAGTCTTGGTGGATTATATGCTTTTAGGAATTTACCCAATTCTTCTAGATGATCCAATTTATTGGCATGTAATTGTTTATACTGGTCTCTTACCAATCCTATGAATTTCTTAGTATCCATTGTAATGCCCCCTCTTTGATTTCTAACTTTATTTATTTGAGTCTTCTGTGGGTTTTTTTGTTGATTAAACTAGCTAAAGTTTTGTTATATTTATCATCTATCATTTTGAGTTTTGTTTATCATTTTGAAAAAGAAACTCTACTTTCACTGGTCTTTTGTATTGTTTTTCTGGTCTCTATTTCATTTATTTCCAATAAGATCAGTGTTATTTCCCTTCCTTCTGCTTAGCTTTAGGCTTAGTTTGTTCCTCTTTTTCTAGTTCCTAGAGTTGTGAAGTTAGGTAGTATTTGAGATCTTGATTTTAAGAAAATATGCGTTTAATGCTGTAAATATCCTTGTTAGAACTATTTTTGCAGCATCCCATAAGTTTTGGTGTGTTGTGTTTCCATTTGATTTGTTTTGAGATATGGTTTTTTTTTTCATTTTTTATTTGACCTATATGTTGTTCTGGAGTGTGTTATTGAATTTCCACTTGCTTGAAAATATCCAGCTTTCCTTTTTTGTTGCTGATTTCTAGTTTCATACTTTTGTTATCAAAGAAGATATTTGGTATGATTTTAATCTTCTTAAATCTGCTAATATTGTTTCGTGGCCTATCATGTGATCTGTCCTGGAGAATATTCCATGTGTACTTGAGAAAAATGTGTAGTCTGCTACCTGGATGGAATGTTCTATAAATATGTGTTAGATGCATTTGTCTAAAGTGGTTCCAGTCTGGAGCACCTGGGTGGCTCAGTCAGTTGAGTGTCTTACCTTGGCTCAAGTCACATGATCTTGCTGCTTGTGGGTTCTAGCCCCAAGTCAGGCTGGGTCCCAACAGGTCAGAACCTGGAGCTTGCTTCGGATTATGCATCTCCCTCCCTCTTTGCCCTCCCCCACTCATGCTCTGTCTGTCTTTCTCCCTCTCTCTCTCAAAAACAAACAAACATTTTTAAAAACTTGTAAGTGGTTCAAGTCCAGCGTTCCCTTGTTGATCATTCCCTCGACGATCTGTCGATTGCTGAAAGTATAGTATTGAAGTCCCCTACTATTATTGTATTTTAGTCTGTTTTCCCCTTCAAGTATTTGCTTAAATATTAAGCTGTTCCAATGCTGAGTGGGCATATTCATAATTATTATATGTTCTTGATGAATTAACTCCTATGTCATTATATAAATATCTTCTTTGTCTCTTATTACTGTTTCTGGCTTAAAGTCTGTTTTGTCTGAATCTTTTGCATTCTGCTTGCATGAAATATCTTTTTCCAACTCTTCACTTTCAGCTTATGTATGTTCTTAAATCTGAAGTGAATCTTTTATAGGCAGCAGATAGATGGTTCTTGGTTTTTTTCTAATCTATCCAGTCATTCTGTGCCTTTTGATTGGTGAACAATCTATTTATATTTTATTATGGGTATGTAAGGACTTACTAATACTATCTTATTATTAATTGCTTTCTGATGGTTTTATAGTTCCTTTGTTTCCTTCTCTTCCTGTTTTGCCTATCTTTGTAAATTGGTAGTTTTCCATAGTTGGATGCTCTGTTTCTTCTTTATCTTCTGTGCATCTACTCTAAGGTTTTGCTTTGAGGTTACCATAAGGCTTGCATAAAACGTCATATAGGCAAAAGAGTTCATTTAAAGCTGATTGCAACTTTGATCACACAAAAAAAGCTCTACCCTTATGTCCCCCCTTTATATTTTTGGTGTTATAATTTGCTTCCCGTTAAAATGCGTACTTATTACTTATAGTAGCTACAGTTATTTTATTTTACTCCATTGCCTAAACCTTTATACTTTAGCTAAGTAGTTAATACACCATCCTATTACAAAATCAGAGTTTTCTTTTTTTTTTTAATGTTTCTTTCTTTATTTTGAAAGAGCATAAGTAGGAGGGGCAGAGAGAGAGAGAGGGAAAGAGAGAATCCCAAACAGGTTCTGTATCATCAGCACAGAGCCCAACATGGGCCCTGATCCCACAAACCGTAAGATTATGACCTGAGCTGAAATCAAGAGTCAAACTCTTAGCTGACTGAGCACCGAGGTACCCCCCAAATTAGAGTTTTCTAAATCTAATTTGGCTTTTACCACTGTGTTGGATACATTCATATGTTTTATTGTCAATAATTAGCATATTTTCATTTCACTTAGCATTATATTGTCTGGATCCATTCATGTTGTTGCACATGGTAAGATTTCATTCGTTTTATGGCTGAATAAACTTCCATTATACATATATGTGTATACACATTACCTCTTCTTTATCCATTTATCTATTGATGGATACTTGAATTGCTCACATATCTTAGCTACTGTTAAATAATGCTGCAGTAACAGGGGGGTTAAATTCATGTTTTTGTTTTCTTTGGGTAAGTACCCAAAAGTAGTGGTATTACTGGGTCATATGGTATTTCTATTTTTAACTTTCAAGGAACCTCTACAATATATCCCACAGTGGCTGCATCAATTTGCATTCCCACCAACAATGAATGATGGATAATTTTTCTCCACAGCTACACCAATACTTCTTGTTTCTTGTGTTTATTTTGGCCATTCTGATGAGTGTAAGGTAATATCTCCTTGTTGCTTTGATTTCCATTTTCTTTTTTTTTTTTTTTTTTTTTTTTTCTGAGAGACAGAGAGAGACAGTGCGAGCAGGGGAGGGTCAGAGAGAGAGAGGGAGATACAGAATCTGAAGCAGGCTCCAGGCTCTAAGCTAGCTGTCAGCACAGAGCCCGACAGGGCTGAACCCAATAACCGTGAGATCATGACCTGAGCCAAAGTTGGAAGCCCAACCAACTAAGCCACCCAGGCGCCCCTAATTTGCATTTTCATGATGATTAGTGATGTTGATTTGAGCTTTCTTTTCTGCTGGTCATCTGTTTGTCTTCTTTGGGAAAATAGCTTCTTAGGTCCTCTGCCCATTTTTAAATGGATTTTTTGGGGATTTTTTGGTGTTGAGTTTGATACATTCTTTATGTATTTTGGATATTAATCTCTAATCAGATATATCATTTGCAATTATTTTTTCCCAAAAAAGGTTGCCTTTTTGTTTTAGTGATGGTTCCCTTTACTGTGAAAAAGCTTTTTTTTCTTTTTGATGTTGTCTCAGTAGTTTAATTTTCCTTTTGTTTCCCTTGGCAGTGGAGACACATCTACTAAAATGTTTTAAAGCTGATATCAAAGAAGTTACTACTTATGTATTCTTCTAAGACTTCGATGGTTTCAGGTCTCACATTCAGGTTTTTAAACTATATTGAGTTTATATTTTTGTATGGTGTAAGAATGGCATATGGTGTGTGGTGTCCAATTTCATTTTTACGGCATGTAACTGCTCAGCTTTCCCAACAATATTTGTTGAAAAGACTACACTTTTCCCATTGTATATTCTTTTTTTTGTAATAGATTAATCGACCAGAAAAGTATTGGATTTATTTCTAGACTCTCTACTTGGTTTTCCATTGATCTGTGTCTGTTTTTGTGGCAGTACCATATTGTTTTGATTACTACAGCTTTGGAGTACATCTTGGAATCTGAGATTGTGATACCTTCAGTTTTCTGTTTGTTTGTTTGTTTGTTTGTTGTTTTTTCAAGTTGCTTTAGCTATTCAAGGTCTTTTGTGGTTCCATATAAATTTTAAGATTATTTGTTCTAGTTCTATAAAAAAAATGCTGTTGGTATTTTGATAAGGATTGAAATAAATCTGTAGATTGCTTTGGGTAGTATGGAAATTTTAACAATATTGGTTCTCCAAACCCATGAGCATGGAATATCTTCCTATTTGTTTGCATCATCTTCAGTTTCTTTCATCAGCGTTTTGTAGTTTTTGGTGTACGATATAGATTTCTTGGTTAAATTTATTCCTATATATTTTATTATTTGTGGTGCAGTTGTAAATGGGATTTTTCTCTTAATTTCTCTTTCTACCACTTTACTTTTAGTGTATAGAAATACATTTCTGCATATTAATTTAGTATCCTGAGACTTTACTGAATTTATTTACCAGTTCTAGTAGTGTTTTGGTGAAGTCTTTAGGGATTTCTCTATATAGTGTCATGTCATCTGCACATAGTGACAGTTTGACTTCTTCCTTACCAATTTGGATGCCTTTTACTTATTTATTTTTGTCTGATTGCTGTACTATATTGAGTAAAGTAGTGAAAATGGGCACCTTTGTCTTATTCCTGACCTTAGAGGGGAAGCTCTCAGTTTTTTACCATTGAGTATGATGTTAGCTGTGGATTTTTCCTATATGTCCTTTATTGTATTGAGGTGTGTTCCTTCTAAATGTACTTTGTTGAGTTTTCATCATGAATAGATATTGGGCTTTGTCAAGTGCTTTTTCTGCAACTATTGAAAGGGTCATATAGTTTTCATCCTTTCTCTTTTTAATGCGAGATATCACACTGATTAATTTGTGAATACTGAACTACTTTGCATCACTGGAATAAACCCCACTTGATCATGGTGAATAATTTATTAATGTATGGTTTGGTTCAGTCTGCTAATATTTTGATGAAGATTTTTGCATTATGTTTATCAGAGATATGGGCCTGTAGCTTTCTTTTTTTGTAGTATCTTTATCTGTTTTAGGTATCAGGGTAATACTTGCCTCATAGAATGAATTTGGAATCTGTCACTTCCCTTCTATTTTTGGGAATAGTTTGAGAAGAATAGGTACTAACTCTTCTTTAGATGTTTGGTAGAATTCACAGTGAAGCCATCTGGTCCTGGACTTTTGTTTGTTGAGGGTTTATTATTACTATTATTACTGATTCAATTTCATTGCTAGTATCAGTCTGTTCAAATTTTCTATTTCTCCCTGATTCCGTTTTGGAAGGTTATATATTGCCAGGAATTTATTCATTCTTTTCTAGGTTATGTTGGCATATAATTTTGTTTGGCAATATAACATATGTGTTGGCATATAATTTTTCATAATATTTTCTTGTAATTCTTTGTATTTCTGTGGTATTGGTTATTTCTCCTCCATTTCTAACTATTTATTTGGGTTTCTCTCTCGCTCTCTCTCTCTCTCTTCCCCCCCCCTCCACCCACACCCCCATCTCTTTTAATGAGGCTGGCTCAATTTTGTTGATCTTTTCCAACAACCAGCTCCTGGTTCTGTTCTATTGTCTTTTTAAGTCTCTATTTCATTTCTTTCTGCTCTAATTTTATTCTTTCTTTCCTTCTACTTTCTTTGGGCTTTGTTTCTTCTTTTCCAGTTCCTTTAGGTATAAGATTAGGTTGTTTGAGATTTTTCTTGCCTCTTGAGGTCAGCTTGTATCACTATACTCTTCCCTTTTAGAATAGTTTTTGCTGTATTCCAAAGATTTGGACCATTGTGTTTTCATTTTCATTTGTCTCCATTTTTTTAAAAATTTCTGTTTGATTTCATGGTTGACCTACTCATTGTTTAGTATCATGTTATTTAGCCCCCATGTATTTGTGTTCTTTCCAGATTTTTCCTTGTGATTGATTTCTAGTTTCATACCATTGTGGTTGGGAAAAATGCACAATACAATTTCAATCTTTTTGAATTTGTTGAGTCTTGTTTTGTGGCCTAACATGTGACCTGTTCTAGAGAATGTTCCATGTGCTTTTGAAAAGAAGCTGCTTTAGGATGGAGTATTCTGAATATATCTGTTAGAACTATGTGGTCCAATGCATCATTCAAAGCCACTGTCTCCTTGTTGATTTTCTGGTTGGATGATCTATGCATTGATGTAAAGTAAGCTGTTAAAGTCCCCTACTATTATTATATTGCTATCAATTACTCCCTTTATATTCGGTATTAGCTGCTTTATTTATTTGGGTGCTCACATTTTGGGTCATAAATAGTCACAGTTGTTACATCATCTAATCGGATTCTTCCTTTTATCATGAGGTAGTGTCCTTCTTTGTCCCATGTTGCAGTCTTTGAAAGTCTGTTTTCTCAAATGTTAGAACTGCCTACCCCAGCTTTCTTTTCACTTCTATTTGCATGATTAACATTTTTCTATCCTTTTACTTTACACTTGGATGTGTCTTTCCTCTGAAATGAATCTCTTATAAGCAGCATATGGATGGATTGCTTTTTTGTCCATTCATTTACCCTATATCTTTTGATTGGAGCATTTAGTCCATCTGCATTCAAAGTAATTATTGATAAGTATGTACTTACTGGCATTTTGTTACTTGTTTTATGGAGGGTTCTCCACTCCTCTCTTCTCTTGCTCTCTTTGTTGTTTAATAGCTTTCTTTAGTGATATGCTTATATTCCTTTTTCTTTGTTTTTTGCATATATATCACAGGTTTTGGGCTTGTTACCATTAGATTTATATACAACATCTTACACATATAGCAGTCTATAGTTAATTAATGGTTGCTTAAGTTTGAACTCATTCTAAAAGCAGTAAATTGCTACTCTTCTCCCATATTTTACATGTGATATCATACTTTACATTGTTTTATTTTGTGAATACTTTGACAGATTTTTATAGATATAATTGATTTTACAGCTTTTGTCCTGTTCTTTCATTTAGGGCATATTCCTCTGTCTCATTTTGTCTAATTCTCTGTGTTTATTATTTCTATGTATTCGGTAAGTCAGCTACATCTCCTGCTCTTGAAAGTAGTGGACTTATGAAGAACAGGTCCCATAGTGTCCTACAATACGATGTCCCCTGCTCAGTAGGGGTATCTTCTGTGTGTTTTGTGTGCCCTACTATTGTGGCTGAGCCATGTTTGCCTTCAGTATAACTGGCTGCAGTAACCCACCTTGCCTGTTGTGAGCAAGGTTTGTTCCCTGTGCTGTTAAGAGACCAGTTTAGGGCTACCTTGTGTTTGTAGTTGGGTCCAACAGATACCTGCCCTCAGTGCATGTGACAGACTGCAGTTGCACTAAGCTGCAAGACACTGTCCCTGTGTTGTCTCCTGAAAGGAATCCATTGGTGGATGGAGCCTGCAGTCAGACCCGATGTCTGTCCCCAGTCCTATCTGTTGGGGTTGCAATGACCCTGAACTATAGGACTCTTTCCTTGTGCTGCTTCCTGTGAGGTATTTTTTGGGTGGGCAGTACTGGTAATAAGATCAGATGTCTGATCTGTAATAGCTGAAAATTTCTCCAGCCTACTCCCGGAGCCACAGCTGGACTGGTGTGTGTGTGTGTGTGTGTGTGTGTGTGTGTGTGTGTGTGTGTGTGTTGGGGGGGGAGTATCTTCCCCTCTTCCCAGTGCAGGAGTCATTTTGGAGTGGTGCTATTCCTGTCAGGGCTGCTTGAAGAATGAGACACATCAGGAGGACTGCGGATTCCTGCTGAACGGGCAGGTGGGAGTAGGAAGATCTGTAGGAGAACATGGGGTTGGGCACGTGGTGTTAGCAAGCTAAATGGAGAGTGTTCAAGCTGGTTCCTATAGCTGGCCAGCTACTTAGGCTGGGTGGTGGAAGTGGGGAAGAAATGGCATCCATCATCTTTTTTGTTCTTGGAGAAGCCTCCTCAAGATCCCTGACTGTTTTGCACATGTTCTGAGATTAGTAAATAAATCTCCTTCCTCTATCTCCCAGGCTCTTTTCAAACTGCTGCTTGTATGCTGTATCTTGGCAGGATTGTTTATTATGTCATCTCTTTAAGGACATGAACTCAGTTTCTTATCACCATCTGGCTCTCTCAGAGCTGAGCCTGTTCATTTTTAAAGTACCTAGAGTTAGCCTCCACTGGTTTTACAAACTCTTGAAGTTAAGCCCTACTGGTTTTCAAAGCCAAACGTTATATGGACTTGTCTTCCCAGTGCAGGTCCCCTGTTACTGTGGTGCCTGGTGTGGGTTCTGTTCCTCTCCCTTCTCCATGCTTGTGGTGTCCCTCCCCTTTGTGGTTAGTCTCACAGGAGAGTTTGGTTCATCTCTACTTCCACCCCTCCTACTCTTTCTGATGGGGCCTCCTCTCTTAATTAACTGTAGAGACTCTGTTCTGCCAGTCTTTGGGTTGTTTTCTGGGTTAGTTGCACTGATGTGACTGTTATCTAGCTGTATCTGTGGGACAAGATGAGCTTCGGATCCTCCTACTTCATCTTCCCAGGTTCCTCCTACCTTTGATTTTTGAGTTTTACTATAGTCTGTTTTAGACAAAGTTGTTTTGCATTGAGATAATAGGGTGCTCTATTATCATCATGTAATTGGATATCTAATTCTCTTCCCAGGATCTCAACTATTATTTCTTTAAATAAACTTTCTGTCCCTGTAACCAGGACCCAAGGGTACAAGAGCACCTGGCTCCTGGGGCCCCAACAGACCAGGTTCAGCAACTTATCACTGACAAATCCAAAGGCAGAGAGATGAGTGGTGGTGAAATCAGAAAGGAATTTATTTCAGTGAGGCCAACACTGGGGAAACAGCAGGCTAGCTTCTCAAAGACAGTCTCTAAAGTGCAGAAAATCCTTTCAGGTTTATATAAGGGAAATGTGGGATCAAGTTTGGTGGGTACACACAGCTGGGCAGTAAAGGTAGATCACTGTCTTGGGGTCAATCATGTGGGGTCTGTATTCCTTGAGGGGTTAGTTTCAGTTCTCATCACGGATGCTTTTGGCTGCTAGGTCTTTTGCCTGAGTTAAAAGATAAGCTGAAAAGTACTTAATCAATTAGAAAGTATAGACTGAGGTCAAACGGAGGTAGTTGAGATCCTCTTCCTCCCAACCCCTTCTCCCACTATTCTCCATCTGGAAATCTTGATTTTTTTCTAATACTTCTATATTTAACAGAGTCCTATTTACCATACAGGCTTTCTTCACTTCTTTTTGTTTATTCTTCGTTTTCCATTGATGAGTTTATTTCAAAGTTCCTATCCTCTACTTAATTTATTCCCTTTTCCCTCTGGTCTATTGTGCTGTAGATACTCTCTATTGCATTTTTCATTTTATTGATTCTTTTTCCGCTCCAAAAATTTGTTTGATTCTTTTTTAAAGTATCTCTGTTAAATATCTCATTAAATATCTCTTTTTATCTCTGTTACTATCTTATTTTGTTCAGGGAAGCCTGCGTGGCTCAGTTGGTTAAGCATCTGACTCTTGATTTTGGCTGTCATGGTCTCGCGGTTCATGAGATGAAGCCCTGCATCAGGCTGTGTGCTTATGGTTCAGAGTCTGCTTAGGATTCTCTCTACCCCCTCTCTCTGCCCCTCTCCCGCTCCTGTGCTCGCTCTCTCTCTCTCTCTCTCTCTTTCTCTCTCTCAAAATAAATATTTAAAAAAAGAAAAAAATTTAAGTATCTCATTTTGTTCATGTATTCATTTACTCATTTTATTAAATTGTGTTTGTGTGTTTTCTTTTAGCTCATTGAAGTTTCCTCAAAACACCTATTTTGAATTCTTTATCAGTTAGATCACTAAGTTCCGTGCCTTTGATTTAGGTTATTGGACTACTGTTTTTTGTTTGGTTGGTTTTGATTATATGTTTCCTGGATTCTTCCTATTCCTTGTAGCTTTGTATTGCTGCTTTCACATTTGAAGCAGCAGAAAATTCTCAAATCTTTACGTCTTGCCTTCAAGTGGGATATGCTGTTTGTTGGTCCTGTTATATCTGGGTTTTACTCAGAACTTCTATGGATACAATTGCCCCACACTTCTTGCTCACTCTCATGGTATATTTCTTAAGGTTTTATGCCTTCTCTGGTTCTTAAAACACACTAAGCTGGTTTCTAGAAACCTTTCTTTTACTTTTCAGAGTTTGGAGATACAGCTCAAGATCATGACTTTTCCCTTGCCCACAGACCCTGGTCTATTTTTCTGGGAGCACTCTCTGTTTACTGGAGAGAGCTCACCCTCACCATCACACTCAGGAGCATACACAAGGAGCCAGCTGCAGATATGGGGCAAGTGTAGGTTAGCAAACAGGGCACTGGTGGCCTGTGGGCCCAGTTGGGGGGGGGGCCCTAGGGTAAGGTTCTTCCAGAGGCTTGAGGGTAGAATTCCTGCTGAAATCCTGAGTGCAGTCAGCAAGAACGTGTTCCTTTAATGCCCTTAGATATTCTTATCTGCATCTTTCCCAATCCCCTTCTTCTGAATCATGGAGGTCAGAACTCAGCTCTCTGGGTGCTGCTAGAGGGAAACATGCTTCTCCAGCAGCATATCTCCCAGCAGGGGTAGCCTAGCATTCACTCACCGCTCTCTCTTTTCACATGGGGAGGTCACTGCCAGCCCAGCCCATCCCGGTTAGTGTTATGTTGGGAGGGGGTGGCACTGAAAAAGTTCTTCTTACTCTTTCCAATATAGCCAAACTCTCTTTCTTTCTCTCTTGCTCTCTTTCTGCCTGCCTTCCTGTCTTTCTGCCTTTCTGCCTTATCCAACAGTGTATTCAAATTTTCCCTTGAGTAGGCTGGACTTCTACAAAGTCCCTATTATCTTTGGGTTTCTTCCAGGTTTTCCCCAAGTACAGCCTAGAGGCACTGAGGCAGGTTTGCTGGAGTTTTACTGTTTTTGCCACCCATACTGAGGGCTGTCTGGATATTACTGCATGCACAGGGGGGCAAGACTACTCCAACATCCCTTGGCATATGGTGCTGGATCCCACACACCTCCCACAGAGGCGTTTTTATTTATGGATGGATGTCTCGTTGGTTGTTTAAAAGGAGAACAAAAAGACGGATGTCTTACACTGACATGATCCTGATGTCACTCCCTATATAAACAGTTTTCCTTTACTCACAAAATAACTTGCTGGTATATTGGATTGAATTGCTTGAATCTATGGATCAAGTTGGGAAGAAGAGTGCTACTTTTATTTTAAAAGAGTATTTACAAATTATGAAAAAACCTGAGTCACTCAATAATAATGAGCAGCTCTAGGATACAGATTATAAAGTTCTTTGAGAGTTTAATGAGTTCTATAATGTATAAACCATATTTAGAGTGCTGGCTTACCACTACTTCTGTGCTTAGCTTCTAATTCTCGTTTTTCTTTGGCTTAACTAAAATGAGCATCAACAGATGGTCTAATAAGAGTAGTCTACTGTGTAGGTTTATAGAAATGGCAGTGATAAATAAAACACAGTCCTTTTTTCAGGAGCTGCCAATTCAGTTCTTAGTAAAATAACTGCACAAAAATGTGGCATGATATATGTAGTAATTGTTCTGAGGAATGATTTTGAGTAAGAGAAACTATTATTTTAGGCATTTCCCAGAGAGGAAATATATGGCAGAAAAGACTAGCTGAAACAATTTTAAGCCCAGATTTTCACGAAATTTTCATTTTTAAAAATTTCAAGCATACAGGAAAAAAAATTTAAGTTTATTTATTTTATTTTAAGAGAGAGAGAGAGAGAGAGAGAAAACACTTGAACAGGGGAGGGGCAGAGAGGGAGGGAGAGAGGGAATCCCAAACAGGCTCCCTGCTTTAGCACAGAGCCTGACACAGGGCTCAATCTCACAGACCATGAGATTATGAGCAGAGCTGAGATCAAGAGTCAGAGGCTTAACCGACTGAAGCACCCAGATGCCCCCAAGCATACAAATAAACTTAAATACTTCAGTGAACATCATATATGCCACACATATTTTAATGACTCAATTTTTTTACATTTGCTTTTCTTCTTTTCTGTGTGTGTGTGTGTGTGTGTGTGTGTGTGTGTGTGTGTATTTGTATAAACACATAATTGACCTTTGAATAACATGGGTTTGAATGGCATGGATCCACTTATGCCTGGATTTTTAAAAAATATTTATTTATTTTGGGGAAAGCATAAGCAGGGGAGGGTCAAAGAGACAGAAACAGAGGATCTGAAGAGGGCTCTGTGCTGACAGGCTGATGGCAGTGATCCCAATGTGGAGCTTGAACTCATGAACCACGAGATCATGACTTGAGCTAAAGTTGGGAAGTTCAACCGACTGAGCCACCCAGGTGCCCCATGCCTGGATTTTTTACAGTACAGTACTATAAACGTATTTTCTTTATGGTTTTCTTAATAACATTTTCTTTTCTTTAGTTTACTTTATTGTAATAATAGAGTATATAATACGTATACAAAATAAGTGTTAGTCGACTGTCCATTTTATTGATTAGGCTTCTCGTCAATGTAGACTATTAGTAGTTATATTTTGGGGGCTCAAAAGTTGTATATGGATTTTCTTTTTTTTTTATTGTTTATTCATCTACTTTTGAGAGAGTGTGTGTGTGAGCAGGGCTGGGACAGAAAAAGAGACAGGCACAGAATCCAAAGCGGGCTCCAGGCTCCAAGCTGTCAGCACAGAGCCTTGATGAGGTGCTCGAACCCATAAACCATGAGATCATGACCTGAGCAGAAGTAGGACACCTAACCAACTGAGCCACCAAGTGCCCTTATATGGATTTTTAAAAAATATTCTAATTCTTTGAATTGGTAGACTGAGTAAAGCAGATTACCTTTCCAATGTGGATGGGAATTATCCCATCCACTGAGGGCCTGAATAGAATAAAAGGGCAGAGGAAGGGAGAATTCACTCTGTCCTTACTGAACGGGGACATTGGTCTTTGTCCTCTTACTGGACTTGCACCAGTGGTGCTCCTGGTTGATCTCATATCTTCCAACTCTGACAGGAACTACACCACCAGCTCTCCTAGGTTTCTAGCTTGTAGAGAGTGGCTTCTGAGACTATATTTGTATCAACCAATTCCTTATTAATAAGTCTATTCATATATATCTATGTCTATATCTATATATAGGTAGAAATATCCTATTGGTTTTATTTCTCTGGCACACCCTGAATAATCCAGTAACTTTCATCCTTCCCCTTGATATATTATAAATTAAGCCTAATGATTAGTTAAATTCAGGTTAAATTCATTTGACAAGATGTTCATAGATAATATTGTGAAGTTCATATTATATCACATCTGTAAGAATATAATCCAGGAAGGCTCACTTAAATAATTGTCATGTCTCTTTATTGTAATGGTTCATTTTCCAATTACTAATTAGTATGCAATCTGTGGCATCATATAAACATTTGGTTTCTTGATATGATAGGCAGCTTCTGAGATTATCCCCAATGATGTCTGCTTTTGCTATGTACTTATGTAAACCCTTCCCTTTCAATGTGGACTGAGTTTATAGCCTCTCTGCTAACAATAAGACACAAAAGTTGTGGTGGGATGTCTTCTCCAAGATTAGGTTATGAAAAAAAAAACAAAACCGAAGTAGCATCACCCCTCTCCTTATCTCTCTGCCTCATCACTCATGCTGGGGTAGTCTGGCATGGGGAGAACCTGAGGCCCTCATTCCAATAATTCTTTTTTTTTCTTTTCTTGTTTTTCATTCCAACAATTCTTGAGGAACTAGAGACTGATATGGAAGCAGATCCTACAGCACAAACAGAGGCCTCAGATGACTGCAGTCCTGGCCAGTAGTCCCCCCAACCTCAGGAGAAAAGTTGAGCCAGAAAAACCCAGCTAAATCCCAGCTCAATAAATGAATTTCAGGTCTGCAGGAACTTCAGGACAATAAATGTTACTTTTTTTTTTAATTTTTTTAATGTTTTATTTATTTTTAATACAGAGAGAGACAGAGCATGAGAGGGGGAGGGGCAGAGAGAGAAGGAGACACAGAACTGGAAGCAGGCTCCAGGCTCTGAGCTAGCTGTCAGCACAGAGCCTGACGCGGGGCTCGAACCCACGAACGTGAGATCTGACCTGAGCCGAAGCTAGAGGCTCAACCGACTGAGCCACCCAGGCACCCCAATAAATGTTACTTATTTTAAAGTTGCTGAATTTAAGGGTAGCTTGTTTTCCAACAATAAATAGTTGTCCCAAAACTTTTTTCCCATGATTTTAGCATCTGCTAACAATCATTGCCTGACTCAACTCTTATATTGACATTGCAAATGGTAACTTTCTAATTCTATCTTTCTTTCTACTGTAAAGAATGTAAAATGAATGCTCTTTCTGTACAGAGAGTATTCATTTATTTTTTTTCTTAGATGAAAGATAATTAAATTTTAGTTGAATCAATGCCAGGACTTCTACTTTGAAAAGAAGATGACAGGATAGGAAGTCCTGGGATTTAGTCCCCCTTACAAAAAGACCAACAGAAAATTATTCACAGAAAATAACATCAATGTGAAAATCCTAGATCCTAGAGGTGAGGATGAAGCACCCTTGAACAACAAAAACTGAGAAAAGCCACATTAGAAGTCTAAAATGAGGGGTTTCACTTTGACCAACTTGCCTCTCCCCCAGGCTGGCACACTGCCACACAGACAGAGTTCCCCAGGCCCATGGTTTCTCCAGTGGAGAAAAGGGAGCCCAATATTGACATCCAGTTTATCCAGCCTTCCGGCATGCTTCCCAGAGGCTTGCTCTGTCTCACCTCAATGGAACCCTGGGAGAATAAGTAGGGCTATACAAAATGGAGTCAGCTAGAAACAAAGAAAGGGAAGAACTCACAGCAATCAGTGCCATGATCATGCTATGGCATCAAGTTCCTACTGGTGGTGGCACCCAGTCAGAGAGTCCAGCTAGTGGCTTCATTCACCCATGGGTCAGTGCCAGTTCTTCCATCTGGCCATGAAACACAGTTGGCAACTCTGCCTAGTATTGATCCCTAGTTAACAGTTCAGCCCAGCTATGGAGACCATTCTGACACCCCAACTGAACAGAAAGCCAAGCCAGCAGCCTCACCCAATTGCAGAGCATGACCTCTGGCCCTACCCAACCCAGAGACCTTGACTGTGCAAGGAGCCTGGACAGCAACCATGTCTATCTGTAGAGCTCGGCCTTTAGCCCCACCTGCATACAGAGCTCAGCCTATGTCTCTGCCTGTTTCCTGAGCACAGCTTGCAAACCCACCTGAACAGAGAGATAAAGCAGTGACCTTACCCAACAGAGAGCCTACAATCTCGTCTCACCAGGGACTCTAGACAGTTACTTTGCCTGACTGCAGAGCATAGCCTGTCTCAACATCAGAGCACAACCAATGGCCCTGCACAACTTGAGACCCAGAGCACTCCCTGCCTTCCAGGTGAGACACCCAGAACCCCAGGCTGGGCTGACTGGGAAAGACCTTTCCCTGTTAAAGTAAACCGGTAAACAATGGAGGAGGAGACCTCTTCCTCAAATCTGCAACTACCAGTGCAAGGATCCAAGAATCATAAGTAATCAGAAAAACATGACACCATCAAAAGAAACTAATAAAGCTCCAATAACCCTTTAAAAAAATGAGATCTATTAACTAAGTGACAAAGAATCCAGAATAATCATCTTAAAGGAGTTCAGTGAACTAGGTGAAAACACATATAGACAACTAAATGAAATTAGGAAAACAATACATGAACAAAATGAGAATTTCAGCAAAAAAAAAAAACGATTAAAAAGAAAACAAATCTTAGATCTCAAGAATACAATGCTTGAACTGAATTATTCAATAAAGAGCTTCAATAGGATGCCAGCAGTCAGATGAAAGAAGCTGTGAACTTACAGATACATCCTTTGAAATTTTCCAAGCAGAGGATAAAAAAGAAAAAGTCAGAGATAAAGAGAATTTTGAAAGCAGCAGCTGACTCATCACATACAAAAAGCCCCATAAATATTAGCAGATTTCTCAGTAGAAACCTTGAGGGCCATGAGTGTGTCAGGTGATATATTCAAAATATTAAAGGAAAAAAAGTGCTAAATAAAACTGTCCTGAGAGACAGAGAACTCCCAAACAAGCAAAACCTGAAGGACTTTATCACAATCTGACCTGCTTACAAGAAATTAAAGGACTCTAATTAACAATGAAAAACCTATAAATAAATAAAAACTCAATGGTAAAGATAAATATATAGTCAAAGTCAGAATTTTCTAATTTTATAATAGTGGTACATATATTACTTTCAACTCTAGTTTAAAAGTTTCAAAAATTAATATATTACTGGGCCATCTGGTTGGCTCAGTTGGTCAAGCAACTGACGCCTGATCTCAGCTCAGGTCTTGATCTCAGGGTCATGAATTCAAGCCTTGTGTTGGGTTCCACGTTGGGCATAAAGCCTACTTTTAAAAAAATAGTGCATTAAAAATAACTATAACAACAACAATTTAATAGTGGATACACAATATTTTTAAAATGTATATTGTAGTAGTGCCTGGGTGACTCATTTGGTTAAGCATCTAACTTTGGCTCAGGGCATGTCTCACAGTCTGTGGGTTCAAGCCCCCCACCAGGCTCTGTGCTGGCAGTGCAGAGATTCTGCCTGCTTGGGATTATCTCTTTCCCTTTCTCTGCCTCTGTCCTGTTTGTGTGCTCGCTCTCTCTCTCAAAATAAATAAAGTTAAAAATAAAAAGTGTTATAAAAAATGTATATTGTAACATCAATAACCAAAAAGGGGGAGGCTACAAGTAAAAGTAGAGTTTTGTATGCAGTTGAAGTTTTTATCAGCTTAAAATAGGATAATTATAAAATACGTATGATGATAGGTAACCACAGAGAAAAAGGTGTAGTAGAAACACAAATATTGGGGTGCCTTGGTGGGTCAGTCAGTTAAGCACTCAATTCTTTTTTTTTAAATACAATTTATTGTCAAATTGGTTTACATACAACACCCAGTGCTTATCTCAACAAGTGCCCTCCTCAATGCCCCTCTCCCCTACCCCCATCAGCCCTCAGTTTGTTCTCAGTATTTAAGAGTCTCTTATGGTTTGCCTCCCTCCCTCTCTGTAACTTTTTTTTTTTACCCCTTTCCCTTCTCCATGGTCTTCTGTTAAGTTTCTCAAGATCCACATATGAGTGAAAACATATGGTATCAGTCTTTCTCTAACTGACTTATTTCACTTAGCATAACACCCTCGGGTTCCATCCACGTTGCTACAAATGGCCAAATTTCATTCTTTCTCATTGCCAAATAGTATTATTCCATTGTGTGTGTGTGTGTGTGTGTGTGTGTGTGTGTGTGTAATCACATCCACTTGTCAGTTGATGGACATTTAAGCTCTTTCCATAATTTGGCTATTGTTGAAAGTGCTGTTATAAATATTGGGGTACATGTGCTCCTATACATCAGCACTCCTGTATCCCTTGGGTAAATTCCTAGCAGTAAGCACCCAATTCTTGATGACTCAAGTCATGATCTCATGGTTCATGGGATCAAGCTCCGTGTAGGGTTCTGCACTGAGCATGGAGCCTGCTTCAGATTCTCTCTCTCCCTCTCTCTTTGCCCCTCTCCTCCTCCTGCACTCTCTCTCTCCCTCTATCAGAATAAATACATTTTAAAAAATGAAACACAAGAGATTTAAAAAAAAAAAAGAATCAAAGCATATCACTACAAAAAAAGTCATCACATCACAAAGAAAAACAGCAACAGAGGAAGTAAAGAATAAAGGAACTCCAGGTGCACCTGCATGGCTCAGTTGGTTGGGCCCCGACTTCTGCTAGGGTCCTGATCGCATGGTTCGGTTTGTGAGCTTGAAGCCCAGATTGGGCTTGCTGCTGTCAATGCAGAGCCCACTTGGGATCCTCTGTCCCTCTCTCTCTGCCCCTCTCCTGATCGCTCTCTATCTTTCAAAAATAAATATTAAAAAAAGAATAAAGGAACTACAAAATCATAAAACAATAAGACAGCAATAGTAAGTCCTTACATATCAAAAAGTACTTAAACATAAATTCTCCAAGAAAATAATATAGAAATATTAAATGGGTAAATAACAAATTCCAATAATATGCTACCTACAAGAGACTCACTAGCTTTAAGGACACAGATAGGTGAAAACTGAAGATATGGAGAAAGATTTTCCAAGAAAATGGCAGCCAAAAGTGAGCAAGGGTAGCTACATTTATATCAGACAAAATAGACTTAATGTAAAAGAGTGTAATTAGACAGGGTCATTATATGATGATAAAAGGATCAATTTATCAAGAGAATATAAATTATAAATATTCATGCACCCCACATTGGAGCACCTAATTATATAAAACAAATACTAACATAACATAGTAGAAATGAACAAAATAAAATAATTATATGGGATTTTAATACTCTGCTATAAAGAATGAGTGGATCACCTAGACAGAAAATAAATAAGAAAATAGCAAGTGTAGAGTCAGCTGGGTATCTCAGTCGGTTAAGTGTCTGACTTCGGCTCAGGTCATAATCTCACCGTCTGTGAGTTTGAGCCCCATGTACGGCTCTGTGCTGACAGCTCAGAACCTGGACCTTGCTTCAGATTCTGTGTCTCCCTTTCTCTCTGCCCTTCCCCCACTCACACTCTGTCTCTCCTATCTCTATCTCAAAAGTAAATAAACATTAAAAATTTTAAACATTAAAAGATTAAAAAAAGAAAATAGCAAGTGTAAACAATACTACACCAAATGGACCTAAAAGGCAAACAGACATTTCATCCAATACCAGCAAAATATACATTATTGTCAAGTGCACGTACAACATTCTCCAGGATAGATCATAAGTGAGACCACAAAACAACTCTTAAAAATCAGAAACATTGAAATACCAGCAAGTATCTATTTTTACTACAATAGTATGAAACTAGAAATCAATAACAGGAGGTTAATTGGAAAATTTACAAATATGTGGAAATTAAACCACACATTTCTGAACTACTAATGAATCAAAGAAAAAAAATCAAAGGAAAAACCAAAATATTTTGAGAAAAATGAATAGAAACAACATACCCAAATTTATGAGATGCAGCAAAAGCCATTCTAATAGGGAAGTTCAGAGCAATAAAAGTATAAATTAGGAAAAAAGAAAGTCTCAAATAACAACCTAACTTTACATCTCAAGAATTTAAAAAAAGAGAGCAAACTAAATCCAAAGACAGGAGAAGAAAAAAGTAAGAAAGACTATAGCAGAAATAAAAGATCCTAGAAAAACACACCATAATCAGGTGAGATTTATCCCTGGGATGCAACATTGGCTTACCATAAGCAAATCAATAAATGTGATACATCAATCACATTAACAAAATGAAAGATTAAAAGCACACGATCATCTCAATCAATGCTAAAAAAAATATTTGACAAAATTCAAGACCCTTTCATGATAAAAGGTTTCAACAAATTTGGTAAAGAAATAATGCTCCTCAACACAGTAAAAGCCATATATGACAAGTCCACAGCTAACATCGTATTTAATAGTGCAAAACTGAATGGTTTTGTTTTTTTAAGATTAGGACCAAGACAAGAGTGTCCACACTTACCACTTATCAATACATAATCAACTTAATCATTAGGAAAAAAGAAATCAAAACCACAATGAGATATCACCCCACTTCTGTTAAGATGATAGTATCAAAAAGAGATAACAAGTGTTATCTTGTGGAGAAAAAAGTAACTTTATTCAGCACTGTTGGTAGGAATTTAAATTGGTGTAGCCATATGTAACACTATATGGAGATTCCAAAAATGAAAATAAAAAATAGAACTGTATGATCCAGCAATCCCACTTCTGGGTATATATCCACAGAAAATGAAATATGTATCTTGAAAATATATCCACACTCCCATGTTCATTACAGCATTATTTACAACAGCCAAGACATGGCTCTAGCCTGAGTATCCATCAATGGATGAATAAAGAAAAGGTAGCATACATATATAATGGAATATTTTTCAGCCATTAAAAGAAGGAAATCCTATCATTTGCTACAACATGTATGAACCTGGAAGATATTATGCTGAATGAATGAAATAAGCTAGACACATAAAGTCAAATCTGTATGATCACTTATATATGGAATGTAAAAATCTCAAATTCATAAACCCAGAGAATATATGGTGGTTGCCAGCGAGTGAGAGTGAAGAAATAGGGACAGGTTGGTCAAGGGTATGAAATTTCAGTTGCAAAATGAATAAGTTCCAGGTGTCTAATGTGCCTGGTGCACAGCACGTGTACACCACAGTGACTATTGTCAGTAACACTGTATTGTATACTTGAAATCTGTTAAGAGTAGATCTCAAGTGTCCTCATCACGAAAATTTTTTTTAAATGTAACTGTGAAGGGATGGATGTTTGAACTTAGTTGTGCTAATCCTTACACAAAATATCTTAAATCATCTAATTATACACCTTAAAAAATATCATGTTGTACAACCATAATATATATAATTTTTATTTGTCAGTCATACTCCAGTAAAGCTGAGAGGTGGGAGGAAAGAAATGTGTTTTCAACTCTTACACATGTTGAGGTTCTCCAGTTTCTGTTAATGATTTCTAGTTAAATTCCACAGTGTTCTGAGAGTATACTTTACATGATTTCTATTCTTTGAAATGTGTTGAGGTGTGTTTTATGGCCCGGAATGTGGTCTATCTTGGTGAATGTTCCGTGTGAATTTGAGAGGAATGTATATTCTACTGTGGCAAACAAAGCATTCTTCAAATGTCAGTTTAGATTCAGACGATTGATGGTGCCTTTCTGTTCAACTAAAGTAGTCCTCCCTTATCCATGGTGGATAAACTCCAAAATCCCTCGTGGATGCCTGAACAAGCAGACACTACAGAACCCTCTAAATACTATGGTTTTTTTCCTATACATACACACCTATGATAAAGTTTAACTTATAAATCAGGCACAGTAAGAGATTAACAGTAATAGCTAATAATAAAGTAGAACAATTATAACAATATACTATCATGATAGTTATGTGATCTTCCTCTCAAAATTTCTTACTGAACTGTATTCATCTCTCCTCTTGTGATTTGAGACGATAAAAGGCATATGTGATGAAATGAAGTGAGATGGATAACAAAAGCATTGTGACATTGCATGAGGCTACTATTGACCACCTGACTATTCGTCAGAAGGAGGATCTTCTGCTTCCAGACCATAGTTAACCACAGGAAAATGAAACCATGCACAATAAAACCATGGATAAGAGAGTACTACTATATGTATTCTTACTGAATTTTCTGCCCGCTGGACTGATCAATTTCTTTCTTTTTAATGTTTTATTTATTTTTGATACAGACAGAGACAGAACATGAGAGGGGGAGGGGCAGAGAGAGAAGGAGACACAGAACTGGAAGTAGGCTCCAGGCTCTGAGCTAGCTGTCAGCATAGAGCCCGATGCAGGGCTCGAACCCACGAACGTGAGATCTGACCTGAGCTGAAGTTGGAGGCTTAACCGACTGAGTCACCAGGCACCCCCTGATCAATTTCTAATAGGTGTTGAAATGCGTTTTATATAGTTATGTTTTCTCTTCTCTCTTAGCATATCAATTTTATTTCTATTTAAATTTTTCTTTCAGCGTTTCAGACTGTTGTCTGTGCAGTACCCTAGGGGTAATAGACCACTAAAAATCATGGTCTAAAAATCGGATTTTTACAATCCCATGGAACCCAGGACTGCAAGCCCTCCTGGCTTCCAAAGCCAGGCCCCAGAAGTAAAAACTGGGCAACAGAAACGTATGAAGGGCTACTCTCTGAGATGCTAGCACTCTGGAGTATTGACAGAGGGATAGCACAAAGAGAGTGCCTTCATTCTGTGGTCTCAGGAAAGGTTTACAGTCAGTTCTTACAGGTACATTTAATTAGAAGCCTGACCCTCAGGCTGAGCTCTGGTGATAAGGCCTCTTTCCCAGAAGAAATGAGCTCCTGAGTCTGTGGCCTCTTGCTATGCCCACAGGTGGTAACCGTTTAAGAACTCTTTCTCAGTTGGTTATAGCCCCGTGGGACCCACAAGCTTAAGCCCTGTTGGGTCCCAGAGCCAGCCAATGTAGGGGTGTTCCCTGGCTACAGCTGCAAAAAGCAGACCCATGTATAAGCTCCTCTCTGGAAAATCCCATTGAGCTGGAGCGAAACAGCAGGAGTGAACAGAGATTGCATCCCCTGGTCTCTGTTCCCTAGGAATAGCTCCATAGAGCCTTCTAAATGTGCCAGACCAGAAGCCTGCTCCCCAAGACCAAAGCTCCTGGACAATGTAAATAGGCCTTTCTCTCAGAAAGCCTGGGTGTGTGTTTCAATTGGCCCTCTGTGTAGTGCCCTGGGAGAGAGAGTCTGCCAATAACGGTCTCTCTGATTGTTATAGTCCTTTGGGACCCAAGCCTACATAGCCAGGTGATCAAGGGGAAGAGGAAAGAGGAGGAGAGGAGGAGGACAGGAGGAGGAGAAGGAAGAAGGAGAAAATGAAAAAAAAAAAAAAAAGCTGGTGTCCTGGTGTCCATTGGTTTTAGCAAGGCAGAGTGAGAACATGGAAGATGATGCTTTTTTTTTTAATTTAAATCCAAGTTAGTTAATACATAGTGTAATAATCAATCCAGTAGAATTTAGTGACTAATCACTTACATATAACACCCAGTGTTCATCCCAACAAATGTCCTCCTTAATACCCATCACCCATGTAGCCCATCCCCCCCCACCTCCCCTCCAGAAACCCTCAGTGTTCTCTGTATTTAAGAGTCCTTATGGTTTGCCTCCCTCTCTATTTTTATGTTATTTTTTCCTTCCCTTCCCCTACGTTCATCTGTTTTGTTTCTTAAATTCCACATATGAGTGAAATCATATATTTATCTTTCTCTGACTTATTTTGCTTAGCATAATACATTCTAGTTCCATCCAACTGTTGCAGGAAAAGGATGCTATTAACCTTACAAATAAAACTGCCAGTTTTATTACCAGCAAAAAATAGTTGTTTTTATTTTTCCAGGAATGACAGAGAACTACAATCTAAGACAAGCAAACTAGAAAAACAATAGGCAAATCTGGAGAACAAAGGAGAGGAAGCTCTTTTATAGAGGAAAGAGAGGAGTTGAGGAGAGGGTTGTTATAAACAAAAACTCCATTGGCTTAAACTAAGAGCTGGAAGTATAGCGGCTTTTCATTGGCTGAGTTATGACTATCTCTCATTGGTTGGACTGTTGAGGGGAGCCAAGAAGAAACTTTGCTTCCTCTTGCTGGGAGAGTAAAGTAGTATCCACTGGGATTGCCTGGGAGTGGTAGGGCTAAGCACCTGCCTACCCACCCCACCCCACCCCACCCCACCTCCGTTTCCCCACCTCCTGACTCCATTCTAAATTAGTTTTCCTTTTATTAATTTTCACAGTGTCCACCTAGTGGAGCATAAAGATGGCATCTGCTGGCTCTAGAAAGGTAGAGGGAGAGCAGGAGGATGGCACCTATTAGCCTCGTCCCTGGAGAATATTCCATCAGGCCCACGCCCCTTTGACTAAAGCTTTTAATATTCAAATAAGAGTCTTTTGTGTAAAGTCAAGGTGCTTACCAAAGGGCTACTTCTGCACTGGGCCCTGGGAAGGGTGAGTCTGAATGCGAAACCTTTTAAGAGCCATTCCTCAGTTCTTGCTACCCTTTGGGTCTTATGGATGGGAGCCCTGATGGTCTTCAAAGCCAAGTGTTTTGGGGGCTCCTCTCTTAACTGAAGGTCTTAAAAGGTGGCGTGCCCGCCATGGGGTATGAACACTTCACCCATCAAGAAGCTGCTCTGGGTTGTGAGTTCCCTCCCAACTGTGTGTTCTATCACTGGGAGTGGAGTACATGGCAAGATTGTTCTCAGCCTTTCTTACCTGGTTCCATTTGGATTCCCCCTCATTTGCCTAATGCAAAAGGGTCAGTCCATCAGTTTTAAGATTTTTTTTTTCCCAAAGGAAATCTTCTGTAAAGAGCTCTAAATTCAGTCTGTCCATGGAAGGAGGTGAGTTCAGAATCTTCCTATATCACCATCTTTTATTTTTCTTTTAGGGAGAGAAAGAGAGAGTGCAAGTGGAGAAGGAGCCAAAGAAGAGAAAAATCTTAGGCAGGCTCCACACTCAAACCAGAGCCCAATTCCAGGCTTGATCTCATGACTGTGAGATCATGACCTGAGCCAAAATCAACCCAGGGGCTCCTATATCACCATCTTGAACTGAACCTACATTGTTTCTTTTTGTTTTTTTCTCTTAAGATTTCCATTTTTCTGCTTCCATTGCCCAATTTTTGCATGCTGTCTTCTTTAGCCTACAGCACATAGCATATTATTCATAGTTGTTTCAGTCCCTAGTCTGATAATTCCAACATCCCTGCCATGTCTGGTTCTGGTGCTTGCTCTGTCTTCAAATTGTCTTATTAAATGCACTTGCTTTATACACTTGAAACTAACACTATGGGGGGCGCCTGGGTGGCTCAGTCAGTTAAGCATCCGGCTTCAGCTCAGGTCATGATCCCATGGTTCGAGCTCCGCATTGGGCTCTGTGCTGACAGCTAGCTCAGAGCCTGGAGCCTGCTTCGGGTTCTGTGTCTCCCTCTCTCTCTGACCCTCCCCTGCTCACACTGTCTCTCTCTGTCTCTTAAAAATAAATAAAAACATAAAAAACTAACATTATGTGCCCACTGTACTTCAATTTAAAAAAATACAGTAATGTAACCTTGCATGCAAACTATACTCAAATGCAAGGGGGGAGGGGCATTAAACAAAAAAATAAAATAAAAATTACATCTGCTCCATCTCTTCCAAATTTTGCGTTTCTTTCTTCATAACCAAACGTGGTGTACTGGGTAAAGGGAGCTGTTGTAAGTAGGCCCGTAGTGATGTGGGGTGAGGTATGGGGGGGAAGGGATGCGTTCTATAGTTCTATCATTCTATGATTAGGTTTCAGAGTTTATACCTCTTAACTGTGAGTTTTCAAGGTTTTTTGCTTTTAAATTGTTTTCCTTCCCCTTGGGTCAGATATAATTTGGATTGAGTGAGCAGGAGTTGGGTAGTTCTCTTCCTTTAGGTCAGTTAGGCTCTGATAAGATGCCAGCAGGTGAGGCTTTGATTAACTAGTTTCTCCTGAGAACCACCCTTGTTAAGAAGCAAGAGCCCTGATGTATTTAAAAATGGTTGCTTTTCCCTTTCTCCCTTTGGAAGTATGAGGGGCTTTTTCTCTGTATTTGCTGTGAAGCCTGGTCAAGGTCCTAGAGGTAAATCTCACAATTTGGTGCCCACTGCCTGACCCATGACTGGGTCCCCTGGAATTGCTAACTCTCAAGTTGTCCACACTGAGCCCTCAGCAATTCATCAATCATATTTCAGGTTTTTCCACCTTGGCAGTGGTTCGTTCTTGTAGTGGTTTCAGCTCCTGGATGTCTGCTCCGGTAAGCCATGACTCCCTGTAGTCTCGGGTCTGTCTCTTATGTCTTGGGAGCAGCTGTTGGCCCTGTGTTTTCCTGTCTGTTATGAATCTAAGAAGAGTTGTTGAATTTTTCAGTCTGTTCAGATTGTTACTTGTTGTTAGGCAGAGTGGTGAATTCTAAGTACCGTATATATGAAACCAAACTTGTCTTGCATTTTTTTGGTGAAATATAAAGTATGTGTTATACCACTTTATAGTTTTTTTTGGCAGTATTGGTGGGTAGGACAGAATGTAAGATCCCTTCCACTTGGATTCAATATTGGTCTTTTGGTGATTTCCTGAAAATTAAATGTCCAATTTGAAGATGATGTAAGGACTGTGGTGGGAAAGTAAACCTGACCTGTCGATGATAAATGAGTGTATTTAATACATGCATTTAATAAGACTTTAGCAGTATTTAAGGATAGATGTTGGAGTAATCAAATTAAGGGCACCTAAGACGAGAAGAGGTAAGGAATCCCCTCACTGGCCTATTAATGAGAATTAATAATCTTAGTTCATAAGGGAATAATCAATGCTGCCTGGAGAAGGAGGGGTCAAGGATCATCACAGCTAAGTACAAAGCCTGTTGCAGGTTTAGTTCCTCAGAGTTTGGCTGTTTTGAATTTAAGAGGATCACTGTGTTTGGTTTGGTTTGATCTTTCCTCAGAGGACTGAGGGAGATAAAGAATAGTGAAGTTTTTGTGGCAATGTAGGTACTTGTTGGATATCCTGAATAACCTTACCATTGAAGTGAACTTCTCTATCACTAGAGAAAAACAAAGGGATTCCATAGCGGAGAAAATTCTGTCTGGTAGCAGCTTGACTATAGTTGTGGCAGTAGCCTGTTTGCAAAGAAAAGCTTCTAGCCCCCCTGAAAACAAGGTATGAATGTCCTTCCTTTTTTTTTTTGTAAAAAAAAAATGGAGTAACTGGAGAGTCTAAAAGTGGGAGAAACAGAGGTTTTCAGGTTTTAAAATGCAGACACGGAAGAAGAGTCTCGATTAAGGAGAATGGCAGTTTTCTTAGTCATGGCATATAAGGGAGAGGCAATGGAGAAAACGCTAGGGGTCTGGCTCTAGCCATTAGTCAAGCAATCCTAGAAATCCTCAGTGTTGCCTTTTGGTTTCAGGGAAAGGGGAATTAATGATGGTGTTAATACATTTAGGGGACAAAGTTGTCCTTTCACATGAGATATCATGTCCTAGCTAATGGTCTTGAGGGGGCTGAATAATTGCATTGTCTTTTTAGAAAACATTTGTCTGTTGTGGGCAAGAGTTTGAAACAAACAAGTTGTTAAAATCAGGTGAGCAGAGAAGACAGTCATCTGCACGGTGGATAAGGAGAATTACAGGGAAAGATTAAATTTCTCAGGTTTGCATTTAGAGTCCTAGAGAAATAATTACTGATCTCGAGAAACCCCTCAGGCATGGCAGTCCATGTGTATTGTTAATTTTTTTCCATGTGACACAAAAAGATAATTGTGTCAGGGTGAAGGGGTATAGTGGAAAAACAACAACAAAATGCAGAAGTTAATGACTGTGAAGTCAGTGGTGCTGGATCACCTATAGACCAGATGGTACTGGGATTAAGAACTAAAGGAAACCTGGCTTTAACTAGTTCATTGCTTACAAGTATTAAACTAGCCAGCCTCCCTGGCCATTAGGATTCTTTACTGAGGTGATTGGATTTACAAGCTGTGTCAATAAAGCCTTGAATCAGGGAAAAAATATTGGAAAGCTTCTAGTTTTATATACATCATGATAATCTTAGAAGTAGCATAGGAAGGGGGCACCTGGGTGGCTCAGTCGGTTAAGTGTCCGGCTTCAGCTCAGGTCATGATCTCACGTAGGTTCGAGCCCTGCATTGGGCTCTGTGCTGACAGCTAGCTCAGAGCCTGGAGCCTGCTTCAGATTCTGTATCTCCCTCCCTCTGACCCTCCCCTGCTCGTGCTGTCTCTGTCTCTCAAAAATAAATTTAAAAAAAAAAGTAGCATTGAAAGGTATATTTCTACTTCCAGAGCTTTGGCCTCCCAGAGTTGGCCTGTCAGAGGAATGGGCCCCCTAAAGGGAGTCAGGTATTACAGTAAACATAGTTTGTACTTAAATATTTGGGGTTTGTTTTTTTTTTTTACAGTAGTAAGAAAAAGTCTGATGGTCCATAAGTCCTAAAAAGGCAAAGGAACATAGGCACAGAGCCAGGTACTTCAATGGTGAAGCATTTGGGGGAGCAAAAAATCCTGATATTCTTACTGGGAAGTAAATCTCTTCCCAAAAAGATAACCGGGGCAGTGGAATTAGTGAGAGGTACTGATAGGGCAGAAAACGATGTAGACAAAGGCAAGTATTGAGTAGATACCAATCCCCCTGCAGGTATGGTTTATACAGTCCAAGGGAGGTTAGTGGGAAATTTATAGATGTTTGTTTAGTTTTCTAGGGCTGACATGGTACTTTGTTATGTAGCACAGACTGGGTGGCTTAAACCAAAAATATTTATAATCTCCTACTTTTAAGTCCAAGATCAAGATGTCCACAGGATTAGTTCCTTTTGAAGACTGAGAGGAAGGATCAATTCTAGACTTCTCTCTTGGGCTTGTAGATATGGAACATTTTCATCATCACAGAAAAGTCTATTGAACAATACTGCTATAGGCCCGAGAGGACAGTGTTTAATAACCATTTTACATTTTGTGAAAAGCAATCTAAAGCAAATAATACTGTTAAAGGCATATATGAAGAAGTTAAACCCCAGTGACTGAGCCTAATTTATTTTGAGGATTATATCCTGAGATGAAGTTGACAAATACAAATATTGAACTTTCATAAAGCATAGGTTAAACTAATTCAAGGGATGTTTGAGTAAGCATGATACTGAGTTCTAAGGATCCTGAGCAGAACTGACTCTCTGTTGAAATATTTTTATTTAAAATTATCCTCAATAACTAGAATTCCAGAATCTTCCATCTATTTGGGGATGATAGTGCAAGGAGGTGTACTGGACTGGTTGTAAACATTTACATTAAGAGGTAAATGGAAATATTTTAGCACTGCTTCCTGAACGTGAAATATTGAGACCACCAAAGCATCTATTTATAGTTCTGATTTACATAATTTGACATAATTCATAGATACTGCTCCCCAAGACTGAAATGTAATGGCCCTGCAGATACTGCTGAATGTTTAAAATACTATCCTATCCTTCAGAATTCTTCCAGAGGCAAGTTTAAAATCTGTAAGTTCAAAAATTCAAAACCCTGACAACAGCAAATGCTAGGAGATGTGGAACGAACACAGGAATGCTCATTAATTGCTGGTGGGAATGCAAAAACAGGATAGCCACCAGTTTGGAAAATATTTTAGCAATTCCTTACAAATCTCAGCATGGTCTTACCCTAGGACCCAGCAGTCAGTCTCCTTGGTATTTACCAAAATAAGCCGAAAACTAAGGTCCACACAGAAACCAGCACATGAGTGTTTATAGCTGCTTTATTCACAATTGTAAAGCTTCAAAGCAAACACAATGTCATTCAATGGGTTATGGATAAATTATGGTAAACCCATACAATGCAATATTATTCAATGATAAAAGAAATGGGCTTTTAAACCATAAAAAAGACATGAAGGAACCTGAAATGAATATTGCTAAGCAAAAGAAGATACATTAAAAGGCTATGCACGATAGGATTCCAACTGTATGACATTCTGGAAAAGTTAAAAACTACCTAGCCAGCAAGAAAATCAGTGGTTTCTGTGAAAATCAGCAAGAAAATCAGTGGTTGGAGGGCAGGGAAAAGGAGGCATAAATAGATTGAACACAGAGGATTTTTAAGGCAGTGAAACTATTCTGTACCTATAATGGTAGATACATGAAATACCTTTTTCAATACCAGTAGAACTATACAACACAAAGACCAAAACCTCATAGAAACTGTACGCTTTAATTAATACGTACCAGTGTGAATTCATCACCTGTATCAAACACACATAGTTAGGCAAGGTGTAAATAACAGAAAACTTGTAAGGAGGTGGTTTTTGGAGGCTTCCTATAAATTAATTCTATTTTGGAGTACCTGAAACTGACCTTAAAAATAAAATCGTTATTAACAAACGATTATTAACAAGTAAAAAAACAGACAAACAATGGCAAAAACCCCCCAGACTTAAATATAGAGAACAAACTGGTGGTTGCCAGGGAGGAGGTGGGGCAATGGGTGAAAGAGAGAAAGGGGATTAAAAGTACACTTATCTTAACGTGCACTGAGCAATGTATAGAATTATCAATCATTATGCTGTACGCTTGAAACAATATTTGAAAAAAAAATATTAAAAGGCGGGGGCGGCAGAGCGAGGGGGTGGAATCTCTTGCAGAAACCTGCAGCATTTTGAATTTTTTCCCTGCAGGCTCGTGATTTCAAATGCGTAGGTGCTCGATTTTTCATAAATGGTAGAAGAAACGCTAAAACTTATCTAGTCCTACATTATAGGCACTGCATTAAATACTTTATTATTCTAATCCACAAATATTTATTCAGAGCATCCTATTTAACCTACGCAATTCATGTCGTCACATCGGGCTATGATATATTGTTATTCACACTTTTAAAAACAGTTCTGAGAGCAAAGCCAAAGAGTTGATAAATACAGAACGGGTGTCTAATCTGGATTCCAAATCCAAAGTTCTAAATCATAAAACAGAACGAAAGAAAATTACCGATTTCTAATTTCGTCACCTGAAACAATGAACGGCTGACTAATCTCGCGATATTATTGAAACTACTACTCCCAAAATGCACAGCGGCTACTGTCCATCTGCCTATCCCCTTGAGTCCGGAGGGTCCCGGCATGCCTTGAGGCGCGAAAGGCAGTCCGGGAGCCGTAGTCCACTTGGATGCCTACCGGTATTGCCAGCGCGGCAGTGGCGGCTCTCGGTTCCGTCCAGCGGGTTCTGTAAGGCGAGCAGAGGCGGAGAAAGGGCGCGGAACTGGAAAGGGGTGAGTCAGACACTGGCTACGTGATAAAGGGAGGCGGCACTGCGGCATAGGACTGAATTAGGTAAATGGACCCGTACTGCAGTCTCTCCGGAGACACCGCGATCTAGCACCAGCGAGAAGAGGGCAAGGAGGAGTCAGAGCCCGGTCCTTGCACCCATTCTCGCCCTCGTACCTCGCCGCCATCTCCACCATGCAGTCCCGGGAAGAAGCTCCGCGCTCTCGCCGCCTGGCCAGTCCCCGCGGCGGGAAGCGGCCCAAGAGGGTTCACAAGCCCACAGTTTCGGCTTTTTTCACGGGCCCGGAGGAGCTGAAGGACACGGCTCATTCTGCAGCCCTGCTGGCGCAGCTGAAGTCTTTCTACGATGCACGGCTGTTATGTGATGTGACCATCGAGGTGGTGACACCTGGCAGCGGGCCTGGCACCGGCCGCCTCTTCCCCTGCAACCGTAACGTGCTGGCTGCCGCGTGTCCCTACTTCAAGAGCATGTTCACAGGTGGCATGTACGAGAGCCACCAGACAAATGTCACCATGCATGATGTGGATGCCGAGTCCTTCGAGGTGCTGGTCGACTACTGCTACACAGGTCGCGTGTCTCTAAGTGAGGCCAATGTGGAACGCCTTTACGCGGCCTCTGACATGTTGCAGCTCGAGTACGTGCGGGAAGCTTGTGCCTCCTTCCTAGCCCGCCGCCTTGACCTGGCCAACTGCACCGCCATCTTTAAGTTTGCCGACGCCTTCGGCCATCGCAAACTACGGTCACAGGCCCAGTCCTTCATAGCCCACAACTTCAAGCAGCTCAGCCAGATGGGTTCGATTCGGGAAGAGACTCTGGCAGATCTGACCCTCACCCAGTTGCTGTCTATCCTGCGCCTTGATAGTCTAAACATAGAGCTTGAGCAGACTGTGTGTCATGTGGCGGTGCAGTGGTTGGAGGCGTCTCCCAAGGAGCGGGGTCCCAACGCTGCAGAAGTCTTCAAGTGTGTCCGCTGGACACACTTCAAAGATGATAATAAGGATTACCTGGAAGGGCTACTGACCAACACCATCGTGAAAAAGTACTGTCTAGACCTTATTGAAGGGGCCCTGCAGATGCGATATGGTGACAAGTTGTGCAAATCCCTGGTGCCAAAGCCAGAGAGCAGTGACGGCGGCAGCGGCAGCGGCACTAGCAGGGGCGGCAGCGGCAGTAGCAGCGGCAGCGTTGGCGGCAGCGGGGGCGGCGGTAGCAGCTGCGGCAGCGGCAGCAGCAGCTCAATTGTACCTACGTCAGAAAATCCACCACAGAGGCTGGGTGTGTGCGCCAAGAAGATGGTGATCTTCTTTGGACATCCTAGAGATCCCTTTCTGTGCTGTGACCCATACACCGGAGATATGTACAAAGTGCCGTCGCCTCTGACGTGCCTTGCTCATACCAGGACTGTGACCACCTTAGCCGTCTGTGTCTCTCCAGACCATGACATCTACCTGGCTGCCCAGCCCAGGAAAGACCTGTGGGTGTATAAGCCGGCCCAGAATAGTTGGCAGCAGCTTGCTGACCGCCTGCTGTGTCGGGAGGGCATGGATGTGGCCTACCTCAATGGCTACATCTACATTTTGGGTGGGCGAGACCCCATTACTGGGGTCAAATTGAAGGAAGTGGAATGCTACAGTGTTCAGAGAAACCAGTGGGCACTGGTGGCTCCACTACCCCATTCTTTTATATCCTTTGATCTAATGGTAATTCAGAACTATCTTTATGCTCTCAACAGTAAGCGCATGTTCTGCTATGATCCTAGCCACAATATGTGGCTGAAGTGTGTTTCTCTTAAGCGCAATGACTTTCAGGAAGCCTGTGTCTTCAATGATGAGATCTATTGTATCTGTGACATCCCAGTCATGAAGGTCTACAATCCAGTCAGAGGAGAGTGGAGGCAGATCAATAATATTCCCTTGGTGTCTGAGACCAACAACTACCGGATTATCAATCACGGCCAAAAACTGTTGCTGATCACCTCACGCACCCCACAGTGGAAGAAGAACCGGGTCACGGTGTATGAATATGACACTAGAGGAGATCAGTGGATCAACATAGGTACCACATTAGGCCTCTTCCAGTTTGATTCCAACTTCTTTTGCCTCTCAGCTCGTGTTTATCCTTCCTGCCTGGAGCCTGGTCACAGTTTCCTCACTGAGGAAGAAGATGTGCCTAGTGAATCGAGTACTGAATGGGATTTAGGTGGATTCAGTGAGCTGGACTCTGAGTCAGGAAGTTCAAGTTCTTTATCTGATGATGATTTGTGGGTTCAGGTAGCGCCTCAGTGAAATGCACAGTATCAGCAGAATTTGTTGTAGATAGGTTGAAACACTAAGGTGTTTTTACTGCTTTGAAAAGTGTCTTAAAGAGATACCCTTTCTCTTTGCTGGGGAAAAAAAAACAGGTTGATTAATTTCAGGTTTGGTTTAGAAAGGGTATTGTTTGAAATACTAACATATTTAATGTTAGGGAATTTATACACTCAAAGAAATCAACCTATTTAATAATTTACTGTTCTAAAAGTCCTATATTGATTTGATTGTTTGGTATGTTTATGTTTGATTATACTAATTTAGTCTTCTGTTATTAAATCTTATATTCTGTTTCGTGCCACAAGTACTGTGACTTGAATTTTGAGTTTTAAAATAGAAAACTTACTAGCTAGGAATTGCCAGGTAGGGTTTTGAAAGTATATATTTTCCTTCAGAACAGGGCAGTAAGTTTCCAAAACTTTAAATTAGCGGGTTATTATGAAATGCATTCTAATTTAAATATAGTATGCCAGGTTTTAGTTTAATTACCTCCCCTTGTGTGAAGAAGAAAACAAAAAAAACTTAAATGTTTAATGTGACTGGTGATTTCATTTGTAATGATGTGGGGAATGGCCATAGGCTCCCTAAAAGTAAAAACAAAGCAAACAAAAACAGGATTCTACTGTTTGAAAAGAAATTTCTGTTTTAAATTTGTAATATAAAATGTGTGTTTGCAAACAGTGGCCAGTTTTCCATCTGTTCTAATAGTGTCACCAGTCATTGAAAAACCTTAAAAAAAAAAAAACTAGCTTTGTCAGTTCACATTTTTGATCTATACTTGATACATGCTTCACAGAATCAGAGGAATAATCCTTTTTCACTGGAGACGATTGTGTAAATTTGTATCCATTGTCTTAAAAAGTTTATGTGATTCTTAAAATACTTGGGCTGTACAATTTTAGTGTTCATCTGAGATTTGTCAGCAAAATGTGATTATTCTTTGCTGTTTAATGAGATAATCTTCGTTTTGAAAATATGTGTAAGCTAAGAACAGTATTTTATTGAGATCAGTAGATATTGTGTCTATCAACTATAAAATCAAGTGCCAGCAAAGGACTTTAAAACTCTAAGTTGTGTATAGAACTGTTTTGTGTAGCATTGAAATATTGTCAGTTTTTGTAAGTTACTAAATGTTATTATCAGCTTAAAGGTATTTTTGTATTAAAAGTTTACAGTTAAATAACATAAGTGAATGATGGCTTTTGGGGCCAGTAGTGAAAGTATATTTCGTCTAAAATATTTCCCTAAGCAGTGGCATACATGGTTATTTTATTAGGGTATTTGTATTTGTTTTGTGTTTCTCTGTGAACCAAGCTCCGGTCTTTGTTTCTGTCACACTACGTAAGGGAATGTTCAGAAACAGACTAAATCGTACAAAATTGACATTGCTAAATACAAGTGCTTACCTCTTGAGGGTTTACTAGATATGGTTGTCACACTACATACACACGATAAATGACCAGTTGCTTATGGTGTGTCTTTTTCTATACCCAGTTAGAATTTTCTTCCTGTATCTTCATTCAGTAACATGCTAATTCCTCTTTGATGTTTATGCTCTAGTGACTGAATGCTAACATTTCTTACACCCTGACTGAGTACAGAGGATTGTGCTCTCAGGTGGGGACCTGAATTTTTTAATGAAATAGCGTAGGATGAAAATGGAGAGAGGGAGACACAAAAGGTTGTGTTTGTTTTTTTTTTTAAAAAGGTTATCAGCCATTTTGATTGGCCATTTGAAGATACTACAAAACATTCCTGCTTAACATTTTTAGTCAAATAAGATGCTTGTCTTAACAGTATGTGTTCCTTCAAAAGGGCAAACATACTTTAAGTTGTGTGGGGCTACATTTTGTTCTATTTAACAGCAGAGTTGTTATAAGCACTGTACTTAACACAAAGCTATGTCTCAGTAATGTATTTGGCCAATTTTTTCTTCACCAGTAACTTCTTGTGGATAGCTTTTTGTTTTTTAAGGTTGAAATAAGACAGTGCCAATCTTAACCAGATCGTCCATCTGCAGAATTAAGGTATGCAAACAATTGAGGAGTGACAAATACTCTGATCTGTCATTCTCAACCTTGAAGTTAGGTAAAAGCTAAGCAGCATTGATATCTTGGTTTACAAAGAAGTTTTCTTGGGAAGAATTTTGGTTTCGTGATATATTTGTGAATTAGAGAATTGATGTTAATCATTATTTTATAGGTAAGTGATTTGTATGTGATTAGTTGCAAATAAAACTGGTATTAGAACCTACTTCCTGACTTTTTCACTCAGTGTTTGTGCTAAATGTATAATGCTCTTGCTTGTGCATTGAATGATGCAACTAACGGTGTTGAAATTCCTTTCGGACAGGAGAGCACCTTTGTCTGAGTTTTCCAATTAATTGGCACATCTTTTAGCAAATGTTCAATAGAACCTTGTTTGCAAGACTACTCAAGATTTAGAATGACTTTAATTATCTTTGTATCTGTTCCTGTAGTCTAAAAAGTGTAACCCAGATTTTTGCAAGTTCTAAATTCAAATGGGTTTCCAAAAGGATAAACTAGAAGCTAATTTAACAATTGGCTTATTTATATATGGATTAAAGAAAGAAATTAAATTATAGTAGCTCTTTTCGTTGCTTTTAATTAAGCAGAGATTTTTAAAGTTTTTGTGCCTGATCTTTTTGAGAATCTGGGGAAAGCTTTTGTTCTATTTTTTTAAAGTTTTTTTTTTCTTTTATTTTTAGAGAAAGCATGTGCAGGGAGAGGGGAAGAGAGAGGGAGAATCTTATGCAGGCTCCATGGCCAGTGAGGAACCCAGTGTGGGGCTGGATCCTACAACCTTGGGATTATGACTTGAGCCAAAACCAAGAGTCTGATATTCTGCCAACTGAGCCACCCAAGCGCCCCTTGATCTAAAGAAAAAGGCAAGTTTGTTATAATTTTATAAAGTCAAGGATGATAGGACGCTTCTCATCATACTGAGGTAAGAGTACATGTGACAGTCTCTCTTTCCCTTATCTACTTAAAAAGGTCAAGACCCTTTCATCTGACTTTAAAGGAACATTCATTATAGCAAATATGATAAAACAGGTTAGTGTTAAGGAGCAAAATTATTTACAGAAAATGTGACTCACAGAAATGCAAGAATTAATGTTCCTTTTAAAACTAACAAGAGTGTAGAATATATACAAACCAATTGATTTTTTAAATAATAATAAGAGATAATGTTCACAGAAGCTGCCATGGCTCAGTACCATGGAGGCAAGAGGTTTTGTACAGACAGGAAAAGGATCCGCCTTTTTGCCTGAGTCATTTGTCAACCAGATCTGTTTCGTCAAACTTCCATTCCCTTACGTATGTAACCTTGAGGACTCCACATGGTCCAAGGCAGAGTAGGGAACCGATGTTATATAATATCCCATCTGTGAGACCCATTTTCTCTTAAAACAACCTAGTCTGTTGCTACCTAATGAGTCAACCTTTTACACTCTCCCCTCCCAAGTTAAAATTGCTGCTTAGAAACAGCATATCTTTTTTCTTCTTTTTTTTAATGTTTTTTAATTTACTTTTGAGAGAGAAAGAGAGTCAGCGTGAGCAGGGGAAGGTAAGAGAGAGAAGGAGTCACAGGATCTGAAGACCGGCTCCAGACTCTGAGCTAGCGGTCAGCACAGAGCCCAATGCGGGGCTTGAACCCACAAACTGTGAGGTCATGACCTGAGCCAAAGTCAGACGCTTAACCAACTGAGCCACCCAGGCGCCCCAGAAACACCATATCTTAATCAAAGATTATTTGGGGAGCAAACTATTTGTTAATTCTGGGGAAACTAGAAGGGACTTGATCTAAGTGTAAGTAGAAGGGACTTTATGTCAGTGTCAGGCAAAATCATTTCTTTTAAACAAATGCTTGTGCCTTAGAGAAAGAGAAGAACCGGGACTCTAAATTGTAAGCAACATTACCTTAACTTAGACCATCGTAAGAAAATTCAGTAGAATTTTTTTTTTTTTGGTGCTTATTTTAGCAGAAAAATCCAGCAAGGGAAGTTACTTCAGGCACAGCCTGATCTAAATAGAGTCTCAGTGTCTTCAGGGCTTTCTTTGTATAGAAAAGATAGCATGACCTAAAGTTTTCTCTCCCTTTGTATTCTGGCTAGAATATAGGTCTTATAAGTTATAGAGACCCAGTAGTTATTTAAATAAGTTTCTTATGTAAAAATCCTGTTATTTTGCCTCTCATCTAGAAAGTTCCCTGAGACCCAGGCTTTTCTGATTTCCCACTGTGCCATCCTTAGGTTGTTGTCCTGGTCCATATGGTTTAAACTGGTTCATACTCATGTTTATATTCCAGCCATCAAGAAGAGAGGAAAGGTCAGGGAAAGGCATGAGCCTTCCCTGTAAGGGAAGTTGTACATATCACTTTCAGTCACATGACCTAGGCCAGGTCTTAACCATGTAGCCACACCTAACTTTTGGACTGCCTGGAAGAGGTCATCTTTATCTAGAGCAACATGTACTGAGTTAAAATCCAGAGGTTCCTTCTTATAGAATGGAGGAGAAAGACTATTAGGTTAAATAGCAGTCTCTACCACACCATCTGTCAGGCCAGATGTTACTACACAGCAGCTAAGGGATAGCACCATCCCCAGGGGTTTTTGCAACTCCCATAACATGGGCTGGGCCTTCCATTCCAGAAAGCCTTAGGGAGCTCCCTGGGCTCCTGCTGATGCCCTGAACAGAAAAGGCAAGGAAAGGCACTTCATCTTGTTTTGGTTTAAATAAAGCTTCGTAGACTATGTGTATACTGAAACCCTAGATCATTAGCCGAAGTCTAGTGTTGGTATTATATCATAGAATGTTTCTACTTCCTGAAAGGAGAGAAAAAAGTACTGACAAATGGCTCTGTATAATCAATGGTGGTATTAATTATCTTAAACAGAAAATGTTGCTTCTGTTAAAGAATAAAAAAGATATCAGAATCACAGAGTAATGATGAAAACTGGAAGTTTCTGAGAGCAAGCTCAGCTATTTAGCAACATTCTAGCATTTTCTGTGCCTCCGTCATCTTTGCAGTGCTGTGTGAGTGTACATTCGTCTGCCCCTCTGTTGAAGCCTAGACAGTTAGCCACAATAATCTCTTCAAAACTTTGTTTTTTGCTGAATTCTTGTACTTGCTGAATTCTTGTACCGACTTCTGGTTAATCATAGTTTATTCAGTATACACATAGAGTGTCACTTTCTGTGTTTGTGAAAACTTCAAAACAGCTGCAGAGAATATTTTGAGTAATTGCTTCTGTCAAGTTTGTGATACAGTTTTTATCATTATAATTTTCATTACAAATACCCATATTTATTTTTAAAACATACTCAAACAGCCTTATTTTTACATAGAACCCTAAACTATCAGCAAGTAAAGGGTAATACTTCAGTTAGTAGTTTTGTTTCTATCCCTACGTTAATAAAGATTGTAAGGCTCCATTTTCTATTTCCCTTCTAGACCTCCTATAAACCCAAAGACATGATTTTTAATAACGCCGTGACCGGGTCCTGCTGCATTTTCTGTACTAGATACCTCTCGTTTAGTATCCCAGCCCCATTACTTTTCTTTCCTCCAGGGCCTTCTCACATGCAGGAATTATTCAGTTTGTTGGTTTGTTTACTCTTTATTATCTGTCTCCTGCACTAGAATATAAACTGCGTCATGGAGGAACCACGTCTGTCTTTGCCCCAGCTCCTAACATAGCCAGGCATGGCATCAGCATTCAACAAATATTTGTTGAACAAAGAAATAAACGTATTTGGTGCCAGTTTGCATTTATATGAGAAACACTTGCATTTAGAAATCTCATCTTTTTGTCAATTTTCCAGCTTTGAGGGAGAGCTATTATTAAACTTTTGTCTGGTTGTCATAGCAACCCACTGGCCTCCAGAGCTACAGGTTATTTCTGATGGACATATTCTACCAGACAACCAAACGTAGGGTTTTTTCAATTATGGAATAATGATGCTGTTATAAATCACATTCCTCACACTGTATATTTCTCTTATCTTTTATAAAGAATACAGGGAATTAGAAAGCAAACCAGCTGTTCACACTGTAAAAGCTATAGAACATAAAGCAGTATAATTACTACGTCTCTAAACCCCCAAGCCTTTCCTATCCCATCCAAGTTCTCCACTTTTCCACCAGCACCTGTGAATTTAGTTGGGCTTTCTGGCCGAGTTGTTAAAGAAGTTTAAAAATTAATTGCTTTAAAACAAACTAAAGTTCTCTGTCATGGCTTAATTTTTCTTTTTCTCCTCCTTTCTTGTTTCTTTTTTTCAAGTTTATTTATTTTTGACAGAGCATGAACGGAAGAAGGGTAGAGAGAGAAGGGGACAGAGTATCCAAAACAGGCTCCGCACTGACAGCACGATGCGGGGCTTGAGCCCATGGACTGTGAAATCATGACCTGAGCCAAAGTCAGACGCTTAACTAACTGAGCCACTCAGGTGCCCTACCTCCTTGCTTGTTTCTTAAATTTCACATAAAATTAGCAAATGATAATAGTCTTACAAAAATTGAGATTTGCGCTGAAAAGCTCCAAAATCAGGTACCCTGTTCCTTCCACTCATATTTTAATGACAGGAGCCGAGAGGGTTTTATTAAACTGAGGTAGTGATCATAGAAAACTCGTCATCAGTTCAATACAACAGGGCTCATCTGGGCCATTCAGCCAGCTGTCAGTGTAGGTTTCCAAAGGCAGGGTCTGTTCTCTAATGTCGGATACACCGAGGCAACCATTTTACCTGTATGTTATGATGTGTTTTCTCTTCAGCAGGTTTTCATGTAGTGGGGAGAGTCCGGTACCTCCCAGTTCTGCTGTATACCCTATAATCATTATTATATACTTCCTCTGTGCAGTTATGAATGCTTTTCTCATAAATAAGGTTATAATCCCACCAATAAGCAGTCCCATAACCTTATCTAAGTGAAAATTATCTTGCAGTTAACTTACCTTCAGGGTTTGGACATAAAAGCAGTAACCACCTACAATGGCCAATTGGCACGCCTTGTAAAGGGGTTCTTGCTAAATGGATTATCTCGATTTGTCTTCACTTTTTTTTTTTTTTAAGTTTATTGATTTATTTTGAGAGAGAGAGAGAGAGAGAGAGAGAGAGAGACAGCACATGCATGTGGGGGAGGAGTAAAGAGAGGGAGAAAGAGAATCCCAAGCAGGCTCTACACCATTGGCATGGAGCCCAATGCAGAGCTCAAACCCATGACCCACAAACCGCAAGATCGTGACCTGAGCTGGAGTCTGATCCTTAAATGACTGAGCCACCCAGGCGCTTCGTGGCTTCACTTTTAAACAGAGGGGTTCGGGGCACCTGGGTGGCTTAGTCGGTTAAGCATCCAGCTTTGGCTCAGGTCATGATCTCACGGTTCATGGGTTCAAGCCCCACGTGGGGCTTTGTGCTAACAACTAGCTCAGAGCCTGGAACCTACTTCAGTTTCTGTGTCTCCTCTCTCTCTGCCCCTCCCCTGCTCATGCTGTTTCTCTCTGTCTCTCAAAAACAAATAAATATATAAATAATAGAGGAGTTCAACAGCAGGCTAGATGAAAAGCAAGTAGGATCAGCAAAGTTTTATTACTTGTGGAATTTCAAACAAACCATGCACCAACCCAGTTACCTTTGTATCATTTGTTTTACGTGAGGGACACCGTCAATGTCATGTACTAGCAACTTACAGATACAGGTGATTCTATCTACTGGAAAAGTTGAGCAAAGATGTCATGAAACCATTGCATCTGATTCTGCTTTTCAATCTGAAGACTTCCTCTATCTCTATTTTAAACAACAGAACAGGAGCACCTAGGTGACTCAGTTGGTTGAGCATTCAACTCTTGGTTTTGGCTCAGGTAGGCTATCTGTGACAATTCAGAATTGAGGTTAGGGCCCATGTGAAGCACAGATGCCCAAAATGAAGTAAAAATACTGTATTTTGCAATGAAACAAATACTGGTATACCAAAACAAATTAGAAAAATCAAGAGTCTTATATAATATGGGGCGCCTGGGTGGGTTAGTTGGTTAAGTGTCCACCTTCGGCTCCGGTCATGGTCTCCCAGTTCGTGGGTTCAAGCCCCCGGTTGGGCTCTGTGCTGACATGAGCCTGGAGCCTGTTTTGGATCCTGTGTCTCACTCTCTCTGCCCCTTCCCTGCTTGTGCTCTCACTCTCTTAAAACTAAATAAACATTTAAAAAAATTTAAAGAGCATTATATAATAATTCTAAGTTTATTTTTTAATGCTGTACTTAAGGAAAGTTGGGTTTAATTCAGGAGAATGAAGAGGTCTTGTGAGTTTTCTAGGTTTAGAAAAAGGTTACACAGATTCTATTTGGAATAACAAGTTATACCTTGAAATTTTAAGTATGATTCTGATCATTTTTATGAATATTTAGGAGATACTCAAAGAAGTAAAACTTAACCTGTTAAGCAAGTTATTCATGCATTTTTCATCTATTCTTGATCTCTCTCTTGCTCACTTTCTGGATTTGAAGATGGTTTTCTTTTGGACTCAGAGCTATGTGTCATTGCTGAACCAAGATCTTTCCTGACCCTCATCTAATAACTGGAATGGCACACCTGGGCAGTTCTGTCAGTTAGGCAGCAGACTCTTCATTTCAGCTGGGGTCATGCTCTCATACTGGTGAGATCAAGCCCTGCACTGGCTCCATGCCGAGCATGGAGCCTGCTTAAGATTCTCTCTCTCCCCTACCCCCTCTCTCTCTAAAAGAAAATTTAAACAAAAATTTAAAATTAATAACTGGAACAACTCAAAATTTTATGGGTCACACTAACATGTTCCTTTCATCCTCCAACCTGGATTATAGTACCCTTTACATTTTGTCATACCTCCTCAAATGTTTTCTTGAAAACAAATTTTGTTGCACAGATTTTATAGTTCATACTGTAGGTACGATTTTATGTGATTCTGTCACACTCCCTCATTTCACAAAAGTTCTCACACTGTATGTGCATATGCGCACACTAATACAAGGAGACTATATGCAAAGATGTTTGCTGTTGTATTATAATGACAACATTAAAAAAATCTTTGTGAAGTTCATCAGCAAATACTCATATCCTAAGCAAATACACAAATATTAAATAAGCATTTATACAACAGAACCACATGCAGCCTTTTAAAAAATGAGGTGGATCTGTGTGTACTGATATGGGAAAGTGTTTACCATAGAATTTGTTGTGGTTCAGGGGCGCCTGGGTGACTCAGATGTCCAACTTTTGATTTCGGCTCAGGACATGATCTTGTGCTTTTGTGGGTTTGAGCCACATATCTGGCTCTGTGCTCTAACTACAGGGGGCCTTCTTGGGATTATCTCTCCCTCTCTCTCTGGCCTTCCCCCGGTCATGCTTGCTCTCTCTCTCTTTCAAAATAAATAAACTTTAAAAAACCCCACAAAATTCAGAGTACAAAAGATATATAATAAGAAGCCCCCCTCCTTTTTCTTGTCCATTTTATCCCTGTCCTCTTAACCCCTAGTTTTCTTTTCCAATGTTACTAATTTTGTGTGCATCCTTTCAGGCATATTTTTTGCAGTATGCATATCTTTCTCCTTTCTCTCTCTTCTTTTTTTTTTTTTTCTAAAGTGGCAGCATTCTATATAAGCTGCTTCTGATCTTGAAGCACAGTCTCTATCAGTATGTCAGGAACATGTTCGTTCTTTAATCATTTTAGAGTAGAAATTATACAAATCTACTCTAGTCAGTTTTTCTGGATGGACATTTAGGTGGCTGGCAGCCCTTTGCTATTACTAACAATGCTGCTGTGAAAGTGGATCCTTTCAGATCTTTGCCAAAATTTCTGTAGGAAAAAGTTCTCAAATGGTATGTACATTTGGAATTCTGATAAGGTATTAGAAAATTGCCCTCTGGAAAGGTTATGCCAATTTCTGCTGCCACCAGCAATGGTGCCATTTCCCTACATCCTCCCTCAAAATGTGTTACTAGATTATCGATCTTTGCTCTGACTTGATTTTGACTTTACTTGTGGTTAAGAAATGCGTGTTTCTGTATGTTTTCGAGCTAGGGTTCTGCCTTTCCTTTTTCTGCTGAAATTAACCAGAGGAGGTTCCTGTTGTTTGCAACCAAGAACCTAGACCCAAGTGTCTGTGACCCATGATCAATTTTTTAAAAAGTTTTTTTTCAGGTTTATTTTTGAGACAGTGACAGAGTGCAAGTGGGGGAGAGGCAAAGAGAGACGGAGACACAGTCTGAAGCAGGCTCCAAACTCTGAGCTGTCAGCACAAAGCCTGATGGGGAGCTCAAACTCTGAAAAGCGGTATGATCAATTTTTAAGAAAAGAATCGTGGAATCTCTGACCGGCTCATTAGGTAGAGCATGTGACTCTTGATCTCTGGATTCTGAGCTCAAGTCCCAGGTTGGGTGTCAAACCTACTAAAAAAAGAGAGCAAAATTAAGTTGAGAAATAATATGCATAATATGCATAACATGATTCTTATTTTTATAGAACCAAACAAATCAAAACAAAATCAACATACACATGCATGTGAATGTTTAGAGAACGATCTGGAAGTTCACATGCTAGATAGTGGCTGATTACCTCTGGGTAGAGGAGCTGGCAGACAAGGTTAGGGGAACATTTTAACCTTCCCCCTCATGTACTTGACTATCACTGGAATTTTTTACAATGAGCATATACTTCTTAAAGTTTTAAATTAAAAAAAAATTAGGACCTTAAAAACTCTTCTCAAATCCATAGTGTTGTATTAGTTTGTTAGGGCTGCTCTAACCAAACACCACAGACTGGGTGGCTTCAACAACAGATATATTTTCTCACATTTCTGGAGCCTGGAAGTCCAAGATCAAGGTGCCAGCAGATGCAGTTACCAGTCTATTCTGAGATCTGAGATTGAGTGAGGGGTAGGAGGAGATCACAGTCTATCCGTCTTTTTCAGTCCTACTTGGTTCCATTTTTATGGGGAAATCACAGTGATAATAGTTTTATGGAAATTTTCCTCAAAATCAATGGACACAGGTAGTGTCTTGGACATAACAGTTTGGGTCAGGGGACTCAGGAATGGCAGAAGGCAGGAAGTGGCATTCTTACATGGAGGTACAGTCAACAGACATTTTGAGAATCGGTGAACATGTTTAAGGTCTGCAGGAATTTGAAAATTGGCTACAACAGATATTCAATTCATGTGGGTGGAAGGGAACTATCTTTGAAAGAGGATGTGACATGCCCTCGTCCTATTTACATGGTTTGGGTCACAGATTTTACCAATTACTGCAGAGCTTTTAGTGTTTTCATCCCTTATTAATTTTCTTCCATTTGCACCTCAGGCCAGCATGGGGAAGGAAGGGCTTCTTTTCCTTTCCATCTGACCTTGTTCCAGGAAGCCCTCTCCTCTGGGCGTAGGGCAAAGCGAAGGAGCACAGGTCCTGTGGCTGAGTGTGCCAGATTCCCAGAGAAGCCCATTTTCTGTAATGACGGAATTTATTTCTTCTCCTTTCTGTGGTCAATGACATGGGTCGAAGGCATCTAATCAAACCTTTATGGAGAGATGAGTTCCATCGCCATGCAGTGCAATGATCAAATTTTGTCTTCTGTCAAAAAAAAAATGTATTTTAGGAACAGAGCTGAGTATAATATGTGAGCTCTTTTTACAGTCACTACGGAAAATATGTGTATGGCACAGATTTGCAAGGCTCATTATTTCATCTGTCTCTGGATAAATATTGAAATTGTTGTTAGTATGGATAATAAATACTGAGGAAACATGAGGATGTGTTTTCTTCATTCCAGTCTGAGTTCAGCCAGCTAAAGCCAAAATTACCTCTGATCTCTGAATCAAAATAAAATAATTGATGTCCAAGAAGGCAGTGTAACCCCAGGAAAGTCTACAGGTCAGATGTCTGACTGCTGTTGCAGAAATAATGATATAATGAAGCTAATAGTAAAAAAAACAAAAAAACTTCTCAAGCCAGCATGTGGGGCCACACTTTATAATGTTTGGGCTACTTTAGGCTTTAGGAACAGCTTGCTGATAGCCTTGCCAATTATTTAAGTGATGTAATTTAATTTCTTCTGCATCACACAGTGGTTTATTAAAGAACTCCTGTTGAGCTCCTTGGCCCTGGAGGACCAGCTCCTGTGTTACTGATGCTAACAGTTTCCAAGCTCTCTCTGCAGACTTGGACTCCATCATCCTAACTCCAAGAGGAAGGGAGAAGCTTGATCCCAGGTATCAAGTGCTTATAAAGACTTATATTATGAACGAGACCCTATTCCTCAAATTTAAATCTGAACTTGTAAAATCAGGAGACATCCTAGTCTCAAGATATTGGAGAAAAATCTGTCTTTGGTCCAGAGTAAGGTCCTTTCTCCTGAGTCCATTGCAAGTGTTTGTTGTATGACAAAGCCGTGGGCGGTCCTTTATATAATTGCTTTCATTTTCTTTGTCAAAGTGGAAAACTAAATAACACATGAGACAAGGATGGGAAATGAAACATTAGGAAAGACTTAATGGGATGGGAAAATTCCACCTCTGAAAAGAACTCTTATCACTTAGGGTGATATTTACCTAGTACTTAGGGTGGTCCCTGTTTAATTTCAAGCCTGGGACCCTGAAAGCTAGATTCCTAATGCAAATTAAAGAATTAAGAAACTTGTCTGAACTGACAAGGAGAAAAATCTTGGGAGTCTTCATTTGCCCTGGTGCCAGAAGTTACTTCAGGTCTCTGCATTACCTTTTCTATAAATACCCAGGCCAATACTTCCCTCTACCGCTTGGAAGCAATTCTACAACTTGCATCTGCTAGAATTATACAAAATAGCATACCTGTTTCACAGGTGTAGAAACTGAGACATAAGTGTTAAGTTGATTTTTTGCAAAGAGAAGTCAAAAGGAAAAGTTTAGTAATAGTTCAAGACTCACTAATTTCTGTAGAATATCTATAGGTCAATGCAGCAAATTTGCTTTTCTGAATGTAGATCTTAACCAGTTTACTCTGTTATGTGAATGTATGAGTCTTGTCCAAAGGAAATAAGCTTTTAAAATACGTATTTGAAATAGATTTTAAAAACTGGTAGGTGGTGCCTGGGTGTCTCAGTTGGTTAAGCATCTGACTTGAGCTCAGGTCATGATCTTGTGGTTCATGAGTTCGAGCCTGTGTTATCAGCTCAGAGCCTGGAGCCTGCTTTGGATTCTATGTCTCCCTCTCTCTCTGCCCCTCCCCTGCTCACGTTCATTCTCTCTCTCAAAACTAAACATTAAAAAAATTGATAGTCACAACTGTAACATGTAGAGAGCTTGAAAGTCATCATTCCAGCCCTCTCAAGAAGAAAGTTGAACAAAATTAAAATTAATTAATTTTCTTAGAGCCATCAGAAAGCTGGGATCACAGGACAAACCACCATCCCCAAACTAGAAAGACTAACAAATATAGAGAAGGCATGCACTTGCCTGCAGCAGAGGCCCTGCAGCCAGTACTGTAGGAACTAGGGTAACTGACAAATGGCTGGAGGCTTGGTTACAAACTCCTGAGAGCCCAGACTAAGCAAGGGAAAGGGGAGGGGGGGGTGGGGGACCGGTTTACCTCCTGAAGCACCGCCAATTCCCGCAGTGAAGACCTGAGAAGACTTCCCTCTGTCAGGCCCAGGGCAAGGGGAAAATTAACCATTTTGAAATATGCCTAAGGGGAAAAGAATTTTGAAATACCTCCAAGTGCATTCTGTTTTTCATAACAAAGGCCCACCAACAAGAAAAACTGCTTTGGGGCACCTGGGTGGCTCAGTCGGATGCTTGAGCATCCTGCTTTGGCTCAGGTCAGATCTCCCGTTTGTGGGTTCAAGCCCCGCGTCAGTCTCTGTGCTGACAGCTAGCTCAAAGCCTGGAGCCTGCTTCCGGTTCTGTGTCTCCTTCTCTCTCTGACCCTCCCCTGCTCATGCTCTGTCTCTCTCTGTATCAAAAATAAAAAAACATTTAAAAAAAAGAAAAACTGCTTTATAAGAGCCTTAAGGAGGGTGGGAGAAGGGAAATTCCAGCTCAGTACCTTCCAGTATCACCTAAGTGAGGGGGGGAGGACAACTAAAACACTGAGACCTAATCATCAGATAATAGGATGCTTCCCTTCTGTGGCACTGTACCACCTTCTCAACAGGGTCCCTGTATGGTGACAGTGCAAACAGCTCAAAGAATGAACACAAGGCTCAGACTCTATTTAAGAAGAAATATGTAGGCCAAGACAACAGAGGAGAGAAAAACAAGGACACTAGATCAAGTTGAAACCTCTGACACCTACAGCTATAGGAAACATTAAACACAGCCTAACTCAAGGAAAACAAACATAAAATCTCACAGTAAAGGCCTATTTACCTCAGTTCCTTTTTTTCAATACATCACGAATGGCTTTCAACAAAAAAAATTATAGGGCATGCGTGCTAAGAGATAAGAACCACAAAGAGAGACAAAGCAAGTATCAGAAATACATATAAATATGGCAGAGATCTTAGAATTATGAGAAGTTTAAGATAACTGATGAAAGGGCTAAGGGCTCTAATGGAAAATGCGGTCAACGTACAAGAACAGAAGAGCAATGTACAAACAGATGGAAACAGAATCTGAGAGGGAGAACCTCAAAAAATCAAAAGGAGGGGCACCTGGGTGGCTCAGCCAGTTAAGCGTCTGACTCTTGATTTTGGCTCAGGTCATGATCTCCTAGTTCAGTTCATGGGTTTGAGTTCCACATTGGGCTCCATGTTGACAGTGCAGAACCTGCTTGGGATTCTCTCTCTCTCCCTCTCTATATGTAACTTTCCTACTCGTGTGCACGCTCCCTCTCTCTCTTTCTCTCAAAAGAATCATTTTAAAAAATCAAAAGGAAATTCTGGAGATAAAAAAACATTATACAAATGAAGAATGCCTATAATGGGCTCACTAGTAGAAAGGACTTGGTCAAGTTAGCCATCAGTTAGCTTGAAGGTATGTTCATTGAAATATCCCAATGTGAAATGCAAAAAAATGAATGAAAAACAACAACAGTGGAACAGAATATCCAAGACGTGTACAACACCAAGAGTAAACTCTAATGTAAGCTCTGGGCTTTGGTGATCGATTATGTGTCAATGTAGGTTCACTAATTGTAAGCAATGTACCATTCTGTTCAGGGGTATTGAAAATGGAAGGTATACATATATAGGGGCAGAGGGTACACAGGAAGTCTCTGTGCCTTCTGTTCTTTTTTCAGAGATTTTATTTTTTAAGTAATCTCTACACCCAGTGTGAGGCTCAAATTCACACCAGCGAGATCAAGAGTCACATACTCAACCGATTGAACCAGCTAGGCACGCCTGTACCTTCTTTTCAATTTTGTGAATCTAAAACCTTTCTAAAAAATATCCCCATTTTACAGATAAGAAGATGGAGGCAGAGAGTTTAAATAGCTTGCCTAAAATTTACCGAGGTCTACCAGGTACAAAGGAGAGACTGGCAGAGTGTGTCCCCCACCAGAACTTTGTCTTTAACCAGGGCACTTGTCTTCTTTTTCTGAGTCTTGCTTTTACCTAAAAATGTATGTTGCAGATCAATTCATAAAAGCACATATAGAGTTCCTTTTAATTTAATCAGTGTTGTGTTGATAGACCTTCAAGTTGTTTCTAATCTGATTTAGAAATGATGCTACATTAATCTTATACATGTCACTGCTGTCCGTGCGAAATGAACAAACCTTTCAGAATTTCTAAAACTAAGAGTATTATCTGAGCCCAAATTAGGACAGTTGCCCGGGAAACACACTCTTCACAGGGAAGAGAGCACCTCAGAGAATGAACAGTTTTTACACAGTTATATGCTTTTTTACGTATTGTAACAGCTCATAAGATTGTAGATTAGCAGAAAGGCAGGAATCACAAGTTTTATCACACAGGAATGCAGGGAGTAGGAGACGTCATCCATATCTCAAGGACAAGATGGTTTTCCTTTAGGCTATTCATTCACAAAGCAGATGTACAATGCATGCCGGGTGAGCCATAAATCAGGCTTACTTTTGATTTGAACAAATTAAAATATAATCATGTTGACTAGGAAAGAAATCTAAAATGGCTTCCCTTTATATCAGGCATTAGAGGTTTTTTTTTTCATTGTTTTCTCCTTTTGATCAATAATCTTTTGACAGAAAGCATTGATGATCATTATTTTGTCCCTTGATACTAGGGAGATTGCTTATCTGCTCTGGGTCCAGTGTGTCCCTTGATGCTAGGCCTGATTTGGGTTGCCCAGGAGTCTACATGGGGGGAGGGGTGTCAACAGTATGACCTTTAATAGGGAATATTATAATTAATTTATTTTTTTTAATGTTGATTTTGATAGAGTGCAAGTGGGGGAGGAGCAGAGAGATAGAGAATCCTAAGTAGGCAGAGAGCTGTCAGAGCTGAGCCCCACGCAGGGCTTGATCTCATGAACAGTGAGTTCATGACCTGAACCGAAATCAAGAGCTGGATGCTCAACTGGCTGAACCACCGTGGTGCCCTGATAAATGTATATACACGTATATATATTTATGTTTATTTTGAGAGAATGAGAACATGAGTAGGGAAGGGGCAAAGACAGGAGAGAGAGATCCCAAGTGTGTTCCAAGCTTGCTCTCAGTGCAGAGCCCGATGTGGGGTGCAAACTCACCAACTGTGAGATTGTGACCTGAGCCAAAACTAAGAGTTGGATGCTCAACCTACTGAGTTACCCAGGTGTGCCATTAAGGAAATGGAACCGTTGCAAACACTGTATGTGTGCTTTGTGGTGAGTTTTGCCTTTACATTTTTTGGTAACACTTATAGCATAAATACAGAAATAAGAATAAAAACCCAGTTAATAACTTTCAAAGTAACTAATAGAGAGTAGTACAGACATACCTGACAAGAGGAGAAAACAAAAAAATCCATTACAATTATTTTGATATATACTTAAATTGAGTATCCGTTTACCTTTTTTATCTATAATTATTTGTACTTTGTCATGTTTTTATCTGATTGGTATAAAATAGTCATTAAGGGGCACCTGGGTGGCTTAGTTGGTTAAGTGTCTGATTCTTGATTTTGGCTCAGGTCACGGTCTCATGGTTCCTGGGGTTGAGCCCTGCGTCTGCTTGGGCCTCGGTGTCTGTCTGTCTGTCTCTCTCAAAATATATAAGTAAACTTAAAAAATAAAATGGTCATTAAATTTTATGTTATTATAAGTAAGTAACCATTTCTCTGGTCAATCAGTTTTTATAGATATTACATCTCATGGTGGTCATAATACTATCTCCCAAAGCATTTGGTATTAGTATATCAGTATTAGTATATACTTTTTGTTAGAGTCAGGCAATTCTATTTGAGGCATAAAGCCAGTGTTATACTATATAGCAGTAGCATTATAATGAAAAATAGTCTGGTTACAAAATAAATCAGGGAGTAACACAGAGGTGTTTTGTAAACCTTCCCAACAACATCTTCCTTTTCCCCATATACTGACTGTTAGTTTGTATAGGCATAGCTACTACAGACCAAGTTGGAGCGAATTTAGGGTTCCATTGTTGTTCACCGAATAACCATATATTTTGCCTGAATTCACAGATGTCTGTACATATTGGAATCCAAGAAGAATCATTGGCTAATAAGGCCTATCTTCCTCTAACTGGAAGAACTCTGGTGGTATTTACAATTGATTTCCTATTATGTTGAAATAGGTTTGGCTGGCTATAAGTTTGAGTATTATGAAAGTAATTAAACATTGATATAAGCTACAGAAGTGTTTAATGATTTTCCACACATTAGGAAAACTGTACATTTTGAGTTTCTGCAGTTAATAAAGAAGGTCATTGATCCATATTTACCTCAGAACCTTATGGGATGTGTGGTAGTGTTGGATTTCAGAGGTGGCTGAATCCACCAAGTCATTCCTTAAGTAGCATCTCTGATAGACAGCCATTGTTTTTTTTGTTTTGTTTTGTTTTAGGCCATTACATCCACAAAATATGGTTTGTGAGAACATTGGGTATTTTGGCATGTGGGACAAGCTGTTGCTAAGTTTCTCCCATCATTGTAGCTGGGGGCTTACTTCAATTATTACCTAAGTTTATAGAGACACAATTGTTAATCTGTTAAATGTTATATATAAAATAAGTTAAATGTGAGCTAGATAACATTTCTTTCTTTTTTGTAAGATCCATAGAGCAGAAATGATATTTTTTTAATTTTAAGTTTATTTGTTTGTTTTTAAGAAAGAGACAGAGTGAGTGGGGAAGAGGCAGAGACAGCACCCAAGTAGGCTCTGCACTGTCAGCATGGAGCCCCATGTGGGGCTCAAACTCACAAACCATGAGATGGTGACCTGAACTAAAACCAACAGTTGGACGCTTAACCAACTGAGCCACCCAGGCGCCCCCTGATCTTTTTTAAAAAAATGTTTATTTTTGAGAGAGCGAGAGCGAGAGAGAGAGACATAGAATCCAAAGCAGCCTCCAAGCTCTGAGCTGTCAGCACAAAGCCCGGTGTGGGGCTTGAACTCACCAACCATAAAATCATGACCTGAGCAGAAGTCAGACAACTTACCGACTAAGCTACCCAGGTGCTCCCCACCTGTTTTTTTTTTTTTTTTTTGAGAGGGCTCTAGTGAGTGAGGGGTGAAGAGAGAGGGAGAGAGAATCCCACAAGAGGCAGAGAGGGGGAGAGAGAGGGAAGCAGGGCTCACCTGATGTGGGGCTTGAACTCACTGTGAGATCATGATCTGAGCTAAAGTCCAATGTTTAACCCACTAAGCAACCCAGGCACCCCGGTAATACTTCTTGAAAGGTCTTCCCTAATACAGGTCCTTTGTAATATATAAGCACTAGAAACTAAAGAAACATTAAAGTATGTCCAAGGGGCCATAAACATTTTACCTAAGTTATCATAATAGGTATTAGGGAGTATTGAAGTTATATGAGTTAAGTCAGTGGGTAATCACAATATTTTATCAGAAGGTAATTAAAAGGGAGGTGAAAGCCAACAAGTAGGCTTACTATCTTCTAATATTACTATTTTATTTTATGTTAACTTTATTTGTTTTGAGAGAGAGAAAGGGGGAGAGAGAGAGAGAGAGAGAGAGAGAGAGAGAGAATGAATGAATGAGCAGGGGAGGGGGAGAGAGAGAGGGAGACAGAGGATCCCATGCGGGCTCTGGGCTGACAGTAGGGAGCCCGAAGTGGGGCTGCCACTCACAAACTTGCAAGATCATGACCTGAGCTGACATCTAACACTCAGCCAGCTGAGCCTCCCAAGTGTCCCTACTATTACCATTTTAAAAGGAGAATAGAAATACAGGCCTGGTCCTGAAGCTTGGGGAAAGCAGTGGACCCTGATGTCATCTACTTCTCATAGTAGTTTGTAGCTTGAACGTCTCTAATGATCTTTGAGTGGCCCACTGAGCAACAGGCACACATGATGATACGTGATCTACTGCAGCGATTTCTTTACCTCAAGTTGTTTATATTTTCAATTTGCAGGGCTTTGGGGGAAAAGGGCAGTTTTCATTCTCAAATGATTACAAGTTAGAAAGGTGGGAGAAAAATCGACATGTTGGTTTGGACAGCCCTAGCCAGGCACTGGAGAACACTGCTAGAAGAAACCAAGATCTAGTCCAGTGCACAGTGAATAGTATTAAAATCTAATATATACAAAGATGTGTTTTGGAAGCATTTTCTTTCAATAATCTCTCCCATTTTTACCCAAAATAGCCAAATTAAGACTGATTTGTTAGTAAAACAAGTTCAGTTCTAACCAACTTGGCCTCATTATTTACATAAACACAGAAAGAATAATGATTGACCATATGAGTTCTTTTAAATCTGTTTTGCTGGAACTTTTTATAAGGAATTTGAGATTGAACTTTTAAAAAATTCTTTTAATGTTTTTATCTTTGAGAGAGAGAGAGAGAGAGAGAGAGCGAGAGAGCGAGCGAGCAGGGGAGGGTCAGAGAAAGAGGGAGACAGAATCTGAAGCAGGCTCCTGGCTCTGAGCTCTCAGCACAGAGCCTGATGCGGGGCTCAAACCTACCAACAGTGAGATCATGACCTGAGCTGAAGTCAGACACTTACCCACTGAGCCACCCAGGCGCTCCAGATTGAACTTTTAATAGCCTCTCAAGACCAGAAGCCAAGCTGAATCCTTGCTGTCAGGTTTGTCTGCATACCTGTAGATATGGGGGACTTCCTCTGCTTGAGGTCCCCCAAATATCCTGAGGTCTCTGCACTGGCCAGGAAGTGACATTGTTTACTCACCTGGTAAGGCTGCTGGGAACTCTGTAAGCAAGATATCAGGCTACTATTTCCAAGGGTCTTTGTTGGCTCCACAAAGTCAGTGTTAATTCCTTAAAGCTGTCTGGTCATTTTGACTCTATGCATATCTTTCTCAGATATGACATTCCAGTCAAAGCCTTGGTAACATAACCAGTATTTCTGATAGTGTCTTGTTACAAGGAGAACAGATTCTTACTGAACATAAGCAAATAATTGTAATTGCCATGAAAGAATACATGGAGTTTTTGAATTCTGGAAGGTTCAGGTAGGGAGAAAAGATAAATGTTTCAATTTGTTCACAAAGGAATATTTTGTCATATCTCTGTAAATCCTAAATATCTTAAGAGAAAAAGTTCCCTTAAATATGGAAGGGCAGACATTAGAGAACCAGCAATGATTCATTATTTTATTTTTTCTAATGTTTAATTATTTATTTTGAGAGAGAGTGAGAGGGAGATAGAGAATCCCAAGCAGTCTCTGCACTGTCAGTACTGAGCCAGATGTGGGGCTCAGTCTCATGAACTGTGAGATCATGACCTGAGTTGAAATCAAGAGTCACACCCTTTTTTTTTTTCTTTCTTTTTTCTTTTTTAAGAGTCAGACACTTAAGAGATACCCAGGTGCCCCAGACCAGCAATGTTTCAAACAAAAGTGGTCAAAACTATAATCATCTTCCTTAATTTATTCAGTCTCCTGTTACTAAGACTCATTCTGGGTGAATGCAGCTTTTCCTTTAGTTTTGCAAATTCTTACTCAGCTTAGTTTTATTACTTTAAATATATTAGAAACCGGAGTTTGTCAAAAAGTCCTTTTCATGAATCCGCTTGAAGATGGAACACATTTTGCAAGAGCATCAGAACAATAACACTAAGTGACAAAAGATCATTAAAAAATGGCCATGGTTAAAGATCTGATGAGAGTTTGTTATAACGCATTTGGCAAGGACATCTAATTATTTCCGTGGCAAACATTTTAATAATTAGAGGACCTTATACCAGAACATATTAAAATTTCAAGAATTTCATATAATTCCTAAAACAGTTACAGCATTTACACACACACATTAAGAGGGTTTATCATCAGTTGTTGGACAGTGCTTACGAGTAACTGACCACACCAAGTAAACAAGCCTGATCAGTCAAAATGACTTCATTTAGAAATCAAATCTTGGTAGGTCTTGTTAAAAACTTTGAAGGTTTTAAAGCACATACCTAAGTGGGATTATAGATCGTTAAAAAAACTTAATTTTTAATGATCTATGTAACCATGGTGGCAATAAGAGATTCCAAAGGCAAATACAGAAGGTTATCTAGTCTTAGACCCTTTTAATATTCAGTTTTAACTTCCTTACATAATCAAAGATCTGATAAAGACAAAGCATAGAAAGTTCCTGGGGTTTTTTTGGAGCAGAGTGGGGGCAGATAAAGCAAAACTTTGCTTATAATTTCTTATCAGGAGCAGACCAACAATCCAGGAAAACAGACAGGAAGCGTAAGTCTCAATTTTCTACCAATGTACATATAAAACTCATTCCATTTTATTTAGTCCTGACCATGCAGAAAATTCTTCTCCAAAGATTTCCCTTCATAAACCTACTACAACTTTCTTTTTCATTTAGATTTTGTCCTAGGTCTTCTTTCTCTAAACAACCAACCTTATTTAGGACAAACTTGCTTTCTTTTCCTCAACAAAAATGTATTCCTAATCCTCATACCTTCTTTCTTATCAAAAACACATCTTACTTTTTCTGCAGAGTTGCTTCCCTTATCATTTCCAGCAGTTTCTATGACATTTATCAGAATTTTAACTTTGAGAAACCTTTGAATCCAAAGAAAACTAAGTGGTAACCAATAGTGAACTGTTACATCAGAATTCCTTATATTGGAAATTAATGAATACACTTTTAATTATCTAGAAACATGGTTTTTTTTCATAATACAATCTTTCAGTTAAGTACACAGCATGTTTATCAACAGACCCAAGTACCCTCCAGTTTTTCTGCAATAAGAGGCCAAAGCAGACAAACCTATGGTCAGTAATCAGGTGCTTTAGTATTCTTAGTCAGAAAAGACTTAGATACTTAATGAATTCAGCTCAATGCGTCATTTAATTTAGCAAAACTCCAAAGCTTCAGCCTACCAAATATTTTGAAAGCTATAAAACTTTTTATTTATTTGACCTATTTGATCATAACAGTTATGCATGTAAACTTCATGAGACAGACAAAATCAATCATCATTTTTAAGTCATTTTTTTGCTGATAATTTGGAACAGATAATACAAGCTTATTTGACATTTGGTATATTTTGGTAGAATAATAGTTTTATATTTAGTGCTGATAAATCTAAAGACATGTTTGTTTTAATTAAACAACAAATTTAAACTAGTTTTTTTCTTTTAAAGTTTATTTTGAGAGAGAGAGCGCGCATGTGCACGCGCACACACACACACACACACACACGGGGGAGGGGCTGAGAGGGAGAGAGAAAGAGAGAATCCGAAGCAGGCTCCTCGCTGTCAGTGCAGAGACCAAAGTGGAGCTCCATCTCACAAACCATGAGTTCATGACCCTAGCCAAAATCAAGAGTCCGATAATTAATCAACTGAGCCACCGAGGTGCCCCCAAACATAAACTACTTTTAATTGTTGAATTTTTTCTTAGCTCATATGAACTTGAAAAACATTTTGGTTAGTCTCTGAGTTTTAGAATGCACAATTTCTATAAACATTTGACTTTAAAACAAATAGAGCTCTTTTATAAATTAATTTTTAGCAATACCATCTGGACATAGAAAAAAATCTCACACCTAAAACACACATATATACAAACAAGATGCAAAAAAAATCTAGTCTTTGTTTCATTAATATTTGTGGAAAGGACATTAAAAGCACACTTTCCGAATTTCTTTATTTTGTTAGGAAAAATAACAAAACTCAAAATAAAATCACTATTCTTTTCTCCAGTTCTCCACTATTTTTGGTGAGAATAACATTTTTTTCTACACCAGTAAGCATGTCACGAGTAATGACTGTTCTTGCAAGTAAAACATAGTTCCTACACTTTTTTTTTTCCAGGAAAAAAATTTAAGTAGCTCTCTGCCCAATATGGGGCTTGAACTCAAGACCCTGAGATCAAGAGTCACATGCCCAACACACTGAACCAGCCAGGCAGCCCCAGAAATTTTTTTAATTAACTTTTTATTTTTAATCCCAATATATATTTTTTAATTTTAGTATTGTTAACATCCAGTGTTATCTTAGGGTTTTTTTTTTTAATTTAAATCCAAGCTAGTTAACATACAACGTATTAATGGTTCCAGGAGAATTTAGTGATTCATTACTTACATTTAATACCCAGTGCTCATCCCAACAAGTGCCCTCATGAATACCCATCACCCATTTGGCCCCTGCCTCCACCCAACACCCTTCTAACAACTCTCAGTTTGTTCTCTGTAGTTAAGAGTTCTAAGGAGTTGCCTCCTCTCTGTTTTTATCTTACTTTTCCTTCCCTTCCCCTATGTTCATCTGTTTTGCTTCTTATATTCCACTTATGAGTGTAATCATATATTTCTCTGATTTATTTCACTTAGCATACACTCTTGTTCCATCCACATTGTTGCAAATGGCAAAATTTCATTCTTTTTGGTCTCTGAACAATATTCCATTGTGTATATATATATATACTACATCTTCTTTATTTTCTTTATCCATTCATCAGTCAATGGACATTTGAGCTCTTTCCCAAATTTGGCTTTCGTCAATAATGCTGCTATAAACATTAGGGTGTATGTGTCCCTTTGAATCAGCATTTTATCCTTTGGATAAATACCTATTAGTGCAATTGCTGGGCTGTAGGGTAGTTCTATTTTTAATTTTTTGAGGAGCCTCCATACTGTTTTCCAGAGTGGCTTCCCCAATTTGCATTCCCACTAGCAGTGCATAAGTGTTCTCGTTTTTCTACATCCTCACCAACATCTCTGGTTTTCTGAGTTATTAATTTTAGCCTTTCTGAGGTGGTATCTCATTGTGGTTTTAATTTGTACTTCCCTGATGATGAGTGATGTTGAGCATCTTTTCATGTGTCTGTTAGGCCTCTGGATGTCCTCTTTGGAAAAGTGTTCACATTTTTTGGCCCATTTCTTCGCTATATTATTTGCTTTTGGGGGTGTTGAGTTTGATAAGTTCTTTATAGATTTTGGGTACTAACCTCTTATCCAATATCATTTGCAAATATCTTTTCCCATTCCAATGGTTGCCTTTTAGTTTTGTTGCTTGTTTCCTTCACTGTGCAGAAGGTTTTTATCTTCTTAAAAAGTTGGTGTGGCCAAGGTCAAAGAGGTCGCTGCCTGTTTTCTCCTCTAGGATTCTGATGAATTTCCTCTCTTACATTCAGGTCTTTCATCCATTTTGAGTTTATTTCTCTGTGTGGGGTAAGAAAGTGGTCCAGGTTTATCCTTCTGCATGTTGCTGTCCAGTTTTCCCAGCACCATTTGCTGAAGAAACTGTCTTTTCCATTGGATATTCTTTACTGCTTTGTCAAATATTAGTTGACCATAGATTTGTGGGTCCATTTCTGGGTTTTCTATTCTGTTCCATTGGTCTGTTCCATGTGTCTGTTTTTTGTGCCAGTACCATACTGTCTTGATGATGACAGCTTTGTAATACAGTTTGAAGTCCAGCATCGTGATGTTGCCAGCTTTGGTGTATTAGTTTCACATGTACAACATAGTGATTTAACAATTGTGTACATTAGTCAGTGCTCACCATAAGTGCACTCTTTAATCCCTATCACCTATTTCACCCATCCCCCCCATCTACCACCCACTCTGGTGACCATCAGTTTGTTCTCTGTAGTTAAGAGTCTGTTTCTTGATTTGTCTCTCTCCCTTTCTTCCCCCTTTGTTCCTTGGTTTCTTAAATTCCACATATCAGTGAAATCATATGCTGTCTTTCTCTGACTGACTTAAATCTCTTAGTGTTAATTATACTCTCTAGCTCCATCCATGATATTGTAAATGGCAAGATTTCATTCATTTTACTGGACTCGCCAGCTTAACTGATACATACTTGTAAACTTTTATGTGTTTTTCTCTATAAATGTTGTACTGATATAGTGCTGTACAAATGCATCTGTTGGCTCTGGCGTAGTGAAGTAGGTGTGGCCACGAGAAAGACAAGACTGGGGCTTGGAAGGACAAAGTTTATTATATTCACAGGTCTCAGAGAAGGTCAGTGCATGCCACACTGAGCCACAGGGCCACTACTAGGTTTTGGCAGAAGACAAGAGTAAGGGAAAAGTCTAGGCCAAAGTCTTTATTGAAGTGTTTGTAGGAAAAGCAAGGCAAAGTAAATAGGATTGGTGAGTTTGTAGAACGCCAGGGGGAGGGTGGCTATTGGAGTGGTCTCTAGTTGCTGGGCTGTCTGCCCTCGTATGATTCAGGGCAGAGAGAATATTGGTCTGGCTGTGAGAATTAGACAAGGAGGAGGCTGGAGGGTGCGTTTGGGATTCGTTAATTTTATGTGAAAGATGTGCTCCAGGGCAAGCCCTTTGCCAGCTCCGAGAAGGGAGGGGCTAGCAAGCTTTTAAGACCTCAGAACATCCATAAAATACAGAAGAAAGTTACTGCACGTATTTAACTAGCAGTGTATAAGACTCATCCAGAATGGACTTCATGGAACCAAATGTCATAAAGGTTATAGCCCTACTGCACCATGATATTAACATGCTTAGGAAAAAAAAGCCCACAGTGGTCACCAGGGAGGGTGAGAGATTATTGGGACTTTTTTATACTTCTTTACTATTTGGAGTTTTATATTCATAATAAAATATATTATGATCTATGTACATATATATTGAAAGTATGAAATACTTGGTAGTGGTAGACATGATATTAAATATTTAACTTCTTAAAAAATCCAGGTGATTTTATTTCTTTATTTTAGTAGTTTATTGTCAAGGTGGTTTCCATGTCAATACCCAGCGCTTGTCCCCACAAGTGCCCTCCTCCGTGTCCATCACCCCCTTCCTCTATGTTCTCTAGTCTTTTTTTCAAATTTATGTTTGTTTATTTATTTTGAGAGAGAGAGTATGCATGCACACACAAGTGGAAGAGGGGCAGACGGAGAGGCAGAGAGAATCCCAAGCAGGCTCCACACTATCAGCACAGAGCCCTACATGGGGCTCAAAAGCACAAACTGATCTGAGCCAAGATCAAGAGGCAGACATTTAATCAACTGAGCCATCTAGACGCCCCTCTACTCTCTCACAGCAAATAAAAAAGTACTGTTTTTATTTATTTTATTTGCTAAAATTTTTGATGAGTGTTTCCTGAGCAATATATTTTGTTTTTATAGTTTTATTTGAATTTTATTTTATTAATGTGGCTGAATGTTTTTGTTAACAAATTAGCTGAACTAGAACATACCTTATGCATTTCTCTGAAATTTTATTTTCATTTTATTTTAGTTATTTTTTATTAATAACTTATTTTTAAATTTACATCCAAGTTAGTTAGCATATGATGCAACAATAATTTCAGGAGTAGATTCTTTAATGCCCCTTACCCATTTAGCCCATCCCTCCTCCTTGAGCAATTCTTAAAAATAGTTCAGTTTAAGATTTACTTCCAAACTTCTGAGAATACTTTTTTATTTTCTTTTTTACATCTAACACAGATTTGAACTCATGACCCCAAGATTAACAGTCACATGTTCTACTGACTGAGCCAGTTAGGCACTAGAAAATACTTCTTATTCCAAAGGTAAAGGAAATAATTTAAAGAATGCATCAGAGGGGCACCCAGGTGGCTCAGTGGGTTCAAGCCCTGCATCGGGCTCTGTGCTGACAGCTTTGGATTCTGTGTCTCCCTCTCTCTCTGCCCCTCCCCCACTTGCAGTCTATCTTTCTCTCAAAAATGAATAAATGTTAAAAAAAAAATAAATAGAGTGCATCAGAGAGAAACACTATAAAATGAAGTGTGATCTTATATTTGTTTTTTATTTTTATTTATTTATTTATTTATTTTTTGCAAAAGCAAAGGGCTTTATTACGGGTTTAGGCTTGCCGGGGCCTAAACTCGGGCTCACAGACTTTACCAGCGTGGTGGATCCATGCTGAGAGCCTTATATTTGTTTTTTAAAGTTTTTATTTTAATTCCAGTACAGTGTTATGTTAGTTTCAGGTGTACAGTATAGTGACTCAACCCTTCCATACATCACCCTGTGTTCATCTGGACAAGTGCACTTCCTAATCCTCATCACTTATTTAACACCCCCTCATAGACCCCTACCCTCTGGTGACCATCAGTTCTCTATAAATGAGTTCCTTTCTTGGGATGCCTGGGTGGCTAAATCAGTTGAGTGTTTGACTCTCAATTTTGGCTCAGTTCATGATCTTGTGGTTCATGGGTTCAAGTCCTGCATCTGGCTCTGCACTGGCGGTGTGGGATTCTCTCCCTCTCTCTGCCCTTCTCCCACTTGTGCTCTCTCTCTCAAAATGAATAAACAATTTAAAAAAGATTTCCTTGGGGCATCTGGGTGGCTCAGTCAATTGAGCGTCCGATTTCGGCTCAGGTCATGATCTCTTGGTTGGTGGGCTTGAGCCCCATGTTGGGCTCTGCTTATAGCTAGCTCAGAACTTGGAACCTGCTTTGGATGCTATGTCTCCCTCTCTCTGACCTTCCCCTGCTCATACTATCTCTTTCTCAAAAAATAAATTAAAAAAAATTTAAAAAAAGATTCCCTTTATTTGTTTCTCTCATTTCCCCTCTTTGCTTCCCTTCCCTTTTACTTCTTAAATTCCACATATGAATGAAATCATAGAGTATTTGTCTTTCTCTGACTCATTTCACTTAGCACAGTACTCTCTAGCTTCATTCATGTCACTGCAAATCGCAGCATTTCATTCTTTTTTATGACTGAATAATATTTCATAATAATTGCATAATAATAGAATGGAATAATATTATGAATGAATAATAATACACATACACATCACATCATTATCCATTCATCAATTGATGGACGCTTGGGTTGCTCCACAACTTGGCTATTGTAAATAATGCAGTAAACATAGGGATGGATGTACTTGATTGAATTAATGTTCTTGTATTTTGGGGGTAAATACCCAGTGGCGCCATTGCTGGATCATAAGATTGTTCTATTTATTTATTTATTTAAGTAAGCTCTATGCCTAATGTGGCGCCTGAATCCAAGACCTTGAGATTAAGCGGTGCATGCTCTACCGGAGCCAGCCAAGCACGCCACTATTTTTAACTTTTTGAGGAACCTCCGTACTATTTTCCACAGTGGTGCTGCCAGTTTGCATTCCCACCAACAGTGCACAAGATTTCTCTTCCTTCACATCCTCATCAATGACCTGTTGTTTCTTGTGTTTTTGATTTTGGCCATTCTGACACGTGGGGAATGATATCTCATTCTCATTTTGATTTGCATTTTCTGATGATCAGGGATAATGAGCATCTTTTCATGTGTCTGTTGGCCATCTGTATGTCTTTTTTGGAGAAGTGTCTGTTCGTGTCTTCTGCCCATTTTTAAATGGGATTGGATTAGTTGTTTTTTTGGGTGTTGAGTTTTATAAGTTCTTTATGTATTTTGGATACTAGGCTTTTATTGGATATATCATTTGCAAATATCTTCTCCCATCCCATAGGTTGCCTTTTGGTTTTGTCAATTGTTTCCTTTGCAGTATAGACACTTTTTATTTTAATGTAATCCCAGTAGTTTATTTTTGCTTTTGTTTCCTTTGCCTTGGAGACATATCTCTAAAGAAGTTGCTACGGTCCATGTCAAAGAAGTTACTGGCTGTATTCTCTTCTAGGATTTTTATGGTTTCAGGTCTCACATTTAGGTCTTTAATCCATTTTGAATTTATTTTTTGTTAATAAAAAAGTGGCCAAGTTTCTTTCTTTTGCATGTAGCTGACCAGTTTTCCCAGCACCATTTGCTGAAGAGACTTTTTTCTATTGTGTATTCTTTCTTGCTTTGCTGAAGAGTGACCATATAATTGTGGGTTTATTTTGGAGTTTTCTATTCTGTCCTATTTGTATTCTGTTCTATGTGTCTATTTTGCCAGTACCATGATGTTTGGATTGCTACAACTTTGTAATATAACTTGAAGTCCAATATTGTGATACTCCAGTTTTGCTTTTTTTTCTTTTTCAAAATTTCTTTGGCTATTCAGGGTTTTTGTGGTTCCACACAAATTTTAGGATTGTTTGTTCTAGTTTTATGAAAAGTACTGTTGGTATTTTGATTGCAAAAGGATTGCAATAAATGTGTAGATCACTTTGGGTAGTATAAACATTTTAACAATATTTGTTCTCTCAATCCATAAGCATGGAATGTATTTCCATTTCTTTGTGTCATCTTCAATTTATTTCATTGGTGTTTTATAGTTTTCTGAGTACAGATTCTTCATCTCTTTGGTTAGGTTAGATTTATCCCTATATTTCTTATTTTTGGTGCAATTGTAAATGAGATTGTTTTCTTAATTTTACTTTCTGCTGCGTCATTTTTGGTATACAGAAATGCAACAGCTTTCTGTACCTTGATTTTTTTTTTTAATCCAGGGACTTTACTGAATTCGTTTATCAGTATAGGATTTTTTTGGTAGAGTCTTTGCATTTCCTATATATAATACCATGTGATCTGCAAATAATAAAAGTTTTACTTCTTCCTTATCCATGTGGATGTCCTTTCTTTTTCTTCTCTGATTGCTGTGGCTAGGACTTCTAGTACTATTTTGAATTAAAGTGGTAAGAGTGGACATGCTTGTCTTGTCCCTGACCTTGGGGGAAAAGTTCTCAGGTTTTCCCCATTGAGTTTGGTTTTGTCTGGGTTCTTAATATGTGGCCTTTATTATGTTGAAGTATGTTCCCTCTAAACCTTCTTTGTTGAGGATTTTTATCATGAATGAATGTTTTTTCTTCACTTATTGAAATAATCATATGGTTTTCATTCTTTTATTGACGTGATGTACCATGTCAATTGCTTTATGAATATTGAACCACCCTCAGAATCTGAGAATAAATCCCACTTAGTGGTGGGATGGTTTTTAAATGTATTATTGAGTTCACTTTAACAGTGTTTTACTGAAAATTTTTGCATCTATATTCATCAGGGATATTGGCCTGTTCTCTTTTTTAGTGATATCTTTACCCAGGTTTAGCTATAAGGGTAATGGCATCATAGAATGAATTTTGAAGTTTTCCTTCCTTTGCTAATTTTTAGAATAGTTTGAAAAGAATAAGTATTAACTCTTTTTAAAATATTTGACAGAATTTGCCTGTGAAACCATCTAGTCCTAGACTTTTGTTAAGAGTTTTTTATTACTGATTCAGTATCTTTGTTACTTATCTGTCTGTTCATATTTTCAATTTCTTCCTGTTCCCGTTTTGGTAGTTTATATGTTTCTAGGAATATATTCATTTTTTTCTAAGTTGTCCAATTTGTTGGCATATAGTTTTTCATAATATGATTGTATTTCTTCTGGTGTTGGTTATTTCTTCTCTCTCATTTGTGATTAAAAAGACATTTTTTTAAGGTTTATTCATTTTTCAGAGATAGAGGCAGAGTGTGAGGTGGGGAGGGGCAGAGAGAGAGGGAGACACAGAATCTGAAGCAGGCTCCAGGCTCTGAGCTGTCAGCAAAGAACCCGATGTAGGGCTTGAACTTATGAACCATGAGCTCATGACCTGAGCTGAAGTTGAATGCTCAACTGATTGAGTCACCTAGGTGCCCCTCATTTGTGATTTTACTTGAGTCTTTTCTTTTTTTTTCATGGCTAGAAGTTTATCAATTTCATTAATTTCTTTTCAAATAACCTGGTTTCATTGATCTGTTCCATTGTTTTTAAAAATATTATTATTATTATTATTATTATTATTATTATTTATTTTTGAGAGAGAGAGAACATGAATGGGGGAGGGCCAGAGAGAGAGGGAGACACGAAATCTGAAGCAGGCTTCAGGCTCTGAGCTGTCAGCACACAGAGCCCGATGCAGACACAAACCCATAAACCATGAGATCATGGCCTAAGCAGGGGCCCCTGTTCTACATTCTGGTTTTCCTTTTTTAGTTTCTGTATCATTTATTTCTGCTCTAATCTTTATTATTTCCTTCCTTCTGCTTGTTTTAGGTTTTATTGTTCTTTTTTTTTTTTAGCTCTTTTAAGTGTAAGGATAGGTTGTTTATATGAGATTTTTCTTGCTACTTGAATTAGACCTACATTGCTATAAACTGCCCTCTTAGAACCACTTTTATTGCATCCCAGAGGTTTGGGATCATTGTACTTTCATTTTTATCTGTTTCCATGTATTTTTAATTTCTTCTTTTGTTTCCTGGGGGATCCACTCCTTGTTTAGCAGCATGTTATTTTAAACTCCATGTATTTGTGTCCTTTCCATATTTTTTTCTTGTGGTTGATTTTTAGTTTCATAGCCATGTGTTCAGAATAGATGCATGGTATGACTTCCATCTTTTTCAATTTGTGAGACTTGTGGCCCGCTATGTTATTTATTCTGGAGAATGTTCTATGTGCACTTGAAAAGAATGTGTATTCTGCTGTTTTAGGATGGAATGTTCTGGATATATCTGTTAAATCCATCTGTGCCAGGGTGTCATTCCTTGTTGATTTTCTGTTTAGATGATCTGTCCATTGAGGTAGGTGGGGAACTAATGTCCTTTATAATTACTGTTTTTCTATCGATCAGTTCCTTTATGTTTGTTATTAACTGTTTTATATTTGGGGGTGTTCCTTTGACGGGTGCCTAAATATTTATAATTGTTATATCTTCTTGTTGGATCATCCCTCTTATTATTATATAGTGTCCTTCTTTGTCCCTTGTTACAGTCTTTGTTTTAAAGTCTCTTTTGTCTGATAGAAGTATTGCTACTCCAGCTTCCTTTGGACCTCCGTTTGCATGATATTTTTCTATCCCTCACTTTCAATCTTTAGGTGACTTTAGGTCTAAAATAAGGCAGCATATAGATGGATCTTACTTTTCTTTTTCATTCTGTCACCTTATGTCTGGTGATTGGACCATTTAGTCCATTTACATTAAAAGTAATAATTGTGGTGGCTGGGTGGCGTGGCTCAGGTCATGATCTCATGATTGTGAGGTGAAGCCCTATTTTGGGCTCCATGCTAAATGTGGAGCCTGCTTGGTATTCTTTCTCTCTCTGTCCCTCCCCCTCCTAAAGAAAAAGTTTTGAAAATTAATCATTGACAGATATGTATTCATTGCCATTTTTAACTTGTTTTGTGACTGTTTCTGAAGATTTTCTCTGATCCTTTCTTGTCATTCTCTTTCATGTTTTGTTGATTTTCTTTAGAGATTTATTTGGATTTCTTTATTCTTTACATGTTTATTAGTAGTTTTTGGTATATGGTTACTATTAGGTTTGTATGTAAACTCTTCTGCATTAGCAGTCTATATTAAGTTGATGATCATTTAAGTTTGAACTCATTCTTCTCTCCTCTGCCTGTTTTAGGTATATATTATATTTTTGTATCTTTTTGGGGGGAGTCCCTTGACTGATTTTATAGAGAAATATTCATTTTTGCTGCTTTTGTGTTTTTCCTTTTTACTGTCACTTTTGTTCTCTCCTTTTTAAAATTTTTATATACCAATTTGTATTTTTTGTTTTTTAAAAGTTATTTATTTAGGTAATCCCTGCACCCACTGTGGGACTCAAACTCATGACCCCGAGATCAAAGTCACATGCTCTGCTAATTGAGCCCGCCAGGTCCCCCTTTCTACTCGGAGTCCCATTTAGTATTTCTTGCAGAGTTGATTTAGTGGTCATGAACTCCTTTAGTTTTTTATGGGAAACTCTTAATCTCTCCTTCTATTCTGAATGATAACCTTGCTGGAAAAGTATTCTTGACTGCAGATTTTTCCTATTCAGCACCTTGAATGTGTCATGCCAATTTTTATCTTGCTGCACTCTCACTCTCTCTCCCTCTCTTTTCCTTTCTGCCTTCCTTCCTCCCTTTTTCCCTCCCTCCCTCTCTTTCTCTCTAGAAGTTTTCAGTGCAGAGCCTGACGCAGGGCTTGAACTCACAATCCATGAGCCCATGACCTGAGCTGAAACCAAGGATTGGATGCTCAACTACATGAGCCATGCAGGTGCCCCTGTCTTGCTTTTAAGATTTTTTACTATATTTTTTCAATTTAGTTATATCTTGGTGTGGGTCTGCTTTTGTAGATTTTGATGGGAAACCTCTGTGTCTCCTGTTCCTGGTTATCTGTTTCCTTCCCTAGATTATTCTTCAAATAAATTTTCTGCTCCTTTTTTCTCTCTTCTGGGAGTCCTATAATATGAATGTTATTACATTTGATGGAGTGAATTCCCTGTCTGTTCTTGTTTTGTGTAATTGTTTTTACTCTTTTGTTCAACTTGATTATGTTCCATTACTCTTCTAGGTCACTGATTTATTCCTCTTCCATCCCATTATTCATTCTGTCATGCATGTTTCTCATTTCATTTATTGAGCCCTTTATCTCTGATATGTTATTCCTTATCTCCGTGTTGTCTCATGTTGTTTTCTCAAGTCCAGTAAGTATCCTGTGGTCACTGCTTTAAACTCTCTGGCATGTTAGATAGAACTGTTTTACTTAGATCTCTAGCCATGGACTTGTCTTGTTTTTTGAGTTGGGAAAAATTTGTCTCATTTTGTCTGCTTTTCTGTTTCTGTGTTGTCAGGTAGGTCTTCTGCTCTTGAAAGTAGTGATTTTATGAAGAGGAGGTCCTGGAGCACCTGCAGTTCAGTATCCCCCATTCATCAGAACGTGACACTGCAGGGGAGTATCCTGTGTGTGTTGACATCCTGCTGTTGGCACTTTTCCTTTCAGTGCAGTTGTCTGCACGGACTCTCTGCATGTTGTAGGCTGTGATTATTCTCTGTAGTGTTAGTGGGACTCTAACAGGCCAGCTCTGAGGGGCTGTGCCTGCCGGAAAACTCAGGAGTGGGGAAGTGGTGTTAGCAAAATTTGTGTTGGGACCCTAGTCCTATACTGGATTTCCCAAAACACTGTGGCAGCTGGGGACTTGTGCACTGGGGCCAAGTGGTGGGGGTTCCAGGTTTGGCACGGGGCAGCGCTGGGTGATATGCACAGTGGCAACTGTATACCTGGTGGCTAGGCAGGGTGTAAGCATGGCTTCAGCAAAATTTGCACCGAGCCCAGGGACAAGACCACCAGGCCTGGAGGGGGAAAGCGCTCTGGAGAACTAGTGGGCATAATATATTGGTAGTACATTAGGTAGCAAGTGTCTGTGCAGCACCACCTCCTGCAGGTGGCTCAGTGTTTGTGTTGGGGGTGAAGGAGGAAAATGGCACCTGCCAGCTCCCTCATTTCCCAAGTCCCTTAAAATGACCCATACTCAGTAGGACCAAATCTATTTGTCCCCAGCATTGTGTAGGCTGCCGTTTTCATGTTGCCTCTCCACGCCCGCTGCTCTTTAGGAACAGAGACACAGCTATCATTTGCCCAGTGCAGAGTCCGCTGACTCTTAAAGCTCTAGGATCCAAGTCGCATTGGTTTTTACAAACACAGAATCCGGCCCCCCTGCTGGTCTCTCTGCACGCACAGTTCCCTCCCTCCTGCAGGCAGCCTCTCTCTGCCTCTCTGACCTTCCTAACCTTTCAGATGCAGCTCCACCTATACATTTAGTTGTGGAGTTTATTCTGCCAGTCTTTGGATCATTCTGTTCTATTGACTTGGATTGGATATCTAAATGTGGGACAGGGTGAGCTTGGGGTCCCCTTACTCCACCATCCTCCCAAGCTCCTGATGATAAGGTATGTTTTTTGTGTATGTTGTATGAGTGAAGTGGGGGTAAAATAAAGCAGCATTCCATTTATGGCCTTACTACTTTCTCTAGTCGAGGACAGTTGAGCACCAAAATGCACTGCTTAGTTAGATGACAAACGCACTATTGAGAATCTAAAATACTTCTTCACACTGCTATATGCTAATGAAATACCTAGACTGAGGTAGACAGCAAATATAAACAAATCTCCAAATACTGTTTCACCAATGCTACTTAACTCTGATCAGTATTAGAAGGAAAAAAAATTCAATCCAATATTAGTTTACTTGTTAATAAAGTTTTTAATAAGCTATCATTTTCTTACATGTACACTAGTAAACTTAAAAAGATAAATATATACTACCAAACATTAAATACTGTACAATTTATAAAAAATATAATTTTAAGAATTTGGAGTAATAAAGGGAAGAAACCACCTCAAATGGATAAAATAAGAAAATTCTACTTTTTAAGAAATTTAATCAGAAAAGATATTTCCAATTTGTCTATAGGAATACTAAAAACTTTACTCAAGCCAGAGATCATACTATTTTTCTTCAAGCCTTTATCTACATAGCTTTAAATAATCCTGAAAACATTACTTTCCAGTACACATAAGGCTGTTAAGCAGAGTGCCGGACTGAGAGCGGGATCGTGCCAGCACGTGAGATCGTGAAGCACAGGGACAGGTCTCCTTCATCTTTAGACCTCAGCTCCAGCACAAGGCCTAGCTCGAAGTGAGTAACAGTGGTTGAGCAATGCTTGTTGCTTTGAACCAAACTGGGAAAATACACATTTCTTCCTTTGGTCCAAATTTCATTCCATATTAAGCACTATGTTTAAAGTACCTGAGTTGCAGTCCTGATTCTTGGCCCTTAACCTTAAACTGAGTATAGTAGGTAAGCTTTTGACGGGATCCTCAGAACTGAACCATCACGGGCCCATGCATCTTCCTTTATGTGGTCTGATTCTTATTTCTTGGATAAGCGAGTATCAGTGTGCAAAAGTAATGCCTTTTCAGTGCAGGATCAGAATGTGCTCATAAAGGCCTTGTTTTTCCATGTTTTAAGTCACAGATACATGGCATCTTGTATTACAACATAATTAGGATTTTTAAACACTCAACATAATACACTGTATTACAATGAAATGTGGTGCTTCCACTTTAGGAGCAAAAATAAATTTCACATGAAAAATGATTTATTTTAGATTCACATAAAATACATTTAGAATACATCTAAATTTTTGGCATTTAAACAAACACAGAGGAGCTTCAAGGTGTACAGTCTCCATGCGGTCTGAAAAGCAGGAAAAAAAAGCTCTTTTATAATTACTGATCATCACCTCGTTGCCTTAAATTTCTACATTTTCCATTTTCAATTCTTCTCTTTTTAAAGACTGGGGCCACTCCATCTGCCACGATTCCAAGAGAAGTAACTGTTTTTTCTTTAAATACCACTTTAGGTTGTCCACCAATATCAGGTTCTGACGTTGATACATACTCATTTTCAGTGCACGGAAGTTCAAAGTCTACCTCCTCACTGAAACAGAAGAAAACCATTATTTATTAGACTCAGACAAACTTTTACATAACCTCTGAGTCCACCAAAGGCTCAAAAGATCATTGTTCTAATGATAGAAGTTAAAAGTCATTTCAAAGTAGGAACTTAAAAAATACTGATTTTATAATATTATTTCAGATACAGAATACTTATTTAGGGGGATACATGTCTGGAAAATTCTTTTTATTCTATTCTTTTAATCTCTATTCTTTTATTGCTTTTGCATAAAGCATGTATCATCTAAGGAAATGTTTGTGCTTATACAGGACTAGCAGTACAAGTTGCAAAGGTGGGTGTGTGACAGTTATTTATAGAAAACTGGTTTTGCCATGAACTGACCAGGGCTCTGGGGGCTTACACAGCACATCATGAAAACCATGGAATCCCACCATCCTAGCGTAGGAGACTCCACGCGGCTGTTTACCTAGCACTCCTTTTCTAAGACCTAGCCACCCACATGATTAGTAGTCCGTTGACTTGTCTAGAGACTGGTACCTAACTGACATGAACCTATCACAGTATTCCACCCTCTACCCAGTCAACTGGTCCCTGAAAGAGCAACTAAGTCATACCACACCCGTCAGTCCCACCAGTGAACTTTTTGAACATGGCCCAGAAAGACCATTATGTTTAACTGTCTAGTGGCTAAGAACATAAAACCTGTGAGGAACTATATATCCTATTTAAAGGAATTCTGCAATGACTGAGAATAAAGCTGGCTTACAGGGAGGCAGGAGTAAAGAAAGAGAATCCTGCCAATGTTTCAAGTCTTGCTCTAGTTAATCAGTCAGGCTCAGCCCAAGTCCTTCCCTTCCTGCAGCTTGGTAGGTAGAACCTTCCTGGGAATCTTTGAATTAACAACCTATTTCTTATTTAAGGTAACTTGAGTTTCTATCATGTGAAACCAGAAGATTAGCTGGTTAGTATTCGTTATAGATTGACCATATAAACATGTGTTTATGTCTGAGTTCTCTATTTTTTTCCATTAATCTATGTGTCTATTTTTGGGCCAGTACCATACTGTTTTGATTACTACAGCTTTGCAGTATATCTGAAGTCCAGGGTTGTGGTGTCTCCAGCTGTGTTCTTCTTTTTTAAGACTGCTTTGGCTGTTTGGGGTATTTTGGGGTTCCATACAAATTTTAGTATTATTTGTTCTAGTTCTGTGTAAAATGCTGTTGGTATTTCGATAGGGATTACATTGTATCTGTAGATTGCTTCAGATAATATGGACTTTTTAACAAATTAATTCTCCTAACTCATAAGCATGCAGCATGAAATACCTTTCCATTTGTTTGTGTTGGCTAAAATGTAATATATGCTACCAGGTCAATTATTTTTAAAGTACATGATAACAAATTTGCTTCCCTCTCAGAAAGACTATGTAGAAAGGCCTATAGAAGTAGTTTTACAAAATCTTTTCATGTCCCATCTTATATATAAATGAATAAAAACAGGTTTAAAAAAGTAGGTTTTTAGGCATTGTAATAAATACTTTCTAAGATTTTAAGTAATCTCTATACCTAATGTGGGGATCAAACTCACAATCCTGAGATCAAGTCACATGCTTTACCAAATGAGCCAGTCAGGCACCACTAATTTTTTTTTAAATGTAAAAATAGTTTGCAAATTTGCTAGGCTTACAGCAAAACAAAAACAATATAAGTACAAAAATAAATTTCAAACTAGTAATGGCTAGTTCAAAACTAAAATAAAACTTTTCCACATAATATATTCTTCCTCAAGTGTTTGTTATATTTTAGATCATGTGATAAACATTTCCTCAAAATCTGATGAGGGGATGCAGCAAATAGAGATTCTCACTGGAACTGGTCTTAAGTCTGATTTGTTTTGAAAACAGATGCCTTCTAAAACTTTTTTTTACTGTATTAAAAAAATATATGTTAGGGGTACCAGGGTGGCTCAGCTGGTTAAGTGGGTGGCTCTTGGTTTCAGCTCAGATCATGATCTCATGGTTGATGAGTTTGAAGCCTACACTGGGCTCTGCAATGACAGTATAGCCTGCCTGGAATTCTCTCTCTCTCTGCCTCTCTCAAAATAACAAATAAACTTAAAAAATATTTATATATATTTATAGATTATAATTTATAGACCACATAGGTATTACACATATAATATATAACATTAAATATGTACTCCATAAATTATAAAAATATTTTATATGCTCTATATAATTATATGTATATTAAATGCTATTTTTGTTTGCTTTTCCTACTTCCCTATTTTCTCTAAGACTGCCAACAATGGTGATTTTTCTAAGGTTAGTAGCCCCCGCAGTTGACAGAGTGTTAATTCTTGGCTTTTTATTCTTTTAATACAGAAGGAAACTAAGGTTTAAAGAGGTTAAATAACTTGATCAACCAAACTGTTATGTAAGTAGCAGAGCCTGGATTAAAACTCAGGCCTGTCTGACCTAAAACGTGTATTTTTTTCCCCAGACCACTCTGCTTCCAGGTGAAACTAAGAAATTCTATTAGCCAAGGAGAGAAACATCTGAGGAATGAAGTGTAGTAGGGTTTGGTCACTGGTAAAATGAATCTGTATCCAAGAAAATTTGATGAGATTCACTTATTTCATTTGAATCTTGGCACTTCATATTGTGTTTTGATTGAGTGATCAAGCTATAACATTTTTTAAAAGTTTGTTTATTTTGAGAAGGAGAAAGTGTGAGCTGGGTAGAGGTGGGGCCGTTGCGGGGGGGGGGGGGGGGGGGGGGGGGGGGGGGGGGGGGGGGGGTGGAGAGAGAGAGAATCTCAAGCAGGCTCCACACTGCCAGTACAGAGCCTGATGCAGGTTCAAACTCAAGAACTGCAGATCATGACCTGAGCCAAAATGAAGTCTAGCACTTAACCTACTGAGCCAGGCACCCGTAGCATTTCTTAAGTGGGATTATGGGAAAGATAAAATAGAGAAGGGTTCCATGTTTGAAATGACAATTCTAAGTGGAGGTGAACAGAAGTGGCAGTGAAGTAGGATATATAACCTCATGACAGACTTAAAAGAAGTTTGTATTTGAAAGAAAAGGCAAGAGACTGCAAGTAAGTCTATGACAGAGAAATGTCCATTCAAATAACTTTGGAGTAGTTACAAAAAATAATTATACAAGCACTTCCACAAAAACCTACTCATTTCCAAATTCAAAATGCAAGAACTGCAAAAGTTATAGTGTCTGAACACAATGAATAAAGGTGGAAAAAATAACCCTCCCACCCACATGCATATTTTAAAATGTGAAATTTAATAAAAGGAAACCTTTAAAAAATTTTTTTTAAACAAAATCTCATTTAGAATGGAGCAGGAGGCCTACAGGGCAAGCTCTCCCACCCTTCCAATTCCAGACCCCATGGGAAGAGAGGGACCTTGCACATGGATACTATTTTGCTGTCCCAACAGGAGGAAGAAAGGCTCTCCTCCTTCCCCAAGCAACAATCTAGCCAAGGAGAGACAACTCAGCCAATGGTAAGTCACTATGCTTCCAGTTTACTCTAATGGACTTTTTTGTTTATAACGGCCTTCCCAACATCCTGCTTTCCTCTTTATTAAAGAGCATCCCTCTTTCCTTCTGAAGACTTGCCTATGGTTTTGACCTATCTTGTTTGTCCTGGACTGCACTTCTCTAGTATTACCCAATTAACCTGTTTCTGCTGGTAAGAAAAACTGACAATCGTATTATAAAAGTTTATTTTGAGAGAGTGAGTAGGGAGGGGTAGAGAGAGCAGGAAAAAGAGAATCCCAAGCAGGCTTTGTCATCAGCATGGAGCCCCACATAGGGCTCAAGCTAATGAACTGTGAGATCATGATCTGAGCCAAAAATCAAGGGACAGAGGCTTAACCAACTGAGCCACCCACGCACCCCTGTTCACACTCTCTCAAAAATAAATGAACGTTAAAAAAAATTAAAGTACCCTACTATTAATGTATTACTTCCAATTATTTCCTTTTTGTTATTAACAGTTTTATGTATTTGGGTGCTCCTATTTTGGGTGCATAAATATTTACAGCAGTTATATCTTCTTGGATTGTTCCTTTTATTATTATATAGTTTCTTTCTTCGTCTCTTATTATATAGTCTTTATTTTAAAGCCTATTTTGTCGAATGCACGTATTACCACCCGGGCTTTCTTCTGACATCCGTCTGCATGACAAACACTTCCCCATTCCTTCACTTTCATTCTGCAGCTGTCTTTAGGTCTGAAATGAGTCTCTTCTGGGCAGCATATTTTTATCCATTCTATCACTCTGTCTTTTGATGGAGTTGCTTCATTTGCATTCAAAGTAATTATTCATAGGTATGTGTTTATTACCATTTTGTTACTTGTTTTATGGTTGTTTTTGTACTTTTTTGTCCCATTCTTCTCTTTTTCTCATGATTAGTTGGCTTAAGTGATATACTTGGATTCTTTTCTCTTTGCATATCTATTACTGGCTTTTGAGTCATGGTTATAATTAGATTTATATATCTATTTTTATATCTTCTGCATGTAACAATCTATATTAGGTTGATGGTCACTTAAATTTGAACCTATTCTTTAGCCTTCTTTCCCTCCTGCCCACATTTTAGGTATATGGTTTCATAATTTACACCCTTTTATTTTGTGAATCCCTTGACTGGTTTTATAGATATTCTTATTTATACTACTTTTGTGTTTCCTACTTTTCTTACTCCTCTTCCTTATGGTCTATCTGTGCAGAGTCACTTTTAACATTTCTTGGAGGACTAGTTTAGTGGGCATGCGTTCCTTAACTTTTGTTGGTCCATCACTCTACATCTCTACCTTAAGGGTTCCAGACGTTCTCCAGATACTAAGTTTGCAAAATGCTATTTACAAATCAACTGAGGCAAACAAACAATTGAAACCATCAAAACAAAAGCCATCAAAACAGATTCTGAAGCTTTTTTCTCCCTCCCTCCATTTGCACCCATCTTGTGCTCAGGACCCACCTCTGGGAACACTTTTTCTGTTCTTTCTGCTGAACTTGCCCTTTCATCTCTGGTTCCCTCCTCTCCCGAACGTATTAAAGTCTGCTTCTTTAAAGTTAAGTTTTCTGAAGAACTAAATAAACTTCAAGTTCCTTATATCCCCTGGACTAAGGCTGAATTGTGGGCCCATAGTTAAACAGTTCCCTAAAGTGCCTGAGGACCCCAATAAGTTTGCTGAAGAATTCAACAGTTATTCAAATTTACCACCTTGGTTTCTCAGATTTATACCAATTATTACAAGTGCTTGGCCTGGCTCTCACCAACAAACACTGGATGAAACTAGCCAGAGGAGAATATCCTGAAGGGTATTTCAAAAGACAAACATCTAATTTTTGGTAAGATGCTAGAACACTTGTTGGACATTTCCACCAAGCAATTACAATAGCTCGTCCTAAGCCTGTTGACTGAAACAAAACTCAGGCTGGCACACAAAAGCTTGTGTGAACTTGTTCATGACTATTAAATGGACTCCAAAGTGTCTTTAAAGAAAATATGATCTTTCTTTAGATGTTAAGTCCACTTAGGTAGCATTTACTCTATGACTGAGTGTTCTAAACTGGGAATTTCTCCCTTAATTAAAAGGACCAGGAGAGGGGCCAACATGGTGAAGTAGGTGAATAGGAAGTTCCCTCCTCTCTTAAAGCAGGATTTTAAACCCCAAGAGTCTGGGAGGCAAGGAGACAGTCGCTTCCAGGGACCCACTGGGACAACCTGATGGGCCACACAAGTGTGTGACTATGACTGGGAGAGAGAAAACAACCGAGAGGAGGGATCCCCTTCTGTGGAGAGGAAAGGGAAGAGAAAGAGAGGCTGGGGAAGCATAGGACTGTATCTGGACAAGAGAAAAACCTCAGACCAGGATGGAGAGGAATACTATTAAACAATCAACTGCTAGGGCTTCTTTGGACTGGGGCTGGTTGCCCTGTTCCCATGCCTGGGGGTGAGGGGAGTCCCCTCCGGGGTCAGTGGTACCTAAGGGGCGCAGTTGGCATCAGGAGGAACCAGACCCCTGCCCTGAAGTGCTGTGGCCTGCAGGATTAGATTTCAGATAGCATCATTAACACGCACAGAAGGGAAGCTTTAAACGCAGCTAAATGTGGGGCATAGGAGACAGCCCACCTAGTCTGTGCCTGTGGCACAGTGAGGACGGATCCAAAGAAGTGATTTCGGAAACCTGGTCTGTGAAAAAGGGACTGGGCAGTCACCATTTTTCTCCCCACAACCACCAAGGCAGGGCCTCAGGATTGGTCCAGGGGACCCACAATGGAGGCAGGACCCACCTACACCAAACCACGCCCATCTGCGCTGAGTAGCTGCTTATCTACTGGAGTGGATAGATGCTGCGAAACAGATGGCCCCCTCCACCAGACCAGCACTGCTGCATCGCCTGGATTAATTCTAGGGCTACTTCAAGGAACAAACCAAAGTCACAACAAAAGAGAGCAAGGAACACTCTTCAAAATAACCACCTGAACGGCCAGGCCTTGGAAAATGTATAAGCCTCCTGTAATATAGCAGTACTCGCAGGTGCAGAGCACATAACAAACTTAAAACTTTACAAGAGACAGAAATCTAGCCAAAACGATCCTTTCTATCCTTTCAAGGATAAAAGGAGAATTCTGAAAGAAGAATTCTCCTCAAAAGACATTCTAGAAAGAAATGACAGATGAAGAATTGATCAAAACAGATATAAGCAACATAAGTGAACAAGAATTTTAGATAAAGAGTCATAAAATTAATTGTTGGGCTTGAAAAAGGCATCAAAGAACAGAGACTCCACTGCAGCAAAGATCATGGATCTTAAAACTAGTCATGCTGAATTAAAAAATGCTATATGAGGTGCAAAATAAAATGGAGGTGGCCACAGTGTGTACTGAAGAGGCAGAGGGGAGAAAAAGTGAATTAGAAGATAAAATTATAGAAAAAGAGGCAGCTGAGAAAAAGAGAGATGAATTGATCCAGGAGAGCACAAAAGGAGAATTCTAGAACTGAGTGATGCAATCAAACTATATATGTATCATAGAAATTCTAGAAGAGAAATGGACTAAAGGGATACTTGAACAAATCATAGCTGAGAACTTCCCCAACCTGGGGAAGGAAACAGACATTGAAATTCAGGAGGCACAGAGAACTCCCTTCAGACGTAACTTGACTCAATCTTCAGCATGACAAATCATAGTGAAACTGACAAAATACAAGGATAAAAAGAGTTCTGAAAGCAGCTAGGGATAAATGGGCCTTAACATACAAAGGTAGGCACATAAGGATAAGTAGCAGACCTAGCTACTGAAACTTGGCAGGCCACAAAGGAATGGCAGGAAATCTTCAATGTGATGAACAGGAAAAATATACAGCCAAGAGTCCTTTCTTCAGCAAGCCTGTCATTCAGAATAGAAGGAGAGAGAAAGGTTTTCCCAAAAAAACAAAAACTGAAGGAATTCATCACCACAAAACCAGCCCTACAAGAGATCCTAAGTGGACTCTATGAGAGAAATGTTGCAAGGAACACAAAGGACCAGAGACATCACTACAAGCATGAATCCTACAGAGAACACAGTGACTCTAAACCCATATCTTTCAATAATAACACTGAATGTAAACAGACTAAATGCTCCAATCAAAAGACATAGGGTAGCAGAATGGAAAAAACAAGAAGACCCATCTATTTGCTGTCTACAAGAGGCTCATTTTAGACCTGAGGACACCTTCAGATTGAAAGTGTAGGGATAAAGAACCATCTTTCCTGCTACTGGAATTCCAAAGAAAGTTGGATAGCCATACTTATATCAGACAAAGTAGATTTTAACTAAAAGCTGTAACAAGAGATAAAGAAGGGCATTATATAATAATTGTGTGGTCTATCCATCAAAAGGAGGTAACAATTATAAATGCCTGTGCATCGAATTTGGGAGCACCCAATATATGAAACAACTTATCACAAACACAAGCACTCTTATTGATAGGAATGTGCTAACTGCAGAGGACTTTAATACTCCACTTACAGCAATGGACAGATCAACCAGACAGAAAATCACTAAAGAAACAATGGCTCTGAATGACACATTGGACCAGTTGGACTTGACAGACCCATTTAGAACTCTACATCCCAAAGGTGTGGAATTCACTTTCTTCTCTAGTGCACATGGTACATTCTCCAAGACAGATCACATACTGGGTCACAAAGCAGCCCGTAATAAATATCAACGAACTGAGATCATACCATGCACACTTTCAGATCACAATGCTATGAAACTTGAAATCAACCACAGGAAAAAGTCTGGAAAAGCACCAAATGCAGGGAGGTTCAACAACATCCTACTAAAGAACAAATGGGCCAACCAGGCAATTAAAGGAGAAACTAAAAACTATATGGAAACAAATGAAAATGAAAACACAACAATCCAAATCCTCTGTGATGCAGCAAAGGTAGTCCTAAGAGAAAATACATTGCAATGCAGGCCTATCTAAAAAAACAAGAAAAATCCCAAATACAAACTCTAACAGGACACCTAAAGGAACTAGAAACAGAACAAGAAAGAAACCACAAACCCAGCAGAAAAAGAAAATTAATAAAGATCAGAGCAGAAATAAATATAATATCTAAAAAACCCCCCAAACTGATAAACCTCTAGCCAGACATCTCAAAGAAAGAGGATCCAAATAGATAAAAATCACGAATAAAATCACAACCAATACCAGCAATACAAGCAATTCTCAGCAAATACTATGAAAAATTATATGCCAATAACCTGGACAACCTGGAAGAAATTGACAAATACCTGAACACTCACAAATTACCAAAACTCAAACATGAAGAAATATAAAATTGGAACAGACCCATAACCAGAGAAGAAATTGAATCACTTATCAAAAATTTGCCAACAAATAAGAGTCCTGGACCAGATGGCTACCCTGGGAATGTCTATCGACATTAAAAGCAGAGTTAATGCCTATCCTTCTCAAGCTGTCCAAAAAA
>NC_043703.1:50382489-50384126 GCF_006229205.1 Suricata suricatta | reverse complement strand
TCTTTTCGCAGATGACATGACACTATACATGGAAAACCCGATCAACTCCACCAGAAGCCTTCTAGAACTGATTCATGAATTCAGTAAAGTTGCAGGGTACAAAATCAATGTACAGAAATCGGTTGCATTCCTATACACCAATAATGAAGCAACAGAAAGAGAAATCAGGAAACTGATCCCATTCACAATTGCATGAAAAACCATAAAATACCTAGGAATAAACCTAACCTAAGATGCAAAAGACTTGTATGCTGAAAACTATAGAACACTTATGAAGAAAATTGAAGAAGACACAAAAAAATGGAAAAACATTCTGTGCTCATGGATCAGAAGAATAAACATTGTTAAAATGTCATTATTACCCAAAGCAATCTACACATTCAATGTAATCCCCATCAAAGTTGCACCAGCATTCTTCTCAAAGCTAGAACAAAGTATCTTAAAATTCGTATGGAACCACATAAAACCCTGAATAGCCAAAGTAATAATGAAGAAGAAAACCAAAACGGGAGGCATCACAATCCCAGACTTTAGCCTCCACTACAAAGCCGTAATCATCAAGACAGTATGGTATTGGCACAAAAACAGACACACGGGCCAATGGAATAGAATAGAGAGCCCAGAACTGGACCCACAAGTGGATGGCCAATTAATCTTTGACAAAACAGGGAAGAGTACTCAATGGAAAAAAGACAGCCTCTTTAACAGATGGTGCTGGGAAAACTGGACAGCAACATGTAGAAGAATGAAATTAGACCACTTTCTTACACCATTCACAAAAATAAACTCAAAATGGATAAAGGAGCTGAATGTGAGACAGGAAACCATCAAAACCCTAGAGGAGAAAGCAGGAAATAGCCCCCTTGACCTCAATCACAGCAATTTCCTCCTCGACACATCCCCAAAGGCAAGAGAATCAAGAACAAAAATAAACTATTGGGACCTCATCAAGATCAAAAACTCTAATGGCAACCGACAGAATGGGAGAAGACAGTGGCAAAGAGAATATCAGATAAAGGGCTAGTGTCCAAAATCTACAAGGAACTCACTAAACTCCATACCCAAAAAACGAATAATCCAGTGAAGAAATGGGCAGAATCCCTCAACAGACACTTCTTCAAAGAGGACATCCAGATGGCCACCAGACACATGAAACAATGCTCAGCATCACTCAGCACCAGGGAAACACAAATCAAAACCACACTGAGATACCACCTCATGCCAGTCAGAGTGGCTAAAATGAACAAATCAAGAGACTATAGATGCTGGGGAGGATGTGGAGAAACAGGCACCCTCCTACACTGTTGGTGGAAATGTAAACTGGTGCAGCCGCCCTGGAAAACAGTGTGGAGGTTCCTCAAAAAACTACCCATAGAACTCCCCTATGACCCAGCAATAGCACTGCTAGGAATTTACCCAAGGGATACAGAAGTGCTGATGCATAGGAGCACATGTACCCCAATGTTCATAGCAGCACTTTCTACACTAGCCAAAAATCATGGAAAGAGCCTAAATGTCCCATCACCTGATGAATGGATCAAGAAGATGTGGTATATATACACACAATGGAATACTACATGGCAATGAGAAAGAATGAAATCTGGCCATTTGTCGGAAAGTGGATGGACCTAGAGGGA
>NC_043703.1:50190024-50382389 GCF_006229205.1 Suricata suricatta | reverse complement strand
GGCAAAATCATCAAGTGATATAGGCAGAATCTACAGTGAACCTTCCATCAAGATTCAGAGTTCTCCAAACCTCATCCTATAATTAATCAGTACATGATAAGTACAGAAGCCCTTTCATGATTCCAATGTGTAATGCAAGATTACAAGACCCAGGCCTCACTATCCTCTTCCCCAATCCCTGTAGTAAGTACTTTACCTGGAAGGTACTTTACCAACAGCTAAGGATGGAGGTTCTAAGATCTCTGAACAATAAATAACACTGCTATCCCTTGGCACCCTGTTGTTCCTAACCCCCATATGCTTCTGGGATCCATTTCTACTGAAAGAAAATTTTTCACTGTAATCGACTTTAAAAGTACACTTTTAGTATTAGAGTTGATGGGGATAGCCTGTATCTTTTTGCTTTCATTTGGAAAAAATGAAAATACACCTGGCAGTAATTCTCCAGGGTTTCAGACACTTCTTTTTCACAATCCTAAAAGCTGATTTGGATATCAAGTTTTCTGCAGGTTCTATTTTATAAAGTGTAGATGATATGCTTCTCTGTTTGGCCTTAAAGGGACATAAAATCTCCAAGGAAAAATTGCAGTTTGCTCAAACTCAGATTAGACACTAAGGGCAACTGATCTCAGAATAAGGACTACATTTGGATCCAGGTAGACTTCAAGGCAACCTGAATTTCCCCCAATCTAAAACTACCCAGTAATTATAAGGCTTTCTTGGTTAGCTGGCTACTGTCAAAACTGAATTCCAAACTTCTCTATAATGGCTCAACCTTTACACGCCTTATTAAAAAGTGACAAACATAACCCTGTTATTTGGAAAGATGGCATGGCCTTTGAGAACTTAAGGCCTTAAAAAGCCCCTTGCTCTTGGACATCCTAATTATCAACTCCCCCTTTTACTTTATATATGAGAGGGAAGGGGAGGCCCTTGGGGTACTCATCCCAAAACACGAGGACAACTAGACCCTGTGGCACAGAGATATCCCCTCTTGCCTCAGAGCTGTTTCTGCCACTGTTTTTAAGGCCGCTGATGAAATAGGGGATTCCCTTCATGCATCCTTGTGTCCTGTGCAGCAAAAGCCCTCTTGAATTCTCTTCACACTCTTGCTCACCTTATATGAAATCCTCCTGCTAACTGCTCCTCGTGAAACTCTTTCTCATTGCAGTACCCTTAACCCTGTTTTCCTTCCCTCCTTCATGGATGAAATCCCTCAAGACTACTTAATGCTGACAGCTCAACTTTTCATTCCCTGTGACCATTTATAGGAAACGCCTTTAATCAACACAGATTTTTCATGGTTTACTGATGGTTCTTATACTGCAATTGGTATATTATTGCATACTTCTTTTGAAGTCACTGAGGTGGCACCTTTAACATTTGACTACTTTAGCTCAAGAAGCTGAGGTACACATCCTTACTTGAGCTTGTACCTTAAGGGTAAAGCTACAAACGTTTATACCAACAGCTGGTATACTTCTGGGAGAGCTCATGACTTTGGAATATTATGGAAACAACAAGGTGTCCTTACCTCCAATGAAAATAAAAATGACTTAGGTCCAAAATTTATCAGATAAACTGTCAATAGCTCGAGCTATTATTAAGGTTCCTAGACATTCTAGACTTAACTCCCTTAGAGGCCAAAGGAAACCACCTCGTTGATACCTCTTTGATAGAAAAATGCTGCACCCAAGGAGACCAATAGCCAAACCTCTGTCAAGGTCCACAGGGATATTACCCCAAATGATAATTTGGAAAAACTAACAAGTGATATCTAACAACTGGCCCCCAGGCAAGCAGGAACAGTATTTGAAATGTAATAATTATTGGCTTGATAAAAAGACAACTTTGGTTTGGACTAAATAACAATCTGTTCTTACCAGTAGTTCTAAGATTCCTAATGCTTAGCTCTGTACATGCTTTAAACCTGTGGTCTACTGATACAATAATAGCAGTCATCAACCAATATTGGTGAGGAAAGTTAGTAAGGCTGCAAAAAAAGTGCCTAACTCACTTGCCCACTTTTCTAAAGTACATTCCAGGGAAACCTGTTTGTGAAAATAGGTTTCATACAACTTGTCCCTCTTGTGGGGAAATGGTTTAGTACTGGTTTACATGTTTTATCACTGGATCAAAGCTTTGTAGACAAGCCAATAATGTTTCTGTGGCTAAAATTCTGAGACTATCCCTACCTCGGAACTCTTCTCGAATTTCACAGTGACTGGGGAATCCTTTTTACTGGCTAGGTGCTTTGAGAAGTCTACGCTGTCAGGCCAGTTTTAGAACACTTCTGTTGTGCATATCATCCCTAATCCTCAGTTACTCACATGCAGTAATGGCACTAGTAAGACTCAACAATTTGTAGAGACTCTCCAAAAACCTTGACCAAAACCTCTCACTCTCTGAGATAGTCACAGGATGTCCAATATACTTGGCTCTTGCCTTTTCTGACCTACAGTTAATAAGAGAAAATAGGGGTGCCTGGGTGGCTCAATTGGTTAAGTATCCAACTCTTGATTTTGGCTCAGGTCATGATTTCACAGTTGTGAGCTCTGTGCTGAGCGTGAAGCTTGCATAGGATCCCTATCTTCCTCTCCCTCTCTGCCCTTCCCCTGCTCACATGTACTCTCTCTCAAAATAAATTAACATTAAAAAAGAAAGAAAATATACTTCAACACTTTAAAGACCTAATTGTATCTATTAAAAATAACTATGTTTCAGTACATGTTTTCCAGCACGCACTTTGGGGGAGACAAAGACCTTAAGCATCACACCTTGCAAACAGGATTTTGTCTGTTGGAAAAGATACCTCCACATACTCTTCTATCTCGCCAGAAAGCCTCTTATCAGGAACTATAAACAAATCCTTATGCCTCCAAACTCCAGGAAACAGACTTTTGGTTCATGTGACATATGCAAAGAAAGCACCAGGGGCGCCTGGGTGGCTCAGTCAGTTAAGCATCTGACTCTGGGTCAGGTCATGATCTCATAGTTGTGTATTTGAGTCCTGCATTGGGCTCTGTGCTGATACCTTGGAGCCTGGAGCCTGCTTCGGATTCTGTGTCTCCCTTTCTCTCTGCCCCTCCCCTGCTTGCTTTTTGTCTCTCTCTCAAACATAAACAAACATTAAAAACAAACAAAGCACCAAACCCTAACTGGGCCTGTACATCATCTGGTGACCTGAAAGTACAGATTTCATGGAACTGAAGCAGATGACATATGATGACACAGTTTTCCCAAGATATTTGGACTAGGCTAAATACCTTTTTCTCATCTTTCTTGGAAAGATGGAAAGACAAGGGGCTCATCTGCATTTTCCTCTTCTTGTGATTATAGCCTTTAGGAAAAAGCCTTATTACGATCCCAGGACAAATTAATTTTTTACTTGCTTTCTCGAAGGGTCAGAAGGTTCAGAAGTTTTATTTCATCTAAACTATTAACTGCATTTAGATTCTTATCCAAATTAATGGTCTCTGATTTTGCAAACTTACTGACTGTATTAATAGCACATTTGGTTCTAAACACTTCTGAGATAATGATTTTAAAAATGTCTTTCAAGTTTTGCTATTTTGCAAAAAGTCCACCAGCTTTTGCTTCATGATTATACCTGCACTGTGCCTTCCAAAATGCACTTGGTTAATTCTCTCATGGGCAGTTATCTACTATTGCATTTTCATGGTTGCTTTAAGTGGTGACTTCTGGAAAGTAGGCACACATGAGTCCAGGGGTGCCTTCACAGAGAGAACCCTTCTCCCCTAAGTTGGCATAAGTGCCAATAACGACACTTCACATGGCTACTTTCAGACCAAGAGTCCTGGTTTGGAACCATCATACAATTTGGATTTGTTACTTCTGTTTTGTGTAAATTATTTTTAAATTTTATGTATTTTTTGCCTATTGAACTTAAAAAAAAAATGTACCTAATAAATGATGTTGGCCCAACACTTTGAGATGATCTCTAACACTTAGAATCCAAGGAAGATCGGGACTTTAAGTGGGAGTACCTCAGAGTTTCTTCCTCTTAACTTTCCTAGCTAATCAAATGTGGCTTTAAGTAGTTTCCAACTGCTATGCACATTCTTTCTGATATTACACATGACAACCTGGAAAGGTCCTTGCAGACTCTGAAAACACACTGAATATGGAAAACCTGACTTGATCAATGATACTTTTTTTTTTTTTTTAAAGTAGGCTTCATGCCCAGTGTGGAGTTCAGTGCGGGGCTTAAACTCATGACCCTGAGATCAAGACCTGAACTGAGATCAAGAATCTGGATGCTTAACTGAATGAGCCACCCAAGCACCTTATCAGTGATATTTTCAAAGAAACTTGATCAAAAGGAAGAAATGTGGAGGGTTGGCTGGGAAGAGGACGGGGTAGGAGGACCTTAATCTCCCCTTGTCCCATGGATACAACTAGATTAATATTCACGTCAGTGTAAATAATCCAGACAATGATTCAAAGACTGGCAGAACAAATTCTGCAGCTGAAGACAGAGAGGAGGCTACAATGAAGAAAGTATGAAAGGCAAAGATGTGGACTGTGGCCATCTGTGGTGGGGAGAGAGCCAGTAGTGCAGAGAAGGGCAAAAACGACTCGCATGACAGGAGGCCATAAATGTAGAGGACAAATCCTTATAATATTTGCCTTTGCAAGTGAGAGGGATTGAATTTTGTGAGTTCTAACAACTAGTGAGGCTTAAAGCCTAGAATTTTAAAGATAAGAGGGCCCAGTTCTGGGAGAGCCCAGAGGGGATTAGGAAGTCAAGTTTGTGCCCTTAAAGAGACAGCACAACAACCAGCACAGGCAGATACAGTGTAGAACCAGCAGTTTGAAAAACACCGGGAACAGACATGAGAGAAAGCAATTTGCTCATTTCAGAGCATGGCCCAGAGATACAGGGCTCATGGGGAAACTCCTCCAGGAGTGAAAGAGATGGCAGGCACTATTTCCCTCCCCTGCCCACCAGCATAAACAACGGCCACCTGTGGGAACTAGTGAAGCAGGCAGTCATTACCTAATTTGATTATACCAAGCCTCACTGCACCCACCGCCTGCATTTAGCAGGTCTGCCCGTCCCAGTCACATCTGCTTCAGTCCCAGAGCTGCTGTCCCTCTCCCCAAGAAGTCTGGTGCAAATCCTGCCCAACACCACATCTCCGGATCCACATGTTTTGTGAAACCTCAGCTCCCGTGGGGGCCAGGTCTCATTTTGCAAGCAGACCACTATATGCTTTGTTAAAATGCTGGGAACCAAAGGCTGTCCAAAATAGGTAAAGAGAGCCTCTGCAAACAACTGGACTGAAGGCAAAAGAGATCAAGACTCAACAGCAGAGAACACACACAAAGGAAACTCTCTGAAGTGCAAGGCTTGGGGAACAGAAGACACTGGACTATAGGGCACTACAGAACCTCTTCTTTTTAAGACTATTATTGTTACAAACAAGAGAAGTAGCTGACCTTCCCAACACACAGAAACATCACAGAAAGACAGAATGAGGAAGAAGAGAAACATTTCTCGCATGAAAGAATAAATCAAACCACAGTAAGAGAGCTAAGCAAAATGGACAGAAGTAATATGCCTGATAGAGAATTTAAAGTAATGATCACATGGGACACCTGGATGGCTAAGCAGGCTAAGTGATTCTTGATTTCAGCTCAGGTCATGATCTCAGTTTGTGAGTTTGAGCTCCACATAGGGCTCTGGACTAACAGCATGGAGCCTGCTTTGGATTCTCTCTCTGCCCCTCCTGAGCTCATGTGTGCACACTCTTTCTTTCAAAATAAATAAACAAACATTTAAAAAAATGATTGGGTCGCCTGGGTGGTTCAGTCAGTTAAGCATCTGACTCTTGGTTTCAGCTGAGGTCATGATCTCGTGGTTTCAGGAGTTTGAGACCCACGTTGGTCTCTGTGCTGATAGTGCAGAGCCTGCTTGGGATTCTCTCTACCCTTCCGCCACTCATGCTGTCTCTCTCAAAATAAACTTAAAAAAAAAATCAGATGAGGCGCCTGGGTGGCTCAGTCGGTTAAGCATCCAACTTTGCCTCAGATCATGATCTCATGGTTTGTGGGCTTGAGCCCCATGTCAGGCTCTGTGCTAATAGTTCAGAGCCTGGAGCCTGCTTCAGATTCTGTGTCTCCTTCTCTCTCTACCCCTCCCCTGCTTACACTATCTCTTTCAAAAATGAATGCCAAAAAATTAATAATCATAAAGATGCTCAATGGACTTGAGAAAAGAGTGGAGCCCCTCACAACAAAGAGATAAAGAACAAGAAGTCAAGCATACAAATATAATTAAAAATACACCTGAAGGAATTGAATAAATAGAATAAATAGCAGGCTAGATGAAGCACGGTAACAAATTAATGACCTGGAAGACAGAGTAATGGAAAGTAACTAAACTGAGCAAATGAGAGGAAAAAGAATTATGCAAATTAAGAAGTCTTAGGGAACTCAGTGACTCCATCAAATCTAATATTTGTAGGGATCCCAGAAGAAGAAAAGAGAGAAAAGGGGGCAGAAAATTTATCTGAAAGAATAATGGCTAAAAAGTTGCCTAATCTGGGGAAGGAAACAGCTATCCAGATCCAAGAGGCACAGAGATTGACCCAAAAACTGAATTCAAGGAGATCCACAGCAATACACATGATAATTAAAATGGCAAAAAGCAGCAATAAAGAAAAAAAATTAAAAGCAGAAAAGAAAACAATTACATAAAAGGGAAAACCCATAAGGCTATCAGCAGATCTTTAGCAAAACTTTCCAGGGTAGACAGAAGTGATATGAAATATTCAAAGTGCTAAAAGGGAAAAATCTGCAGCCAAGAATATTCTAATCAGTAAGGCTATCATTTGGAATAGAAGCAGAGACACAATTTTTCTCTTTTTATTTATTTATTTTGAGAGAGTATGAGTGAGCAGGGGAAGGACAGAAAAAGAGGAAGAGAGAAAGAGAATCCTAAGCAGGCTCCATACTAGCAGTGCAGAGTCCAGCGTGGGGTTTGAACTCACAAACGGTGAGATGATGACCTGAGCCAAAACCAAGAGTCAGACACTTAAGTGACTGAGCCAACCAGGTGCCCAAAGAATTTTTCAGACAAACAAAAACGAAAAAAGTTCATGGCCACTAAACCAACCCTTTAAAAAGTATTAAAGGAGTCTCTCTGGGAATGAAAGACCATAAATCCCAGTATGAAAAGTAAAAAACACAAAAGCAGAAAAATATTTCTGTAAAAAATGAAAGGAATCGTAAACTATAACATCATATACTTAAATGGCAGGGTAGAGGAGTAAAGAAGCGGTTCAAATTTAAGAGATCATCAAGTTAATACAGGATATTTGCACAAGATATAAGCCTAATGGTAACCACAACTCAAAAACCGGTAATAGATATGCAAAGAATAAAAAGAAAGGAATCCAAATATACCTCTAAAGAAAGCCAACAAACCATGACAGAGCAAGAAAGAATATCTACAGAAACAACCACAAAACAAGTAACAAAATGGCAATAAATACATACTGATGTATTTGAATGTAATGGACTAAATGCTTCAATCAAGACACAGGATGACAAAGTGGATAAAAAATCAACACCCATCTATATGCTGCCTATAAGAGACTCACTTTGGAGATCTAAAGACAACTCAAGAAGAAAGTGAGGGGATGGAGAAACATCTATCATGCAAAAGATGTCAAAAGAAAGCTGAGGTAGCAATACTTGTATCAGGCAAAATACTTTAAAACAAAGACTCTAACAAGAGACAAAGAAGAACACTATATAATAGTAAAGTGGAAAATCTAAGAAGATATAACAACTGTAAATATTTATGCACCCAAAATAGAAGCACCCAAATACATAAAACATTTAATAAACAAAAAGGAAATAACTGAAGGTAATACATTAATAGATCAAAGTCATACCATGTTATCTTGTCTGAACACAGTGGTATGAAACTAGAAATCAGTCACTATAAAAAACCTGGAAGTAGGGCAAATATATGAAGGTTAAATATCATGCTCTTAAACAATGAATGGATCAAGCAAGAAATCAAAGCGGAAATAATAAGTTTCATGGAAATAAATGAAAATGAGAACATAATCATCCAAAATCTTTGGGATACAGCAAAAGCTATCCTATGAGGGATGATTACAGCAAAACAGGTCTATCTGAAGAAGAGTCTCAAACAACTTAATCTTATGCCTATACCTAAAGAACTACAAAAAGAACAAATAAACCCCCGAACAGCAGAGAAAGTAAATAACAAAGATTAGAACAGAAATAAGTGATACAGAAACTAAAAAAATAAGATAAAAGATGAATGAAACCAGGAACTGGTTCTTTGAAAGAGATCAAGAAAATTGATAAATCTCTAGCCAGATTCATCAGAAAAGAGAGGCTCTAAATAAACAAAATCAATAATAAAAGAGGAGAAATAATCAACACCACAGAAATACAAACAATTATAACAATATTATGAAAACCTACATGCCAATCAATCAACTTAGAAGAAATGGATAATTCATAGAAATGTATAAGTTATTAAAACTAAATGAGATAGATAAAAAATCTGAACAGACCACTTACAAGGAATGAAACTGAATGAGTAAACAAAAACATCCAGGAGAGGGCGGGGGCAAGACGGTGGAGAAGGTGGGAACACTGTTACCTCCTCATGCCCGCAACCATCAAACTGAGAAGAATTAAAAGCCACAATATTCTGATCTCCAAGAACGAAGGTGCATGCACAGACCCCTTATTGATAACAGCCTCATGGATGCCTGAGTGAGTGTTGGAACCAGAGACTTTGGGGAAGGGAACACCGGATCAAAGTAGAGGTGGGAAAGAGAGTGCACAGAAATTTGGGGCTGGGCCCGCAGAGAGTCCAGTGTCCAGATGCACACAGTACTGTGCAGGGCCATGCACGGGTGGCCGGGCAGGATGGCACAGAACCTTGGAGGGCCCCGCGTGAACCGGCGTGCAGGACGCTGCGTGGGATGGCCACGCAGGGCCATGCAGATCCAGGGGGAAGAGAAGGAGAGGCTGATAGCCTGATCGCTGGAGAGGAAAGACCTCAGCCCGAGGCAGAGAGACAAACTTTCCATGTGTAGCCCACTGGGCTGGGGAGAGAAATCCGTCCTCCTCAGCGGGCTTGTTCTCCCATGGGTTCGGGAGCCCGCTGATTTCAGGTAGAGCCAGGGAAAAGCTTTTTTCCACAATTCCACTACATAATCCTGGCCAAAAAGCCGCCTGACTGCTGAAGATTATTTTAACGGTGGTGGAAGCATTAAAGTGGGTGGACTAGGATTTAGAAACCTGGCAGGAACTTAGAAAACCAAAACAATTTAACCTGCCTGTGGCACGGGGAGGTTGGACTCAAGAGAGTGGCTGGCAACGCATGGTATGAGGGGTGCTTGCAGTGCCACCATTCTTCTGCAACCTGACCTACCTACATCAAACCACGCCCATCCAAGCTGGAGAGCTGGATTCTTCTTTTCTTGCTATCTTTATGTTTTTTCAATTTTTCTTTTCTAAATACTTTGTTTTTATAATTTTTCCCTTGTTTTCTCTTTTTCTATTTTCCTATTTCCTCCTTTTCTTCCTTTCCCCGCAGGAGTCTGGGAAAGACCAACATTTATGCACTGCTGTGATGAGGTCAACTCTTACCATCCAGATATTTTACCCTTATTTCATTCTTCTCTCTCCCTTCCACAGGTTTTATGCTCTCAGACTGTCCTTTATCTTTGGCTGTCTCTGTCCCCCCAGCTTCTCTAACCTGTCCTCTCTTTTCTTTCACGCTCCTTTCTTTCGTTTCCCATTTGGTTTCCTTGTTTACTGGATCTGTCAGTGTGTTTGCGTGCTTATGTTCCCTGTGTGTTTGTCTGTCTGCTTTCCTTTTCAGGGCTACCTCAAGAAACAAGCCAAAGCACACATAGTGGAAAGTTCCAAATATCACTGAGTAAGGAAATATATTAATTACAGGCACAACAAGAGAAACTGAGAGACACCATTAAAAGAACATCTCCTGAAATGACAGGCCCTGGACAGTCAAAAAGCCTCCTTTAATAGAGCGATACTAACAGGCGCACAGTGCAGAATGAGCTTTTCAAACTGACAAGGGACAGAAAGCCAAAATGACAAAATGAAAGAACTCTCCTCTAAAGAAATTCCAGGAAGAAATCACAGCGACAGAACTGCTCAAAACAGACACAAGCAACATAACTGAACAAGAATTTAGAACGATTATCATAAAATTAATTGCTGGGCTTGAAAAAAGCATAGAGGCCATCAGAGAAGATATTGATACAAAGACTAGGAACCTTCAAAATAGCTGTGATGAGTTAAAAAAGGTTATAAATGAGGTGAATAATAAAATGGAGGCTGCCAATGCACAGACTGAAGCAGCAGAGAGGAGAATAGGTAAATTAGAAGACACAGTTACAGCAAAAGAGGAAGCTGAGAAAAAGAGAGAGAAATTGATACAGGAGCACGAAAGGAGAATTTGAGACCTGAGTGATACAATCAAACAGAACAATATCCGTATCATATGAGTTCCTGACGAGAAAGAAAGAGAAAAAAGTCCTGAAGCGGTGCTGGATCAAATTATAAACAAAAATTTCTTCAATCTGGGGAAAGAGAAAGACATTGAAATTCAAGAGGCATACTGAACTCCCCTAAGACGTAACCTGAACCGACCTTGGCATGACATATCATAGTGAAACTGCCAATAAGGATAGACAGAATTCTGAAAGCAGCTAGCGATAAAAGGGCCCTAACATACAAAGGGAAACCTAGCAGAGTGGTTACAGACCTATCTACTGAAACTGGGCAGGCCCGAAAGGTATGGCAGGAAATCTTCAATGTGACGAACAGGAAAAATATGCGACAAAGAATCCTTTATCCAGCAAACCTGTCATTCAAAATAAAGGAAAGATAAGGGTGTTCCCAAATAAACAAAAATTAAGAGAATTCATCACTACCAAACTAGCCCTTCCAGAAATCCAATGAGGGACTCAATGAGAAAAAGGTAGCAAGGAATATAAGACACTAGAGACGTAAATACAAATATGAACCCTACAGAGAACACAATGAATTTAAACACATCAAATGACACAGTAGCAGAATGGATAAAAAACTAAAATCCATCTATTTGCTGTCTACAAGAGACTCACCTTAGACCTGAAGACACCTTCAGATTGAAAGTGAGGGGATGGAGAAAGATCTACCATGTGACTGGATGCCAAAAGAAAGCTAGAGTAGCCATACTTATGTCAGACAAACTGGACTTTAAAGTAAAGGCAGTAACAAAAGATGAAGATGGACATTACATCATAATTACAGGGTCTTTCCATCAGGAAGAGCTAACAATTATAAACATCTATGTGCCGAATTCGGGAGCACCCAAATACATAAAACAACTATTCGCAAACAGAAACAATCTTATTGATAAGATTGTGCTAACTGCAGGGGACTTTAATACCCCACTTACAACAATGGACAGGTCAACCAGACAAAAAAAAATCACTAAAGAAACAATGGATCTGAATGGCACACTGGAACAGATGGAATTAATAGATATATTTAGAACTCTGCATCATGAAGCTAGGGAATTCACTTTCTTCTCGAGTGCACATGGCACATTCTCCAAGATTGATCACATACTGGGTCATAAAGCAGCTCTCCATAAATACAAACGAATTGAGATCATACCATGCACACTTTCAGATCACAATGCTATGAAACTTGAAATCAACCACAGGAAGAAGACTGGAAAACCTCCAAAAATGGGGAGGTTCAAAACCACTCTACTGAAAAATGATTGGGCAAATCAGGCAATTAGAGAGGAAATTAAAAAGAATATATGGAAGCAAATGAAAACGAAAATACAACAATCCAAACTCTCTGGGACACAGCAAAGGCAGTCCTAAGAGGAAAGTTTATTGCAATCCAGGCCTATTTCAACAACTAGAAAAAGCCCAAACTCAAAATCTAACAAAGTACCTAATGGAAGTAGAAGGAAAGCAGCAAGAGCACCCCAAACCCAGCAAAAGAAGAGAAATAATAAAGATCAGGGCAGAAATAAACAATATAGAATCCAAAAAAGTTGAAAAAAATCAATGAAACCAAGAGTTGGTCTGTTGAAAAAATAAGCAAAATTGATAAACCTCTAGCTAGGCTCCTCAGAAAGAAAAGAGAGAACACCCAAATAGACAAAATCATGAATGCAAATGGATCTATTACAACTGATCACTCAGAAATATAAGCAATCATCAGAGATTACTATGAAAGTTATATACCAACAAACCGAACAATCTAGAAGAAATGGACAAATTCCTAAACACACATGCACTACCAATATTCAAATGAGGAGAGAAAATCTGAACAGACCCATAACCAGTGAAGAAATTGAATCAGTTATCAAAAATCTCCCAACGAATAAAAGCCCAGGGCCGGATGGATTCCCAGGGGAGTTCCACCAGACTTATTTAAAGCAGAGTTAACACCCATTCTTCTCAAACTATTCCAAAAAATAGAAATGGAAGGAAGACTTCCGGACTCATTATATGAAGCAAATGTCACCTTGATTCCTAAACCAGACAGAGACCCAACAAAAAAAGAGAACTACAGGCCAATATTTTGAATGAACACAGATGCAAAAATGTTCAACAAGATACTAGCAAATCAAATTTAGCAACACATAAAAATAATTACCCATCATGATCAAGTGCGATTCATTCCTGGGCTACAGGGCTGGTTCAGTATTTGCAAATCCATCAGTGTGATACATCACATTAACAAAAGAAAAGATAAAAACCGTATGATCTTGTCAATAGATGCAGAAAAAGCATTTGACAAAATACAACATCCCTTCTTAATAAAAACCCTTGAGAAAATCGGGATAGGAGGAACTTACTTAAATATCATTAAAGCAATTTATAAAAAGCCCACATGTTACAGAGAGACAGATACTATATGATTTCACTCATGTGGAATTTAGGAAACAATACAAATGAGTAAAGGAAAAAAAGACAGGGAAACAAACCTGATACACATTCTTAATTTTACAGAACACACTGATAGTTACCAGAGGGGAGATGGGTGGAGGGATGGGTGGAACTGAATTTGTGGAATAAAGAGTATATTTATCATGATGAAAAAAGTGAAAAGAAGGAAAAAGAAATAAAAAGAAGCACACACACAAAAAACACAAAACGCAAAAACAAAGGTCAAGCCCCACAGATATGTGTCTCCATCCAAAACCATGTAGTAAACGTTAAGGAAGTAAGGATTCAGAAGCCTGGCTCATCTACATTCTGGATAACCCACACTGAGTACAACGCTCCTTTACTTTTGGAAGCGCTTATTAAGCAACTGTTGCAGTAGCAATCTGAATCAAGGAGCCTTAAAACTCTCATTGTCCTCACAATGTAAGTCCCTACCTTACTGCCTCAATGCCAGCCCTTGTTCTTTGCAGGTTCCTTCACTATCCCTTCCATATTCAGAATCTCTACTCATCCCTGAACTTTCTAATGAACACCAGTCTAAACATCAGTTTAGACTGTATTTGGAGTGCAAAGACTTCATCTAAGTCACCTCTGAATCCCTGAGTGAGCCAAATACCAGCTACTGAAAGGTGTCAACAAGGATTTGCTGGGCTGAATTAATCATGTTTACTTAGTCTACCTGGCCTGATCCTATCATTAGTCATCTTGTGGCCAACTGGTGCTTATCCCTTATATCCATTCTCCCTTTATTCCCCAGTATTAGGGCATTAGCTGGACACATGGCTTCTCAACACTACATTTTGGAGCCTTCCCTGCAGTTAGGTATGGCCAGCCATATAAACTAAGTTCAAGTCATGGGTCTTGGGAGTCTTAGCCTTAAAACACTGGATGTGTCTTCCACCCCTCTTTTTCCTTTCTCAGGGGGAGAAACATGGGTATGGTGGTGGCCCAGCTTTGACAATCCAATAGACAACATCCTGGAGAATGGCAGAGCAACAAGATGGAAAGAATCTACATCACTGAATGATTTTATGGAATACAGATATTTACCTGCTCTGAATCACCTTTGATCTCTGCATATTACAAAGGAAAATATACTTCTGTCTTATTTGAGTCAAAAAAAAAAAAAGTGGGGGTAAGGATGTGAAAATTAATAAAAGGACTTCATTTAGGATGGAGTCACGAGACCTGCAGGGGGAGCTTTCACACCCTTCCAATCCCGAGGGTGGGGTACCTAACAAGACAAGGGTTCCACTTTAGTATCCCAGCAGGAGGAAGGCTTTCCTTCTCTATCCCCATCCCTGCAATAACAGCCCAGCCAAAGAGACACCATCAATGAAAAGCCGCTATACTTCCAAATTCCCAGTTTATTCTAATGAATTTTTTGTTGTTGTTGTTTGTAACAGCCTTCCCAATATCTCCCTTTCTTCTACAAAGGGGCATTTCTCTCTTTTGTTCTGTGGACTTGCCGATGGTTTTGCCATAGTTTGCTAGTCCTGGATTGCAATCTCTGCTATTCCCGAATAAACACATTTTTGCTGCCAAAATAACTGGCAGTTTTATTTTTAAAGTTTACAAAAACGAATACTTTTCTGGAAAACCACCAAATCAAAAACTGAGCAAAAATACAATATTAAACTATTCCATAAACCATGAAATCAAGGAATCTTCATTCAAAGTTTATGCATAACTATATTCAGGATCAAGTAACTTTAACTGTTTTGGTTAAGACACAGAAGCATCCCTTTCCCATACTCTGTCAACAGTCTCTTTATCTGAAAAAAGTACCAAAATAAACTTAATAAAAGTCAGGGTAACAAAATCATAAAAGTAAAAATAGATAAACAGAAAATCTATTAACAAATAGAAGCGTAATAAAATAGATAATTAAAAACAGGAGCTGATTCATTAATTATAAAACATATTTTAAAAAATCCTTTAGTGGAGACCTAAGCTTCTACTCCCCCACAAAATGATTAACAGAGAGCTATATGTGAACAAAAACAGCTCTGGGAAACTCTGGAATCCTCTTAAAATATTTTGCCAACACAAAAAAACTTTAGAGCTGCAAAAAAGAAGAGAACTTCATGTTGCCTGTATCATTTCATCTGCCAAAATGACACTGCTCAGAGTGAAGAGGAAACTTCCCAGCTAGAAAGTTCCTTTCACCAGAATATCGAGTGCGGTGAGTGACCATCTTATCTAGTCTTTTGGGGAACTGCAGGAAGTACTTCTGTTTCACTTCAGATGGGCAAAGCTGAGACGTATTGAGATGGCTAAGAACAAGGAAGAAAGGCAGGGTCTACCAAGTGCAGCAATGCAGCAGGAGTGACTGTGGTTTATGGTGGCCTGCTCTATATATAAACTCAGCAGCTTTTGCCACTGAAGAAGGAACCAAGTAGCACAACTTCTTCAGACTTCCTGCAGATTTCACCAGGTATTTCACCCAAGAGGTATTAGCTCTCTCTGATGCCAGCTGCCTAAGTCCTGCCTCTGCCAGAGCCTGGAACCATACTAACAGCTAGGTCAGGCCTCTGTGCAAGTGCAAGATGCCAGTGTAGACATATGTGGCTGACCCCCCCCCACTGCTATTTGTACACTAAGGGCTAACTGTGCATTTAAATGTTGCGACCCTGGGGTGCCTGGGTGTCTCAGTTAAGCATCTGACGACTCTTGATTTTGGCTCAGGTCATGATCTCACAGTTTGTGGGTTTGAGCCCCGCACTGGGCTCTGCACTGAGAGCACGAAGCCTGTTTAGGATTCTGTGTCTCCTCTCTCTGACCCTCCCCACAAGTTCTCTCTCTCTCTCTCTCAAAAATGATTTTTTAAAAATGCTGCCACCCTGACATCCATTACCAGTCTCTACCGCAGTGTGCACACCAGGGATGGGTGAAGGCAGTGCAGCACAGGAGATCATGCTGATAGCTAGGACCCATGCAGCTGCTTCTGGATCTGATGCAAGCTGTATCTTCTGTCACTGGCCTGCTTGATCATGTTCATCTGTAGCTAGCTCCTCTAGCTGCACACCTGAATACCTAGCCCAACCCGTGACACCAGCCTCCACTGCAGTATACCTTCACAGGGGGAGACTCTGTAGTCACAGGACAGTATGCTAACAGTCAAGATCCTTAAAGCCTACCAACGAGGCTGTAGTCAGCTCCAACCCTTGCTGCCTACCTGGCCACCACCAAGATGTGTGCCTGCCACTACACAGGCAGCTGCAGCTGGCTCTGGCAACTGTGTGCACATCACAAGATCTGGCCACCACCACTGTCTAACCTAGTCCCTATCTGCTAGACTTTGGAAGCACTGTTGAAGACCCCAAGAGCCCTTGTGGTCACTGTGAAATACGCACAGTGTTCCGGGGGGAGTGCACAGTTTTTGGATCCTACTGCCTGGAACCAAAGAGATAATATGGTCCCTGGACTCAGTGCTGCCACATGCCCTTGCATTTGGTGCCCTACACCACTAGACATGGAATCACAGCATGCTCCACTGTTCCCTGACCCAAAGAAAAGTCCTCCCTTACTCAAGTCAGTCCATAAAGTCTACAAGAGATGATTCATTTTTCAAGTGTATAGACACCTGCTGAAGATCTACAAAGATCACCAAGAATCCAGAAAAATATCTCCTTCAAAGGAAAATAGTAAACCTGCAGTAACTGGCCAAAAGTAATTAAGAATTAAGAACTGCCTGATACAGAATTCAAAATCATTGTTCTATAGATGCTCTGACAGCCACAAGAGAATACACATGAACAATCAGGAAAACAAAAGAACAAAATGAGAAGTTCAACAAAGAGACAGAAAACAAAAAAGGAAATAAAAAAGTTTTGGTACTGAATAATACAATGACTGAAGAATTCAACAGAGAAGGAGCTTCAACAGTAGACTAAACAGAAGAAAGAATAAGAGAGCTTGAGGACAGATCATTGGAAATTAGCTAATTGGATGAGAAAAAATGAAAAGAATGAGGAAAGCCTACGGGACTTCTGGGATGCCATCAATAAAAATAATGTATATATCATTAGAATCTCAGAAGGAAAAGGGAGGGAGAAAGGAGTACAAAGCTTACTTAAAGGAATAATGGCTGGAGGACTTAGGAGAAGATGGTGGAGTAGGACTATTCTTAGTTCACCTTGTCCCACAGAATTGATAATAGCCACATCAGTGCAAACAACCCAGAAAACGACCCAAAGCCTGGTAGAGCAGACTCTCTACAGTTAAACGTAGAGAAGAGGCCATATCAAAGAGAGAAGGAAGGGCAGAGAGACAGGCTGGCAAGGCTGTCTGTGAAAGGGAGGAATGCCACAGGCATGAAGAAGGGAGAGAGACACTCACTCCAGGCATGGGGACCCTGTAACATTTGGTTTTTGAAAACCAGGGGGGCCTAATTTCACAAGTTCTTACAATCAGTGGGCTTAACATCAGGAACTTTAAAAATCAGCTGGCTTGGCTGTAGGAGAGCAGGAAGTCAACAGAAAAACTGAGCCCCTACCCTTAAAGAGACAGCACAACAAATAGCCCTGCACAGAGAAAAAGCACAAAAGCACAAAAGCAGCAGTTGGAAAAATGCCTGGAGTATAGAGGAAAGATATTTATTTACTAGTTTCAGAGCACGTGCTAGAGGACTAGGGACCTTTTGGTGGGGCAGGGATCTTTAGGAACTTTTCTAGGAACAAAGAAGGTGGCAGGTATCATTTCCCTCTCTCACACTCCTGGTCTAGTCACATGGATACTGTGGGATCAGTGTGGTGCTAATACTTTCCTCCTTCTATGGATCTGACTCCCCGCCCCGACCCAGCAGGACCCCTCCTGTAGCAGATCAGTATAGACGTTGCTTGCACCATGCTTCACCACCGCTCTCTCCTGAGGACTGGTCCCCTTCAGTCCTGTGGTGTAGTTTCCTAAAATGGCTAAAGGTCTCCTCCCACAACAGACCTACACAAACCTTGTTAACACTGCTACCCTGTCCCTGTAGCCTCCTGAAGACTGAGCCCCCTCCAATATGCCCTTGGCCCATACCCATCCAAAGTGGTGCCTCAAGTCTGCACTATGCAAGCAACTCTTGACAGGGAGCAGCATCACTCCTCTCCTGACCTGGGGTGATGATAGGATAACCAGACACACCAGCCCTACTGCAGCCCTAGCAGTGGGCTGGGGGCAGACACTGGGTCTTGACTCAACTCAGGCCCAAGGCGGCCTCAGACTGGCTCACGTATAACACATGAATGAAACCCTGCCCCCAAGAGTGAAACAGAGCCACTGCAGGTGACTGGTCTGAAGGCAAACTGCTCAGCCACAGTCCTAGGGTACACACAACACACATTAAGAGATACCCTTGAAGTGTCAGTTTCTGGTGAACAGGAGGACGCTGCACTCACTGCAACGCATTACAGAACCTCTTCTTAAGGCTACTACTTTCATCAGCAGGAGATGTAGCTGACTTTCCTAATACACAGAAACAGGCACAGAGAGGCAAACTGAGCAGACAAATATGTCCCAAATGAAAGAACTGGACAAAAAAACAAGAGAGCTAAATAAAATGGATAATATGCCTGACAGAGAACTTAAAAGTAATTGTCATAAAGATATTCACTAGACTTGAGAAAAGAGTGGAGGACCTCAGTGAGACCCTCGAAAGAGATTGAAAACATAAAAAAGAACCAACTGGAAATGAAGAACTCAATAAATAAAATTAAAAATACAATAAAGGGAATAATTGGTAGAGTAGAGGAAGCAGAAGAATAGGTCAGTGACCTGGAGGGCATATAACAGAAAGCAACCAAGTTGAATAGGAGAGAGGGGAAAAAAAATATATAAATGTAAATAGACTTAGAGAACTTGGTGACACTATCAAGTATAATAACATTCACATTATAGGGATCCCTGAAGAAGAGGAGGGGGGGGCAGAAAATTTATTTGATGAAATAATAGCTGAAAAATTCCCTGAATTTGAGGAAGGAAACAGAAATCCAGATCCAAGAGGCACAGAGAGCCCCCAACAAAATCAACCCAAGAAGGTCCACACCAAGACACATAGTAATTAAAATAAAAAAAGTAGTGATACAGCATTTTAAAGGTAGCAAGGGAAAACAGTTACATTAAAGGAAACTCCATAAGGCTTTCAGAAAATTTTTCAGTAGAAACTTTGCAGGACAGGATGGAGTGGGACAATATATTCAGACACTGAAATCCAAATCTCCCCTCAGATGTAACTTGAATGGATCTTCTGTATGAAATATCATAGTGAAACTGGTAAATATAAGGATAAAGAGAGAATTCTGAAGACAGCTAGGGATAAAAGGGCCCTAACATACAAAGAGAGACATATCAGGGTGGTTGCAGACTTACCTACTGAAACTTGGCAGGCCAGAAGGGAATGGTAGGAAATCTTCAATGTAATGAACAGAAAAAATAATGCAGCCAAGAATCCTTTATTGAGCAAACTGTCATTCAGCATAGAAGGAAAGATAAAGGTTTTTTCCAAACAAACAAAAACTGAAGAAATTCATCACCACTAAGCCAGCCCTACAAGAGATCCTAAGGGGGAGTCTATAAGGGAAATGTTGCACGGAACACAAAGGACCAGAGACATCACTACAAGCATGAATCCTCCAGAGAACACGATGACTCTAAACCCCTATCTTCCAAGAATAACACTGAATGTAAATGGACTAAATGCTCCAATCAAAAGACATAAGGTAGCAGAATGGATAAAGAAAACAAAACCCATCTATTTGCTGTCTACAAGAGATTCATTTTAGACCTGAGGACACCTTCAGATTGAAAGTAAGGGGATGGAGAAATATCTATCATGCAACTGGCAGTCAAAAGAAAGCCGGAATCGCCATACTTGTATCACACAAACTGGGCTTTAAAGTAAAGGCAGTAACAAGAGATGAAGAAGGGCATTATATAATACTTACAGGGTCTATCCATCAGGAAGAGCTAACAATTATAAACATCTATGCGACATTTGGGAGCACCCAAATACATAAAACAATCACAAACAGAAACAATCTTATTGATAGGAATGTGCTAAATTGCAGGGGACTTTAATACTCCACTTATAGCAATGGATAGATCTACTAGACAGAAAATCACTAAAGAAACAATGACTTGAACGACACATTGGACCAGATGGATCTCATAGATATTTTTGGAACTCTACATCCTGAGGCTGTGGAATTCACTTTTGTCTGGAGTGCACATGGTACATTCTCTAAGACAGATCACATACTGGGTCACAAAGCAGCTCTCAATAAATATCAATGAATTGAGATCATATCATGCACACTTTCAGATCACAATGCTATGAAACTTGAAATCAACCACAGGAAAAAGTCTGGAAAACCTCCAAAAACATGGAGGTTAAGAACATCCTACTAAAGAACAAATGGGCCAATCAGGCAATTAGAAGAAATTAAAAACTATATGGAAACAAATGAAAATGAAAATATTAAGTATCCAAATTCTTTGGGATGCAACAAAGGTAGTTCTAAGAGGAAAGTACATTGCAATCCAGCCAGGCCTATTTCAAGAAACTAGAAAAGTTCCAAATACAAAGTCTAACAGCACACCTAAAGGAACTAAAAGGAAAGCAGCAAGAGCACCCCAAACCCAGCAGAAGAAGAGAAATAATAATAAGACAGGGCAGAAATAAACAATATAGAACCAAAATCAAAACAAAACAAAAAAACCCAAACAGTTGAACAAATCAATGAAACCAAAAGTTGGTTTTTTGAAAAAAATAAACAAAATTGATAAACCTCTAGCCAGGCTTCTCAAAAAGAAAGAGCACTCAAATAGACAAAATCATGAATGAAAATGGATTTATTACAACCAATGCCTCAGAAATTCAAGCAATTATCAGGGAATACTATGATAAATTACAACAAACTGGACAACCAAGAAGAAATGGACAAATTCCTAAATATACATGCACTACCAAAATTCAAACAGGAAGAGACAAAATCTGAACAGACCCATAACTAGTGAAGAAACTGGTTCAGTTATCAAAAATCTCTCAGCAAATAAGAGCCCTGGGCCAGATGGCTTCCCTGGGAAATTCTACCAGACATTTAAATCAGTGTTCAAACTCATTTTTCTCAAGCTATTCCAAAAAATAGAAATGGAAGGAAAACTTCTGAACTCATTCTATGAAGCCAGCCATCACTTTGATTCCCAAACCAGACAGACACAGCAAAAAAAGAGAACTATAGGCCATATCCCTGATGAATATGGATGCAAAAATAACAATATACTAGCGAATCAAATTCAACAGCATATAAAAAGAATTATCCATCATAATAAAGTGGGATTCATTCCTGGGTTTCAGGGCTGGTTAAATATTTGCAAATCCATCAATATTATACATCATGTTAACAAAAGAAAAGATGAGAGCATTTGACCCTGTCGATAGATGCAGAAAAATCATTTGACCAAATGCAGCATCCTCGAGATGCGCAGGAACATGACAAGGATATCCGCTTTCACCACTCTTGTTTAATATAGTGCTGGAAGTCCTAGCATCAGCAATCAGAAAACAAAATGAAATAAAAGACATCAGAATTGGCAAAGATGAAGCCAAACTTTCACTTTTCACAGACATGATAATTTATTCTACATGGAAAACTCAACAGATTCCATCAGATCATAGACCTGATCTATGAATTCAGCAAAGTTGCAGGGTACAAAATCAATGTACAGAAATCGGTTGCATTTTTACACACCAACAATGAAGCAACAGAAAGAGAAATAATGAAACTGATCCCATTCACAAATGCATAAAAAAACCATAAAATACCTAGGAATAAACCTAACCAAAGATATAAAAGATCTGCATGATGAAAACTATAGAAAACTTATGAAGGAAACTGAAGAAGACACAAAGAAATGAAAAAGCATTCCATGCTCATGGATTGGAAGAATAAATATTGTTAAAACAACAACACTACCCAAAGCAATCTACACATGCAATGCAATCCCAATAAAAATTGCACCAGCATTCTTTTCAAAACTAGAACAAACGATCCTAAAATTTGTATGGAACCACAAAAGACACTGAATAGCCAAAGTAACATTGAAGAAGAAAACCAAAACTGGAGGCATCACAATCCCAAACTACTACAAAGTAGAGGCTAAAGTAGTCAGCAAGACAGTATGGTGTTGGCATAAAAAGATATATAGACCAATGGAATACAATAGAGAGCTGAGAACTGGAACCGCAAATGTATGGCCACTTAATCTTTGACAAAGCAGGAAAGAGTATCCACTGGAAAAAAGACAGCCTCTTTTTTGTTATTTTTTATTTTTTAAATGTTTTATTTATTTTTGAGAGAGAGAGAGACAGTGTGAGCAGGGGAGGGTCAGAGAGAGAGGGAGACACAGAATCCAAGACAGGCTCCAGGCTCCGAGCTAGTGGTCAGCACAGAACCTGATGTGGGGCTTGATCCCATAAACCGTGAGATCATGACCTGAGCCAAAGCCGGATGCTCAACCGACTGAGCCACCCAGGCGCCCCAAAGCCAGTTTCTTTTACAGATGGTGCTGGGAAAACTGGACAGCAACATGCAGAAGAATGAAACTAGACCACTTTTGTACACCGTACACAAAAGAAACTCAAAATGGATGAAGGACCTGAATGTGAGACAGGAAACCATTAAAATCCTAGAGGAGAAGGCAGAAAACAACTTCCTTGACCTCAACCGCAGCAATTTCTTACTTGACATATCCCCAAAGGCAGGGAATCAAGAGCAAAAATGAACTACTGGGACCTCATCAAGATAAAAAGCTTCTGCACCACAAAGTAAACAATCAACAAAACTAATAAGCAACTGAGGAAATGGGAAAAGACAGTTGCAAATGGCATATCGGATAAGAGGCTAGTATCCAAAATCTACCAGGAACTCACTAAATTCCATACCCAAAAAACGAATAATCCAGTGAAGAAATGGCAGTAGACCTGAACAGACACTTCTCCAAAGAAGACACCAGATGGCCACCAGACACATGAAACAATGCTCAGCATCACTCAGCACCAGGGAAACACAAATCAAAACCACACTGAGATACCACCTCATGCCAGTCAGAGTGGCTAAAATGAACAAATCAGGAGACTATAGATGCTGGCGAGGATGTGGAGAAACGGGCACCCTCCTACACTGTTGGTGGGAATGTAAACTGGTGCACCCACTCTGGAAAACAGTGTGGAGGTTCCTCAAAAAACTATTAGTAGAACTCCCCTATGACCCAGCAATAGCGCTGCTGGGGATTTACCCAAAGAATTCAGGAGTGCTGATACATAGGGGCACATGTACCCCAGTGTTCACAGCAGCACTTTGAACAATAGCCAAATCATGGAAAGAGCCTAAACGTCCATCACCTGATGAATGAATCAAGAAGATGTGTTTTATATATAAAATGGAATACTACATGGCAATGAGAAAGAATGAAATCCAGCCTTTCATAGCAACGTGGATGGAAATCGAGGGTCTTATGCTAAGTGAAATAAGTCAGGCAGAGAAGGACAGACACATGTTTTCACTCATAAGAATAATAGGAGAAACTTACAGATGACTGTGGAAAGGGGAAGGGGAAAAAATAGTTGGGTAGAGGGAGGGAGGCAAACCACAAGAGACTCTTGAATACTGAGAACTGAGGGCTGATGGGGGAGGGGGAGGGGGGAAAATGGGTGATGGGCAAGGACGAGGGCACTTGCTTGGATGAGCACTGGGTATTACATGGAAACCAACTAGACAATAAACTATAAAAGAAAAAAAATGAAAGAGGAGACATTACAATAGACATCACAGAACTACAAACCATCATAAGAAACTACTATGAGCAACTGTATACCAACAAATTGGATAATCTAGAAGAAATGGATACATTCCTAGAAACACACAACCTACTTAGATTGCATCATGATAAAACTGAAAATCTAAACAAACCAATAATAAGGATACTGAACCAGTAATCAAAAACTTGCCAACACAAAGAGCCCAAGACCAGATGCACTGGTAAATTCTACCAACTATTTAAAGACAAATTAACAGTAATTAATTAACAAAATATTGAAAAGAATGAACACCTCCAAACTCATTTCAGGAGGCAAATACTACCCTGATACTAAACCCAGAGCAAGACATCACAAGAAAGTTACAAACAAATATCCTTGGTAAACATAGATGGCAAAATTTTTCAACAAATTATTTGCGAACATTAAAAGAATTATACACCATGACCAAGTGGGATTTATTCCCAGGAGACAAAAATGGTTCAACATTTGCAAATGAATTGTGATATACCATTAATAAAGTGAAAGATAATTTCAACAGGCAGGATACCTGTTTAACAAAATAACATCTTTTCAAGATAAAAAAAAATTCAATAAGCTGGATATAGAATGAACATATTTCAAAATCACAAAGGCCATATATGATAAACCCATAGCCAACATCATACTGACTGGTGATAGATGGAAACTTTTTCCTGTAAGATCAAGAACAAGACAAGGATACCCACTCTTACCACTCCCATTCAAGATAGTACCAGAAGTCTTAGCCAACACGATCAAGCAAGAAGAAATAAAAGACATCCAAATTAGAAAGGAAAGAAAATTGTCTGTTTGTAGATGATATATATTATACACAGAAAATCCTAATGACTCAACCAAAAACTGTTAGAACTAATCAATGAACTCAGTAAAGTTGAATGATAAAAAAATCAATACCCAGAATCAGCTGTTTGTATACACTTAACAACAAAATATTTTTAAAAAATAAAAACGATCCCATTTACGGTATCATCATAAACAGTAAACACTCAGTGATAAATGGAAGACGCGGAAAATCTATAAGCTGAAAAGTACAAGGCACTGATGAAAAAAACTGAAGACACAAATGCAAAGATATAGTATATGTTCAAGAATCAGATGAATTAATACTGTTAAAATGTCCACATTGCTCAAAGCCGTCCATAGATTCAAAGGCTATCCTGATCAAATTCCAATGGCATTTTTCAAAGAAATGGGAGGATCAAAGCTATAGGTATCACACTTACTGATTTCACACTGATGTATGAAACTATAGTAATCAAAATATTCCCACTTCTGGATATATATCCAAATGATATGAAAACAGTATCTTAAAGGGATACCTGCATTCCACAATCATTGTACCACTATTCCTAATGGACAAGATATGAAACAACCAAATTGTCCATTAAAATATGAATTGATGAGGTGCCTGGGTGGCTTAGTTGGTTAAGTGTCCAACTCTTGAATCTGGCTCAGGTCATATCTCACGGTTCATGAGATTGAGCCCTACCTCGGGCTCTGTGCTGACAGTGCAGGGAACTACACTTGGCCTCTCAGCACCAAGATGCCACATCATCTGTGCCTGTGAACATCTGTGCTTTACCTCAATATATTCTGGGCATCCCTCTTAGCAAAATCTGTTTGTTCTGAGGTATCAGATAAGCTTAGAAGAGACCATTTATTGTGTCTGGGAATGATGAAAAAATTTTCCATATAAATTAAGTAACTTGTTTTTTCCCTTTATAACACTTAGGCTTACAAAAGATTGCACAGGAATGCACTATTTTTGGGTAGTGGACAAAACTATATATACAATGGAATGTTATTTAGCCATGAGAAAGAAGGTCATCTACCATTTGGGACAACATGGTTGGACTTTGAGGGCATTATGCTAACTGAAATAAGTTAGACAAAGAAAGGGAACCATGGTATCAATTATACATGAAATCTAAAACAGGCAAACTCAAAGAAATAGAGTATTGTGATGGTTACCAGGGTGTGAGGGGTTGGAGAAATGGGAAGAAAAAGGGTATAAACTTCCAAATAGATGATTAACAATTTTGGGGATCTATTGTATTAGGTACTTTAAAAGTTGCAAAGTGACTAGATCTTAAATGTTCTCACCATTAAAAAAAAATGGTAATTGTGTGACATGATGGCAGTGTTAACTAACACCATTACAGTAATTATTTTGCAATATGTAAGGGTATCAAATCAACACAATATACATTTTTTATTAAAAAATTTTTTTAATGTTTAACTTTGAGAAAGAGTGATAGAGCAGGTGTGGGGGAGAAGCAGAAAGAGTGGGAGACACAGAAGCTGAATCAGCCTCCAGGCCCTGAGCAGTAGGCACAGAGCTGGATGCGGGCCTTGAACCCACAAACTGTGAGATAATGACCTGAGCTGAAGTTGGCAAGTTAACCGACTGAACCAACCCAGGTGCCCCTCTATACATTTTTTTTAATGTTTATTTATTTTGAGAGAAAGACAGAGAGAGCACGAGCCTGTGAGCAGAGGAGGATCAAAGAGAGAGGGAAAGAAAGAATTCCAAGCAGGCTCCATACTGTCAGGGCTGAGCCCGACGTGGACCTCACCTGAGCTGAAATCAAGAGTCAGATGCATAATCCACAGAGACATCCAGGTGTCCCTACTCTGTATACCTTAAACTTAATACAATGTTATATGTCTATATCTCAATAAAACTGGAAAACTCTTGACAAACCCGTTATCTTTCAATAATAACCCTGAATGTAAATGAATTAAATGCTCCAATCAAAAGATACAGGGTAGCTGAATGGAAAAAACAAGAAGACCCATCTATTTGCTGTCTACAAGAGGCTCATTGTAGACCTGAGGATACCTTCAGATTGAAAGTGAGGAGATAGAGAAGTATTTATTATGCTACCAGAATTCCAAAGAAAATTGGAGTAGCCATACTTCTTTCTATCAGACAAAGCAGACTTTAACAAGAGATGAAGAAGGGCATTATATAATAATCACAGGGCCTATCCACCAGAAGAGCTAACAACTATAAACACCTACACAATGAATTCAGGAGCACCTAAATATATAAAACAATTAATCACAAACACAAGCAATCTTATAGATAAGAATGTGCTAATTGCAGGGGACTTTAATGCTCCACTTACAACAATGGATAGATGAACTAGACAGAGAATCACTAAAGAAACAACGGCCCTGAACGACACATTGGACCAGATAGACCTGACAGACATATTTAGAACTCTACACCCCAAAGCTGTGGAATTCACATGCTGGGTCACAAAGCAGCCCTCAATAAGTATCAAAGAATTGAGATAATGCCATGCACACATTCAGATCACAATGCTATGAAATTTGAAATCAACCACAAGAAAAAGTCTGGAAAACCTCCAAAAGCATGGAGGTTAAAGAACACCCTACTAAAGAACAAATGGACCAATCAGGCAATTAGAAAAGAAATTTAAAAATACATGGAAACAAAGGAAAATGTAAATACAACAATCCAAACTCTTTGGGATGCAGCCAAGGCAGTCCTAAAAGGAAAGTACATTGCAATCCAGGCCTATCTCAAGAAACAAGAAAAATCCCCAATACAAAATCTAACAGCACAGCTAAAGGAAGTAGAAGCAGAACACCAAAGACACCCCAAACCCAGCAGAAGAAGAGAAATGATAAAGATCAGGGCAGAAATAAACACTATGGAATCCAAAAAAACAGATGAACAGATCAATGAAAGTAAGAGTTTTATTGAAAAAATAAACAAAATTGATAAATTTTTGAGAAGCCTAGCCAGGCCTAGCCAGGTTTCTCAAAAAGAAAAGAGAGAGAACCTAAATAGATAAAAATCAGAAGTGAAAATGGATTTAGCACAACCAATACCTCAGAAATACAAGCAATTATCAGCATATGCTAATAAAATCAGCATATGCTAATAAACTGCACAACCTGGAAGAAATGGATAAATTCCTAAACACCAAAACACTATCAAAATTCCGAGAGGAAGAAATAGAAAATCTGAACAGATCTATAAGGAAGAAATTGAATTAGTTATGAAAAATTTCTGAACAAGTAAGCGTCCTGGACCAGATAGCTTCCCTGAGGAATTCTATCAGACATTTAAAACAAGAGTTAACACCTATCCTTCTCAAGCTGTTCCAAAAAATAGAAATGGAATGAAAACTCCTGGAGTCATTCTAGGAAGCCAGCATCACTTTGATTCCTAAACCAGGAAGAGACCCAGCAAAAAAAGGAGAACTACAAGCCAATATCCTTGATGAGTATGATGCAAAAATCCTCAACAAGATACTAGCAAATCGAATTCAACAGCATATAATAATTATTCACCATCTTCAAGTGGGATTCATTCCTGGGTTGCAGGGCTTTAGGTTAAATATTCACAGATCAATGTGATATGTCACATTAAGAAAGAAAATATGAGAATCATATGATCCTGTCAATAGATGTAGAAAAAACATTTGACAAAATACAGCATCCTTTTTAAATAAAAACCCTCAAGAAAGTCAGCACAGAAGGAACATACCTAAACATCGTAAAAGACACTTATGAAAAGCCTACAGCTAATATCATCCCCAAATGGGAAAAACTGAGAGCCTTCCCTGAGATCAGTAATACAACAGTGATGTCCACTCTCACTGCCGTGCTGAACATAGTGTTTGGAAGTCCTAGCCTAAGCAATCAGACAACAAAAGGAAATAAAAGGCAACCAATTTGGCAAAGATGAAGAAAAACTTCACTTTTCACAGAGATGATATTCTACTAGGAAAACCTGACAGACTCCACCAAAGTCTGCTAGAACTGATATATGAATTCAGCAATGTCGCAGGGTATAAAATCAACGTACTGAAATTGGTTACATTTTTATATACCGATAATGAAACAACAGAAAGAGAAATAAAGAAACTGATCCCACTCACAATTGCACAAAAAAATCATAAAATACCTAGAAATAAATGTAACCAAACATGTAAAAGATATGTATGCTAAAGCTTATGAAGGAAATTGAAGATGACACAAAGAAAGGGAAAAACATTCCATGCTCATGGATTGGAAGAATAAATGTTGTTAAGACGACAATACTACACAAAGCAATCTACACATTCAATGCAATCCCAATCAAAACTGCACCAGCATTCTTCTCAAAGCTAGAACAAACAATCCTAAAATTTGTATGGAACCTCCAAAGGCCCCAAATAGCCAAAGTAATAGTGAAGAAGAAAACCTAAATGGGAGGCATCACAATTTTAGACTTCAGCCTCTACTACAAAGATGTAATCATCAAGACAGTGTTGACACAAAAACAGATATAGACCAATGGAATACAATGGAGAACCCAGAACTGGGCCCACAAATGTATGGCCAATTAATCTTTCAAAAGAGGGAAAGAGTATCCAATGGAAAAAAGACAGCCTCTTTAACAAATGGTGCTGGGAAGACAGCAACATGCAGAAGAATGAAATTAGACCACTTTCTTATACCATACGTAAAAATAAACTCAAAATGATTGAAGGACCTAAACATGAGGCAGGAAACCTTTAAAATCCTACAGAAGAAAACAGGCAACAACCTCTGATATCAGCCACAGCAATTTCTGACTCAACACGTCTCCAAAGGCAAGGGAACCAAAACCAAAAATGAATTATTGGGACCTCATCAAGATAAAAAGCTTCTGCACTGCAAATGAAACAATCAAGAAAACTAATAAGCAACTGACTGAATGGGAAAAGATTTTTGGAAACGACATAATGGATAAAGGGCTAGTATCCAAAATCTACAAGGAACTCACCAAACTCCACAACCGAAAAACAAATAATCTAGTGAAGAAATGGGCAGAAAACACGAATAGACTCTTTTCCAAGGAGGACATCCAGATGGCCAAAAGACACATGAAATGATGCTCAACATCACTCATCATTAGGGAAATACAAATTAAAACCACACTGAGATACCATCTCACACTGGTCAGAGTGGGGATAATGAACAAATCAGGAGACTATAGATGCTGGCAAGGATGTGGAGAAATGAGCACCCTCTTACACCGCTGATAGAATGCAAACTGGTGTAGCTGCTCTGGAAAACAGTGGGAAGGTTCCTCAAAAAATTAGAAACAGAACCACCCTATGATCCAGCAACAGTACTGCTAGGAATTTAACCAAGGAACACAGGAATGCTGATGCATACAGACACATGTACCCCAATGTTTACAGCAGCACTTTCTACAATAGCCAAATCATGGAGGAGCCTAAATGTCCGTCAACTGACAAATGGATAAAGAAGTGGGTTATACATACAATGGAATACTACTTGTCCAGGAGAAAGAATGAAATCTGGCCATTTTTAGCAATGTGGATGAAATGAAGGGTATCATGCTAAGTGAAATAAGTACAGTGTGAAAGACAGATAAGATAAATTTTCATTCCTATATGAATGTTGAGAAACGTAACAGAAGACCATGGGGAGGGGAAGGGGAAAAAATAGAGAGAGGGAGGCAAACCATAAGACACACACAATACTCAGAACAAACTGAGGGTTGATGGGGGCTAGGGGAGAGGGGAAAGTGGTGATGGGTATTGAGGAGAGTACTTGTTGAAATAAGCACTGGGTGCTGTACAGAAACCAATTTGACAATAAACCATATAAAAAATATCTTTTAAATAACCACAGTTTACATTTTAAAATACTTAAAAATACTTAATTAGAAGAAATAAAACCACTCTAGAAATAAAGAAATGAGCCACACTTTAAAGAGCATCTTATCCTTGAAATGAGTTACTGAAATGTACAGAAGGAAGTACTGAGAGACACAATACAATTGGTACGAACAGTGGGGTTAAGTTTCAGGTACTTACTGAGACTCAACTTCTTGTTTGATTTCTTGCCATTCTCCATACGGGTTTGATTTTTTATGAGCTTTAGATTTGTCTTCATTCGGACCTGATGAATTTTGCTCTTGTGTATTTTTTTCTTTCTGGGTTTCTGGTTCAGTTCCTTTGTCACTATTTTTATTTTTTTCCTAAAATGTCAAAGTCACGAAATAACATACGTAAAGCAAAACTACAGGAACACAATTTAACATAGTCATGTTATTGATTTAAATAATATACATTAACCCAGTATTTTTAATTTGCACATAACAACAAATATACATAAAAAATTTTTAATGCTTGATTAGGTTTCTTACTATGTCTAAAATGATAAGTTATCATGGTCAAGGCTGATATGTATGTACATATGTATGTATGTATCCATCTATTTATTTAAAGTTTATTTATATTGAGAGAGACAGAAATAGAGCAAGTCATGAAGGGGCAGAATGAGGAGACAGAGAATCCTAAGGATTGACTCGGGGCACAAACTCAGTAACCATAAGATCATGACCAAAGCTGAAATCAAGAGTTGGATGCTTAACCACGTAAGCCACCCAGGTGCCCCCAAAGATGACTTTTAAAACAATTTAATATGATTGTATTAACATTCCACATTTAAAGACATACACTGGCCTTTTTTATACTTTCTTTTTTCTGCCTTCTCTCCTTACATATCCAAGTCATCTCCCCTTACACTGTGCCTTTTCTGAATTCAATGCCATGTCATTAAACCTTTCTATACTCATTATCTAAGTAAAGAACTCCCTCAATCTATTAGTCTTAACTGATATCTGTCTTTACATTGAGGACAGTGCCAAAGCCTCAGTGGAATCTGTAACTGCTAACTGTGAAATGAGAATAAGATACAACCTTAAGGTAGAAGCAGGTCCCATGGGAGCCTCTGTTAGGCTACCAGCTAGGGCTGGTATTTTTATGGAACTCCTTCATTTGGAATAACAAAACCCTATGATCCAGTTTAGCAAAGGGACCATGCATTAGATTTCAGCCTCTTTGCAAAATGCACAAACACATATGGTGGTCCTAGGACACTGTTCTGTTTGTAATTCTTTGAATGGATATTAACTCATTCCCTCATGCTGTTCATCATAAAACTAGGAAGCAGCATCCGCTTTTAGCTTTCTCTTCACTGTTTCCAAAGCTATGACTTCCTTTTAATAAAAGATATTTAGAGATTATAATTTATGCTTTGATTCTAATGCAATGTAATAAATGCCTCCTCCTCTAGGGCTTATACCACCTTCATTATAGTTCTCTTCCATGCTTTCTTACATGAGCTAATTACCTTCGGCTACTATCTATATACACTGATGTCTATCATGTTTTTTTTCAAACCATGTTCTTTCTATTCAACTTATCATTTTGGACCTTAAAAATTCTCTAGCCTGTTTTGTGTGCCTCAAAATCAAGAACTTTGGCTTTGACTATATTTCAGTCACCTAAAGTTATGTATTTTTCCATCACACATAGCATCTAGTAGATAGGTAGTATTCAAATATTAAACCCTCACATCTATGTTCCTTTTTAATTTGAACCATGTCATCACTCAAAAATGCCCCACCTGTGAAGTTTTAAACTCTAAAAGCCCCCTCTTCTAACCACAGTAAGTTATTCTGGCTTCCTCCCTTGCCTTCAATATACCTGTCTACAACCACATTACCATCTCTAATGGCTTAACTTCCCTTTGTGTTCTGAATTTGCTGACTTCATCATTACAGAGATCCACATCCACAGTGAATCATTTTATTTATTTTTTTTTATCATTTTTTAAAACATGGGAAGTGTATTCTTTAATCCCCATAAACTATTTTACTCATCTCCCTCCTTCCCTCTGGTAACTATCAGTTTATTCTCTATAATTAAGATTTAGTTTCTTGGGTCTTTTTTTTTTTTTTTCCCTTTGCCCATTTGTTTCTTAAATTCTACATATGAATGAAATAATATGGTATTTGTCTTTCTGTGACTTACTTATTTCCCTTACCATTATACTCTCTAGCTCCATCCATGTCTTTCAAATATCAAGATTTCATTCCTTTTTTGTGGCCAAATAATATTTCACTGTGCATATATACACATCTTCTTTATCCGTGCATCTATCCATGAGCACTTTGGGTGCTTCCATCATGTGGGTATTGCAAATAATGTTGTAATAAACATATGAGTGCATGTAACTCTGAGTTAGTGTTTTTGTACATTTTGGGTAAATACCCAGTAGAGCGATTACTGGATCCTAGGGTAGTTCTATTTTTAATTTTTTTGAGGAACCTCCCTACTGTTTTCCACAATGGCTCCACCAGTTTGCATTCCTAACAATAGTGCATGAGGGTTCCTTTTCCTCCACATCCTTGCCAGCTGTTTTTTACTGTTTTTGATTTTAGCTATCCTGAGATGTGTCAGGTGATAATCCTTGTACTTTTTATTTGCGTTTCCCTGATGATCAGTGATGCTGACAAATTTTACATCCTTCATTACAGAGCTCCATGTCTACAGGGAATCAGTTTAGAAATATTTTTTTGCTGGCTCCTTTAAGTATCTTTGTCCCTATGACTATCTACTGTATAGAACCTAAAAAGCTTCGACCCAGACTTCAAGCATTATAAGAGGGGAAAAAAAATCACAGACTTCAAGTTATATTACAAAACTGCAGTAATCAAAACAGTATGGTACTGGCACAAAAACAGACACACAGATCCATGGAACAAAAGCCAGAAATGAACCCACAATTATATGGTCAATTAATCTTTGACAAAGCAGGAAAGAATATACAATGGGAAAAAGACTTAACAATAAATGGTGGTGGGAAAACTGGTCAGCTACATGCAAAAAAATGAAACTGGACCACTTTCTTATACCATACACAAAAATAAATTCAAAATGGATTAAGAGCCTAAATGTGAAACCTGAAACCATAAAAATCCTAGAGGAGAACATAGGCGGTAATGTTTCTGGTATAGGCTATAGCAACATTTTCTATATATGTCTCCTGAGGGAAGGAAGAAATAGCAAAAATAAACTACTGGGACCACATCAAAATAGTTTCTGCACAGCAAAGCAAACAATCAACAAAACTAAAAGGCAACCTACTGAACAGGAGAAGATATCTGAAGATGACATACCCTGTAAATGGTTAATATCTAAAATACATAAAGAACTTATACAAATACCCCAAAAACAAATAAATAATTAAAAAATGGGCAGAAGAAATGAACAGATATTTTTCCAAAGAAGACATCCAGATGGCCAACAGATACATGAAAAGATGTTCGGCATCACTCATGACCATGGGAATACAAACCAAAACTATGACACCCTATATGTAGCCTGAAAATACCCTCTCTCCAGCATCCCTGAATTTTCTTCACTTCTCAGGCCAGTAAGGTCAACCATGAACCAATGCTTTTATGTCATTTTTGCCTTGCCACCTGGGCTCCTGCTAGAAAGATCACAAAAGCAGGACTAATAATTTCACATAAATGTCTGATTTTACTTTCCCGCCACAGGTGGGGACTCAATACCACCTGTGAATCCTATTACTTGGTTCAATTCATCTCATACCCCAGCTCAGTGACTGTTTCAATCCATTAATATTGTCAAGCTCCTCAAAGCTCCTCACTTTCAGCAAGCCATCTTAATTTCTTTACAAATGAGGTTACAAGGGTATTACTCTTTCAATTTCCCCCCTGATACCAACTTCTCCATAATCCTATCTTCTTACAGAAAAGGAAAAACCTTACCTTCTTATTGAAAAGGAGTTTATTCCTTGTTCAAGACCAGCCCATTTGCCTACCCTTGTTGGTATTCCCTATCTCCTTTGGAGTCCTTCTTAATGAACACATCACCACCATAAACCTCTCATGATTAAGAGTCAATGTGCAGCCATCATCCTGCCAACTAATTTCTACTTTTCACTTCATATTCAAACCATATATACACCGTGAACCACTTGTTCTTCTACTAAAATTTGAGATTAAAAAAAAATTTTTATTCAAATCCCAGTTAATACTCAGCATAATACTAGTTTCAGCTGTACAATATAATCTGAGTTCTGCCACCCAAACCCTGGTAAAATGCTAGAAGAGCTTCAAGTCCTTCTTTATTGTAAAATTCAATGGACATTTTTCTTTTCCTAGACCTAATTAATCCTTGATGCTCTCTATTCCTTTGGCTTCTTGGATTTTAAATTCTGCTTCTCTGTATAACTTTCTAGCCACTCTTTTCATTGTGGGCTCCTCTTTCCCTGCCTGTCACTGAAATGTTTAATGTTACCCAAAGTCATTTTCCTAGGTTATCTCACCCAATCTGAGATTTAAATTACTACTAGTAAGTTGATGATACTCAAATTACTAACTCTAGCCTAGATACTCAGACTTGTATGTTTAGGCAGAGATATTTCAAACTTAGAAGGTCTAAAAATGAACTCATTGTCTTGCTACCAAATGGATACTAATAAATGGAAATAACCGTCTATCCATTTGCTAAAAGTATGTCTTGGCTTTATTTCTATTTACCACCAGAAAACTGGGTAAGTCTGTCAAGCTTTAAATTGTTACAGATTTGTAAAGAATAAAACAACATACCTTAAACTTTATTTTTGGCTTTTGTGTTTCTGTAGAGGCCTCTCCTTTTTCTGCTTTCTGTTCCCCATCAGAATCACTATGAGAATCTGATGATTTAGACTCTTCTAGGGTATCAAGTGACTTTTCACTGACTTTACTAGAAAGCAGATCGCCAGAGTGTGGAATGAAATCATCAGGTTTTTCCCATCTGGATTCTATTCAATACATTTTAATACTCAGGTTATTTACTTATTACCAATTCTATTCAGAAATAACTCCCAACATAACATTCCCTCTCACTTACAATATATTACTTTTTTTATAATATATTATTAAATGACAACATTGCAACTATGTCCCACTGTCACTCATTTAAGAATAGAATTTAAAATAAGAGTTTCTAAAGCTCTTGATCTTTTATCTTTTAGAAATTGATTTCAATCTGGATTCCCTACAGGCATAACTACAGCCCCAAAGGAAAGAGACCTAAGAATTGGGCAATATCTTCTAAGGACTCTCATAACTTATACCAATATGTGATATTGAACATATATCAGATTTCCTGGAATATATTTATCACAAATACTTCCTGGGATTCTCACAAAGTAAAATCACACAGTGAAGATCTGAATGAATAGAATCTGTCATTTTTCTGCTGGGAAAAAAATAATCACTGAATTCTACTGCCATCCAGTGGTCTAGAAATGACAGCATTTCATATATCTTGTAGTTATTCTCTGTTTTTCATTTAATAAAAGGACAAGGTATTCTAAGATTTACTGCCTAACTGAGAGTTTTAAGAGTGAAAAAGGCTCTATTAATAATTATACTCATCTAGACATAAACTGGAACTGTTTGAGGGCAAACTGCAGTATTGAGTCTTTCTAAAGATAATATAGTGATATAATATAGTTGGAGAGTTGGATCTGAGTTTAATGCACGGCTTAAAAGAGGATGCTTTCTGGGGCATTTGGCTGGCTCAGTTGGTAGGGCATGCAACTCTTGATCTGGGCATTATGAGTTCAAGTCCCATGTTGGACGTAGAGATTACTTAAAAATAAAATCTTAAAAAAAAAAAAAGGATGCTTTCCAACATTAATAAAAACATTATTTCCTTATCTACATTTCTTTATCTGTATTTCACATGAGTAACAAAAAAAACTTCCGGGAAGTAAATAACTTATTAAGCACCTACTATGTACCATGTACTGTTCTGAGAACCATAGATACTTGAACCTCCTGACCCAAGACAATACATATGATCACCTCCATTTTACGTAAGAGCAACTATAGGTTTAGTGACTTCCCCACAATCATATAGCTGCTAAAAGAAGAAGCTGTGCATTAAACTCAGATCCAACTCTCTAGCTATATCATATCACTATATTATTTTGTCTTTAGAAAGGCTCAGAAAGGCTCAGGACTGCAATTTTACTGAGATAGAACGATTACTATCACTGGGCAGGCTAGGTGTCTACTTAGAGGCTAAGAAGGCATCCTCCCCCCTAAAAGATTTAATGCTATATGAGAGCTTTTGATAGTAGAAATTTAATTAAAGCCTCCCAAAGTTATATTGCTACTATATATATCTTGGTAAATTTAACAGTAGAAACTAAATACAATTACTTGATGACTCATTTTATAAAATTAAATTAGATAAAATTCCAATTTGAAAAACCTACATAATAATTAGGCAACAATAGCTAATTTTATAAATATTTATACATAACCAAAACATTATCAAATTAGTATAAGTGAAAATTTGAGAATCTCAGCCACTGCTAAAAACAGCTTGTTTTGTTTTTTAGAAAAGGAAAAGGCAAGTTGAATTAGATGGTTTTTAAAGTAACTTCCAAGGTTATGATTGTATATCTATAACAATCATGATAAAAATCAGTAATGGCAGTGAAAGTAAAAATGGTTTTTAAAATTTGTGAATGGACTATCAATTGAGAATAATAAGCAGAACAGTATATTATAAATGAGAATCTTTCTGCTTTTCTATTATTATTTTTAAATAACAAAAAGTATTATACACTTGCTATAGAAACACATTACTGAACTAAAATTCCCAAGTTCTCTTCATCAGCAGGCAACTAAGCAGTTCCAAGTACAATTTTATATAATTAGAATAATCAAAGATAATACTTACCTCCTGTTTCTATATTGTAATAGTAGGTATAACCATCTTCACTTATACCTTCTACCCACACAGTCTTCCCTACTGTCTAATGGGAGGGGGAAAAACAGCATAAACTGAAGACAATGATGTAGTTTTACTTTATTAAATAACTAAGGCAGAGTCAACTACCCTTCCTTTCCTCTAGACACCAGGAGTTAGGGGTGATAGTATTGACTATGGTCAGAAGCTTGGTTTGTGTTAATACTGAGCCGATTCTCAGGGAGAGAATATCTCACCTCTGAAATCCAGGAACAATTCTTTGCAGATGGATAGGGACATCTGAATGGCAAATGGCCATCAATCAACTGATATTTGCCCTACATGGAGTTTTTAGGTAGGTACCACTTTTCCTCTTCCACCCAGCCTTCTTACAAAAGAATTAAAGGAATAAAAGAACGAAGTGTGCAGGAGGGGCTTATTTGGAAGGAAATTAGCTTAAGACAACTCTATAAAAACCTCAGGAACCAATCAGTTTAAAGAATAAAGCAAAAACACTATCAATATGCTTCAGTTACCTTTTTTAAGTTTCCTTGAAATCCTTCAGGTCTCTCCCACTGGGATGCTTAAAGTAAAATATATTGCATGTACAAAATTTTTTTGTTTAAAAAGAATAACAACTTCAAAAAATTTGGCAAAAATTTACAAGATATTCAAGGTGTACAAAACACTACAGATCTATAATTAAAAATATAATTGAAAAATAAAAAGAACCCGTGTGTGTGTGTATATATATATATAGCCTAGTAATACTGTACAGAACACATGTGAATGATATTTAACCAAGAAGGAAAAACTGAATGAAGGATTAGAAATTACTGGTATTTCCAAAGGAATTATTAGAGCCAGATAGGGCTTCTCCTAAAGACTTCACAGAATTGAGGCTCAAAAAGTTTTTAAGTTTCTTACTTATTTTTTTTAGTAATCTCTACACCCAGTTTGGGGCTTGAATTCACAACCCAGAGATCAAGAGTCACATGGTCTTCAGACTGAGCCAAGCAGATGCCCCAGGCTTGGTTAAGTTTTGAAGAAATGAGACAGCAGTTTAACATGCTCGGGAGGGGAAAGTGAGGAATAGAAAGAATGACTCAGAAGAGGAATAAGAAAAGGATGCAGGACAAAAATAAGTATAGGTGACCCTTGAACAACAAGAGTGTGAATCGCATGGGTCCACTTATAAGCAGATTTGTTTTCAATAAATGGGACTTACGCTCTCTAGCATACAATCATGGTTCACTGCTGAACTATCTAACATGTACTTCTCTTAAGGCTCAGCGCAAACATTGAGTGATTAATACTACTACTGTGTAGTCCAATACTGAATGTGATTCTAAAAATCATAATTATAATAATACTTGTAGCCCAAGGTTTTCTTCATGGTTAACTCTAATCTCATTTCCTTTCTGATTATTTTTAACTTTTTTTCTGACTTTTCTTCTTTCCATTCTTTTAAATAAGTACTACCTGCTCTTTGTATTTCTCGTTCTCTCCTTTATCCTTGTGATCTCATATACTCCCCAAAGTCTATATTTATAGAATCAATTTAGCTCCCTAATTCCAGACTCTACCACGTGAACATTCAAGAGGTACCTTGAACCTCAACATACCAAAAGCTGAATTCATTACGTCCCACTTTAACTTACTCTATTTCTGTATTTCATACCTCAGTGACTGGCAGCATCCTCCTCCTAACCCTCCATGAGACAGCTCCAATCTATTTTTCCAGCCTCTTTCTTCTGCTAGGATATCTTCAAAGAACTATATGTTTTTACCTCCACCAGATGACTATTTCCTAAACTTTCTAACTTTTTAAACTTCGTATCATTCCACCTGTTTAGAAAGCTTGCTTTACCCTTTTTACAACCTACTATACAATCTTTTTTCAATCAAAGTACCTATAAACTGTCTGCACCATGCCCGGCACTGTGTTTGGTGCTAGGGATACAAATAGAGAATAAGACAGCAACATTCCTGATGCTCTCATCTTTTTGGTTTTTTGGGAAGTATTTATTTACTTTTGAGAGAGGGAGAATACATGTGCACATGCGGATGAAAGACAGAGAGAGGGAGACAGAGGACCTAAAGCCAGCTCCGCTGCTGACAGCAGAGCCTGATGTGGGGCTTTAACTCATGAACTATGATATGACCCGAGCCCAAGTCAGACACTTAACTGACTGAGCCACCCAGGCGCCACCCTGATGCTCTCATCTTATAAAGCAGCTCAAAAGTAATGTCTGTGATAATCTGTCAGATCTACATAATACCTCACTATTCTGAGTTCCTGTACAATCTTACTTACATCTCTATATTATAGCACTTTAAAACTCCTCCTTTTATCATGCTTACTTATTTCTAACCTTAAATTTTATGTTTCTGGAACGTAAGATGCTACATAAATGTAAAAAAAATGTATTTATTTATTTATCTATCTCAGAATTTATATGGAACAAAAATGTCCAGTACATTTAGTTTTAAAGGAAAACAAAAAGATGGTTTTTCATATTCTTGCTGGAAAACACCATTGTGTATTTTATTAGAAAGTGATATACAAAACATTAATCTGAGGTGGAGGGGGTGGTTTTTTACTAGGTCAATCAAGACAGCTACCTAAAAAAGAAAATGGCATCTGGTTCCTAGTCCACTTTTGAATAAAAAACTCTCCAAAAGTGTATTTTAAGAACCCCTCGAATTTGCAAAGTGGATCTGAAATGCCTTATTTCCATGTAAAATGCTTTATTTTCACTTAGTTCATACTTTTAGCTGGTGTTACTGAGAAAATATAAAGTGTTAACTTATTTGTAAGGAATCCATTATTAAGGCTTTAATGAAGTATGATATTAAGTCATTATGAGAATTATATATGCTTATTTGTATGCTTATTTATGATAGAGAACAAGAAAGCAAGAGAGAGAGCAAGAACGTGCAGGAAAGGGGCAAAGGGATAAAGAGAATTTCAAGAAGCTCCCCAGGCTCAATCTCAGGAACCAAGAGATCATGATCTAAACTGAAATCAAGAGTCAGATGGTTAACCAACTGGGCCACCAATGTGCCCCAAGAAGGGTACATTTTTAAAGGGCACATAATTTTTTTACTATTGTGGCAAAGATGTAAAACTACAGTCTTCCACTGCTTAACTGTTCTAATATTAACACAAAATAAACTGTCAGTTATTATTCTTTATTATTTCTAGGCCTAAATGACCTACCTCCTGTGATGAGATCATAATAGTAATGATAACCCTCAGAGGTTATGCCTTCTACCCATCTACCCTTTGAAGGGTCTTTTTTCTTCTTCTTCTTTTCCTTCTGCTGATTTGATGCAGGGGTGGGTGGGACAGTGCTTGTTACTGGTGATATGCTTGGCTCTGAAGTTTCTAAAGAAAAAGACACAAGAAAGATGAAGTACCAAAGCAACTTTTTTTCTGGTATAAAACATTAATACTGTTATTTCAATCAAAAGCTTGACAAGAAGATTCCTTTGGGAACTTCATAGATTATTATAAAGCTCATTTGGAAAACAGAGTATGTACAAATACCCAAATTTATAAAAGAGAAAAGATAAGGGGAATCTCTTCTACCAGATATTAAGACTTATTCTGGTTAATTACTTGGAAAAAAGTAAAGCTCTTCCTCCATGGTCCTTCCCATGTCTTGACATTAATCTTTCACATCAAAGATACATATGAAAAAAAATGAAGTAAATAATGTTAAACTTAACTAGATACAAATCCAAATATTTTGTATAGCAAAAATAAAATAAACAAGACAAAGAATATACTATATTAATTATAATGGAGTTAAGATTCAAAAAAAAGAATGACAAATAATATTTACAACAAATATGACACAGGGTTAATGTTCATAACAACGATCCTTTATAAACAAATCCAAATTCTAACAGAAGATGGATAGTAAGTACAAAGATAATCCAGACAATACATACATTCACCAATATTCAAAGAAACATAAATAAATATAATTTTCTTTTGTATTAGATCAGTAAGTACTGAAAAGAATAACCAAATATAGTTACTCAGTCTAATCCATTAGGTATTTACATGGGTGGGATAAGAGTAGTTTTTATGGTTTTACTTTTTGGTAAAACATTAGCCAGTTATTACCAAAGGATTTAATATATTAATTTTATTTCTACAAAACTGTAAATTAGCCCAACATTTCTAGAGACAGCTTGGTATCAGCTATCAACATATAAAATATATTCATAGTTTGATTCTGCAGTCTGACCTCTAGCAACTAGACCTATAAAAATAAATGCGAAAACATGCCTGCATAAGGGTGCTCACTGAAGCATTCTTTCTAACACTGAATAAGCAACCTAAATGTCAGTCAGGAAGAGAATTGCCACTTTTATGGCATTTTATACCATTTACTAAACACTTGTTTCATGTCTTTTATAATAAGCAGTTTATACCATTACATTATTTAGTTTTTATGAAAAAAGGCATAGAGTTAGCAAATGGCAGTTCTGGTGGATTCTAAAGCCGGTGCTCCTAACATCTCTGTAGCCTTAAAAAATAATGTATATTCTTAATTATTTAAAGGAAAAGCAGTTAATGTATCATTATAGGAAAAAGTGAGACAACCTCCAAAAAGACTATAACATAAAATGTGGAGTATAACTTAAGAAAGAAAAGTCTAAAAGTGTCTGGGAAAATCTTAAAAGCAGTTAGTTTTTAAAACTCTTTTTTCTTTGTACTGCATTATTGTACTTTTGAGGCATGTATAACCTATGTTATAAACAAGCCTACATAGGGTATACATGCCTCAAAAGTACAATAATGAACAAAAAAAAGTACAAAATATTGAACAGAAAAAATGGTATTTAAATACATTTAAATACAAAATGCTAAGATTTATTTGCTCATAGGGCAGCATAACAAAACTTCCCAATCCATGTAACTGGTGAGATGAATTTTCAACTTCTCCTCTTAAATTCTGCAGGAACACCTTCATCCTTTTTCTCCTTTAAACATACGGCTTTATTCTTATGGAAATACAGCCTCCACCCCTTCCTTTTAATTAACAATGTCTAGGGTAATATTTTTAACATGTGTATTTTTTTTAAGTTTTTTTCTTTTTATTTATTTATTTTGAGAGCGAAAGCATGAGTTGGGAAGGGGCAGAGAGAGAGAGAGAGAGGGAGAGAGAGAGAGAGAGAGAGAGAGGGAGGAGAGAATCCTAAGCAGGCTCCGTTCAGCCAGCATGGAGCCAGATGTGGGGCCTGAACCCACGAACTGTGAGATCATGACCTGAGTTTAAACCAAGAGTTGGATGCTCAACCAACTGAGCCACCCAGGCACCCCTAGAATGATATTTTCTAAGTCTGGTTACAACTGTCCTTATTTGATGAGGACAATGATAATTAACTTGTTATTCTGCTTCAAAACTTAATGGAAAGAAAGTTTTCAGAGAGTAAATAATACCATTCCATGTTGACTATCTCAACATAATGCAAGATCAACAACTGGGACTGCTATCTACCTGGTTTAAGGACAGTGGACTGGTCATGGAAGGAATGTTGACAGAATTGTTTCCGAGTAAAGCCTAAATTCATTGACAAGATACATACACTCTACTTAAATAAAGGCCTTTTATCTGGAAGTGAGTTATCCTCAAACCTTCAAATTATTTACCTCCTTGCTGGTGACCATGGGGTAAAAAGGATGGTCACATAAGGTAAAAATCCTTATATAAGGATTGTATGTAAACTGGTCCAACCACTATGGAGAACATATGGAGGTTCCTCAAAAAAATAAAAACTGATCTAGCTATAGATCCAAAGGAAATGTAAACAGGATTTCAAAAAGATATATGCATTCCCACACTTACTGCAGCATTACTCACAAGAGCCAAAGTATGGGAATAACCTAAATGCCCATCAACAGGTGAATGGATGAAAAAAGAGGTAGTATATATACACAATGGGATACTATGCAGGCATGAGAAAGGAAGATATCCTGTCATTTGCAACATGTATGTACCCTGAGCATAATATGCTAATAAATGAGGCAAGTCAGACAAAGAAAAGACAAGCATACTGTACAGTATCACCTGTATGCAGGATTTAAAAAAGCCAAACTCATAAAAAACAGAAAGTAAAACTGTTGGCAGGGGGGGTTGGCAGGGTTAAGGCTGATATTGTTTAAGGGTACAAACTGGCAACGGGTAATAAGTACATAAACCACAGAGATTTAATGCATGGTACAATGAATATAGACAACAAATATTGTCATTAGGTAATGTGATAAATACTAATGTGGCAATCACGTTATATAAAAATATATCAAAACAATATCTGCATACCATGTGATACCACATGTCAAATTTATCCAATTAAAAAAAAAATCTACCTCCTACTGGTAAAATCAGTAAATTTGTCCACAAAAGGCTCATTCACTATAACTCAACTATATAAACAAACATAATTTATAGTTTTGACTATATAGGTAAAGTGAACAGGGGTTATAATGCAAAGCTCCTTTTTTAATGAATAGTTCCTTTTAGTCAAATACTGAAAACACTCAATTGTCTCTGAAATTAACACTGATCTAAAACAACTAGGAACTAGCTACCAAAATAGTATGGTTGTGAATGAAGGTGTTAAAAGATGAAGATTTATTTTAAAAAATTTTTAAATGTTTTATTTTTGAGAGACAGGGAGAGATATCGTGAGCAAGGGCAGGGTCAGAGAGAGAGGGAGACATAGAATCTGAAGACAGGCTCCAGGCTCTGAGCTAGCTGTCAGCACAGAGCCCGACGCGGGGCTTAAACCCACGAACTGTGAGATCATGACCTGAGCCGAAGCCAGCTGCTCAACCGACTGAGCCACCCAGGCACCCCAAAAGAGGAAACTTTAAAGTTAAACAAAGTGCAGGAATAAAGTCCCACAGTCTAAATACAGCTATGGTGCATAGGAAAAGCACTAAGAGTATACCCTGAGTGTATAACGTCTTTATGGAAACAATAAAAGCTCACTTAGCATGACCTCTGATGTTAGTTTTAAAACATGCTGGCTGCTTTTTTACCTGACTCTAAGCCAAGTCTTTTCAAATCCTCTTGGTATGCTTTCAGGGCAGCTTCCTCCATTGCGGCAAACTCCTTTGATGCCTTTTCTTCTTCCTTTGCCTTATCCAGGCTTTTCTGTTTAATCTATGGAAGACACACAGAAAAGTGAAAGCCAGAAGAAGGACTGATATTTACATAGAAAAATTAGCAAAGAAAGAAATAAACTAAATTACCTCACTGATCCTCTTTGCCACATTTTCTTTATGATTCTTTCCTCTTTCATGAAATTCAACACTCTTGAAAATGAATAAAAGAGAAAATGAAAAGGAAAGCTACATAAACATCATAATATTCATAGTAAAGTAACAGTAAACATGGGAATGGAACATAGCAAAATTGAAATAAAAAAATGATTGACAGAAAAAAGACAAATAATTTTAAAACAAATTAGAACTTTTTATCAAATGATGCTAGGGAACTGAACCATGTTATTTATTACTATACACACTGACCCGGTTTTCTTTGGTGCTTAAAATAAACTACGATGACCATATCAATGAAGAAAAATACAAAATACCGTGGATGACTAATCTAGTGAGTATGATTGTAATGAGGGCTCAAACAAAACAGGAAGAGTAGTGGGGAAAAAAACTTCAAGAAAACACCTCTCAACATAAAATATCAAAATCAGTAAGTTGCTAGAATTTGTACTGCTCTATTTGCCATGTTAGGTAAGGGACATAGAGAATAAACAATAATCCTTAGAACCTTATTCCTCCAAATTGGGAGAAAAGTAGACAGTAAAAAAGTCCTCCCAAATTGTAAATACTTTTATAGAATGTGGTAATGGTACAAAATGTAAAACTCCTGTGGAGGACAATTTGGCACTATCTACCAAATTTGGCTACTGGAATAAAGAACAAAGCTCCCTGTATGGAGAAAGCTCCAGGATCTACTGTTCAATTAAAAAAACAAAACAAAACCAACAGAAACCACACTAAACTATGAAGGATAGTGTATATGGTATCCTACATTTCATGTATATTGGAATAAACAATGGAAATAAATAAACAATGGAAAAATTAGACAAGAAAATGAAAAAAGTGGTAACCCACAAACAATGATAGTAACTGAATGGGACAGTGGAATGAATGAATATTACCTATTTAAAACAGCCAGAAATGCTCCCTAAATTACAAATGTCTGGTTATATACAATAAGAAATTTTGGGTAAATTTTCTACAATTCACTACAGTGAATTCCTCTTTAAACAGTAACACTGTAAAACAAATGTTCATCTTCTATTTTTCATATATTGATTTTCCTAAATTATACCACTCAAAGAATATTAAAGGCCCATTCAAAAGAAATTAATTGTTTCTAATTAAAGGTTAAATCAATGTATGTTAACAATCCAAGGATAAGAAAGACATCCTAGAATAGATTATTTACCCTTTATGACTCCTAAAATTCACTGAACTGCCTGGGTAGCTGAAGAGAAGATAAACTACCAGTGACTTACATAGATTTCAAAATTTGTGGCATTTATGTGTAAGGAAGGTCTAAGTTAAACAAGATAGTTGAAAACTTTAGCAACTACTCAAAAGCCCATATACTACAACAAAACCCTGAAGAAAAATACACCCAAATTCCTTGTAGACAGTAGTAAGTATCTACCAAAGATATACAACACTGCTAAAGATGGGGCTACTATTTTTTTGTGCATGGAACTCTATCAAGTAAAAAGGATATGAATATATACTTCAAAGATACACTGCCACTTATGTATTACATACATACTGCCATGACATGCTTTTGAGGGGGGAAAAAATCAGTGATGCTTTATGTCTTAAAAGTTTAATCTAGATTAAGAGATAGAAGAGTAAAGTGCTTAACTGAGCTATTCTCATATTCCATGAAAGAGGTAATGATATTCTTTAAAATTAACCATTTGTAGCTATAAAGTTTTGTAAATATATTTATTTTAGAACAGAAAAGATACAAGATAAACTACAGTAATGTTCCTTTTTACATATTAAGGGCTTTGCCCTTTTATGTTTCTTTGTACATGACAGTATTACAAACAACATCATAAGATGGATAAACATGGATGAGATTACCCACTCAATGTCCATTTCCTGAATGACACTGAAGGACCAAAGAGAAATAATTTGGTTTAATATATAATCCAATTTAAGCTGATAAAAAAGGAGGTTCAGAGCTCTCCTACAAGAAATGACAACAGAAATCCTTCAATGTTTTGAAAAATCAAGAGCAATGTATATGAAGGTGCTAAGTAAATACTGAGTTTAGACAAAAAGGAACACTGAATAAAACATTAAATTCTTATAGTGTAATTATCATACAGGCCTATTGTCTGCTATCCAACACTTGCAGTAATCACAGAATTTCTTTGGTTGCGACTTCCAGTAGTCTGCCCTGAAAATGGGAAAAACAAGTCTAAGATTATTTATAAAAAGGTAAAATTGTGCATGCTTTGTATCTTCTTAGTTTTGATATATAAGCCCCAGTCACTGAATCCTGTCTTGTTACACACATTACCTTGCTTTATTATTTATCTCACTGCAGCAGTTAGCCGAAATTGTTGCGAGTAAGAAAGAAAAAGTCTGCACCAAATTTAAAACTCCTTTACCTAAAATTACTTTTAAAAAGTTCTGTTTTTTCATTTGCCACTGTCCTCACTAGAAATAAGGCACATCTTGGAAAAGATTTATCTTCTTTACGTCTTTCTGGCATTTTGGGAAGTTGCTGTAATGGGAGGCCTGAAAAAACTCAAATTTGCTCTAAATCAAGTTATTTCCATTAAAAGAACAATGAACAAGGCTCCTCTGGTGGGAGACTGTGGTTCCTCCGAGACTATCAGTTAATATAACTTATTGTTGAGCCTCAAGGCTAGAAAGAGTTGGAAAAGCCAAGACTTAAAAAAAAAAAAAAAAAAAAAAGACTTCGCGCTAGCCAAGACTGGCCGTTTCTACCAGGCAGAGGAGGCAGCCGTGGCCCACGTCCAACCCTAAAGTTTCACAACACCCCACGTTCAAGCGCTACGGAATCGAACAGGGTGCTTGCGACCCCCAACTGTGCAAGTGGGCACCCGGGTGCTTCGCGGGAGGCAGTCCAACCTCAACAGGCCGCCAGCCTCCTCCCGAAGCCCGTGCTTCAGGCCTCCAGGGCGCTCCGCGGGGTAGCATTTCTACGCGCCCGGAGAACCGGCCCGGCCGGTCTGGTGCCGGTCCCGAGCGAGTTAAGAACACCTCCGTCACGCCTCCAACCGAAAGGAGGAGCTGGGGAGGGATGGTGGTAGAGGGCGAGACCCGCGGAGAAAGGGCCGTCCAGAGAAACAACACAGCGTTGTTTAGAGCCTGAGACCCGACTCACATGACTGGACCAGCCGCTCCCCGCGTCGCCCCCGGGTCCGGCTCGAGCTCGTGCTCCCCACGCGGGGCGAGTTGAGGCCCGGCCCGCACCAAGGCCCACCCGAGCCTCCAAGCCCGGACACCTCCCTCTTTCCCCAAGACCAGTGTTCCACGGTTCCCAACTACGGATGCCGAGGCGATTCAATCCGCGTTCGAGATCTCCTCCTCTTCCCCTCCCCCTACAGGGGCGGTACTCCGGGCTCCTGAGAGGTGGGGTCGGTATAAAGGGGTTGAGGTCACCGAGAAGGGGTGAAAGCGCGACGGGACCTGAGCCGAAAGACAGGAACCTCACGCCTCAAGTCCCCGCATCATCCCGCCTTCACTCTCTTTCTTCCCCTGGGATCCAGAACCTCCACCCTTCTTCTAGGCTCGCTGGCTCGTAGCCAAGTAGCTCGCGCGCCGCCTCCGCCCCGAACGCAAACAGCTGTTCCCCGAGACGTCGCCGCCCTCAACTTTGCCAACTAGTCCGCACGCACTTTGACCAGCGGAGAAACCCGGACCTATAGGCTGGGGGCTGTTGGCGGAGTTAAAAAAAGAAAGGTGAAACAGCTGGTTTCGAGGCCGCGAGTTGCTGGGCTTTGCCTCAGAACTTTCCGGAGGCGGCGGAGTGGCCCCGCCCCGCCCCCGCGACGCCCGCGCGCACGGGCAGTGCTAGTTTCTTCGCTCGGAAAGCGCGTGGGCAGCAGCGGCGGCGGCTCCAGCGGCGCAGAGGCGGCGGGGGGAGCGGCGGTTCGGGAAAGTGGAGCTGTGGCAGCGGTAGCGCCTGCGCTTGTCAGGTGAGTCACGGCAGTGTCCCTACCAGCACTTCCCATATGGTCTAGCGGTTAGGATTCCTGGTTTTCACCCAGGCGGCCCGGGTTCGACTCCCGGTATGGGAACGTCGCAGTCTCTTTTTCTTTCTTTTTTTTAAACCGAATGAGAACTCACTTATTTTATTTCCAATACTTCTGGCTCTCTTCTTGTCTCCTTCTCAAGACGAGTTTGTGGAAAAACGAGCAGTAGTGTAGTTGTTAGCGACTCCGTGACCCGTGCTGCGTCGGATGGGCTGGAGGAGCGAGTGCGCTCAGGGTCCCTCGCCTCCGTCCTCTGGCTGGCGGGGCTGAGCCGCTGAGAAGGAGTTTCACTTCTCCAGGGGCTGCCCGCACGCTCCTCCGCCCCTGGTCGTCCTTTCCCAGACGCTGGGGAGGTGATGATTAACTCTGGCCTCGCCTTATCTCCTCCCAGCGCCCCCCTAGGGCCCACACCCTACGCGGTCGCAGTTTTCCGATCGTCCCAAGCGACGTGGGGGCGTGTTCGTCCCCTGTCCTCCGCGCCGGGAGCCCGCGACCCAGTCGGAACCCTGTACTCCTTCCGCCGGCTGTTCACGGGAACCCCCACCGTCCCCTGGCCCAAAGCCGCCTGTCTCGGGGCACGCGGCGGCGTGGCGGTCTAGCGAGCTTCGGTGGCCGCGGGCGCGCTTTCCCGTCCGCGCGGCTGCCGGTCACCGGCCGCGTGTGCACCCGGCTGTCCCGCAGCGGCCAGCTCGTCCCAGCTTGACCTCGGGGGTGCTGGTCGCAGCTCAGAAGAGTACCGCGGACTCCAGCGCCACAGGCTCGAGTGCCTGTCTCAGCCCGGGCAGGGCTCTGGGGAAGGGAATGCGTCCCCCCACCCCCAACCAGCCCCGCTTTAAAGCGCGCGCGCGCACACACAACACACACGCTGCGGAGCAAAAATACCACTATGATGAGATATCTTCCAAGAAGAAATTTAACTTTCTAAAGAGTCTAACGTTTTGATCGCGGCTGGTAGAAAATCTTGGGGTGGAGGTGGGGCTTGGAAGAGAGAAAATTGGCTGAAGACTGGGGAGGGGATGTTACAACAAAGTTTTCACTGTATTTTTAAATATAGAAGCCCTGTGTTTATTACAAAGAAGGGGCAGCTGTGTCAGCAGCATGCGAGCTGTAAATGAAACAAAAGCGTTATCTTAAATGCAAGCTGTAATTAGAAAATGGGGTGAGCTATAAAGTTTAGTACATTGGGCTTCGGGGAACAAATAAAGAAAAAAGTGGTTCTTGTGGTTGGGTTTCTGGTCAGTGCCATTACTAAGAGCAGATGATTGGGTGGTGACTGTGCACATTCCCAAACTTTTATATTTTAACTACACAGTGAGTTTTGAAACAGTCTGTTAACGTGACTTGCATGATTAAGGATTAATCACTTTTATATTGTAAATAAACTTCAAGAACTAAAAGTATTTAATGTCTTTCTTAATTCAAAATACACCAGGCATAGGCACATAATTTTGAAAGTTACTGATGTTGACGTTTGTGTTAATAAGTTGTGGATACAGTACTGAGTGTAATTGTGTTTTGGTTCTTGTCATTAGCTTGCGATTGACCTTTTGTAGATCTTTCACCTTCTCTGTACTCTGGGTTTATAGCCATAAATGTTTGATATGCAAATCACTCTGAAACTTTAGATAGAGTTGCAAGGATTGTTGAGCAGTCCTGAATAGGTAGTTCGAGTGGGAAAGGCTCATTTCTTTATTTATTTTGGAAAAGTTTCATTTAAAATGAAGCGTGGGATCATGCCATTATAAAGAAACCAGCAAAGGATTCCATCTAAATTTGGGTAGAAGGAAGCCCTCTTCCTCGAGTCCAGTGAGGCCTTAACTCTTGACCTTGAAATTTGTGATGACCTGGTATCATACTGTACTAAACTTTACTAAAATGGATGTGATTTTCAATTGAGCACCCAGGAATTGCAAATAGCTTTATGTATACTTGAAGGTATATTGAGGGCAGGAGTTTGGTGACAATATTTCTCATTTCATATATTATATATGCAGAAGTGAGTGCTGCAGGAACACAGAGGTGAGACATCATTCTCTTCAGGAAAGAGGACTGGAAGGGAGAGTGTTTGCTCTGGACCTTGGAGAACTGGTTGGATTTCTTCTGGTGGAGAATGTGTCTCCTAAAGCTGAGGGGAGTTGGGGCCGCGGTGGGGGTTGGGGGGGGGTTGGGATCAAAAAGTATGAAGCTGGCAAATCGCCTGGTCACAGTACTTGAAGGGAGAGGCACGTTGAGGAGAATTTCACCTTAATAAATTTTGACAAGATAGCAGGTTTTTTTATCACAGGAGTGATGTTTATATGACCAGGGTTTTTAAAAACCCTTTTCCTTTGAAAAAAGAACAAATATAGAACTTGTGAAAACCTACTGTTTTAAAAAAAAAAATCCAAGCAATATAAACACCTTCCCATAGGTTGTATGTTTACCAGTGAATATTAATTTTTAATTAATAGAATGAGAAAAGCAGTCAGAATTCAATTCGAAAAAATGAAATTTAAGTTTAAATCATGAGAATTATCTGTAATTATATTCTTACTAGCTTGCTTTATTGAAAATGACTGAGCTGCTAGTTACTGTCAGTAAGGCATATACCTTAAATAGGTTAAGACTAGGTGATAAATTTGTAAGATTTCATTCATATGCTTGTGCCTTGTTACTAAAAGGCCATTGGTAGTCCTATTTTAGGTGTTCTCTCCTGAGCCACAGAATAAAGTGATACTAATTGGATCGCATTTATTTACCCAAATAGTTTCTTTAATCTTTGGTACAATTAGATGCAATCAGAAGGTACGTGACAGTTTAATAAATGTTTTCACAGTTGAACACTTATCTTTAAGGAAATAGAAGGGATTGAAAAATAGTGATGGCATTTTAAAATCCAAAGACTTTACTGTGGTTTCTTGAGGCCCAATATCATCTGGCCTCAGCTTCCCTCCCAAACTTCATCTCTTGCTTTCTATGTCTCTTCATTATACATCAGCTACACTGGCTTCTTTTTGTTCTTCCAACATGCCAAACTTATTTTCTCACTTTTATTTCTAGCTGCCTGAAATATCTTTACTCCAGCTATTCGTATTTCAGATCAACATTACCTTCTCAGTGAGGTTTTTCTGACCACCATTTCTTTTGGTTACATTACTGTCTTTTGTTCTCTCCTTTTCCCTAGTTATCTGAAGTTAACTTTTTTGTTTCTATTTATTTCTTTTTCCACTATCATTTAAGATTCCACTAATTTAAGATTCAAGCAAAGTTGAGTACCATATAGTGCTGGTAGACATGTAAAATGGTACAGTTGCTCTGGAAAACAGGATGGCAGCTCCCTTAAAATGTTAAATGTAGAGTTACAATATGACCCAGCAATTCTCTTCCTAGGTATATCCCAAGATCTATTAACACACGTCCACACAAAAACTTGTACACACATGTTTATAGCAATATTATTCATAAGGTAGAAACAACCCAAATGTTTATCCACTGAATAAGTAAAATGAGATGTATCCATAAAATCAAATATTACCTGGTAATAAAAGGGAATGAACTGGTATATAATACAGTATGGCTCAATCTCAAGACCAATATGCTAAGTGAAATAAGCAAGGCTCAAAAGACCATATTTTCTATGATTCCATTTATATGAACTGTCCAGAATAGGTGAATCTAGAAGAGAATACAGTTGATGGTTGCCTGGGACCGGGGTGGGTAGAGACAGTGGTTAAAAGGACATGAGGAGTAACTGGTAATGTAGGTATAAGGTGTCTTTTTAGAGTGTTTAAAAGGTCCTAAAATCATCTAATAATCTAATAATGATAATGATTGCACAACTTAGTAACTAAACTAAAGGTCATTCAGTTCTACTCCTTGAACAGCTGAACTTTGTGATGGTATGTAGATTATATCAACAAAATTGTTAAAAGATTGAAGTGATAAAAAACATGTAATATTGCATTTTACATTTATCATTTAATTAGCATTTAAAAAATATTAATGGAATAATTTAATACTGCAATTTTAGCTCCTAGATAGTTCAGAAATGTAGCAACTATTCAATAAATAACTGGTAAAGAAGGTTAAAGTATACAGATAATTATGATGCAATGTGTAGTGTGATAAATGCTCAGATAAATGCCCATAAAAGCCATGGGTTTGAAAGTCTCTAAACTATCACATCTAGATTCATGCGAAGTGAATGGGGAAATGCTTCCTCTAGGAGGTAACATTTGAGATGGGCTTTTAAGTCTGGTTAGGCTTTTGCATGTGGAGATGATGTGGCAAAGCCTTGAGGAAGCAAGCGGGAGCAGAGGCACATTAACAGTTGCTAGCACATTTTGGCTGAACTGAGGGTACATGTAGGATAGGAATAGGAAATAAGGCTGCAAAAATAGATTAGGGCTTGTAGCAGACAATGTCAGTGCTGACAGATCTCTGGTATCTTTACCATCCAGCCCGCCCCCCAACCACTAGTGTGCTCCCAATGGCCCATACTCCGTGGAGAACTGGAAGTACTTGGGGGCTTATCCCCTTACCCCTAACAACACTCAACTCAAAATTGTCCAGTAAAGAGAATAACTTTGAAGCAGGGACTTTGACTTATTCTTCTCTGTGTATCAGCAACTGGAATAGTGCCTGGCACTCCCAAGAACATTAAAAAAGTATTTGAATGAATGAATGAAAACCAGGAACTTGGAAGGTCTATTCAAAGTGAAGTTTATTTTACACATTCCCTTGACTTTTGCAGAGCATTTAGATAGGAGATTTTGGAAGGTTCTGACTGTGCAGGTCTTTGAATTTGGGATAAGGAATTAACTGGGAGAAGAGATTTCTTGTAATGTAAGTGTTTTTGATGAAACTAGTTTGGTAGTAGTGTGCACGATGAACTGGAGGATGGAGCAATTGTGTCTTGCTATTCCTTGTGTTGTCACTCACCCTTTGTTTAGCCTTGACTATGGTGGGGTGTCCCCTACAGTACAGTAATAATCTAATAGCTCTCCTTGCCTCTAGTCTTTCTTTAAGTAGGGTGGTGGTAGCAGAATACAAAGAATCAGATTTTTAAAAGGCACACTGAAGAAAAAATTGAAGACACCAGGAAGTAGTTTTTCCTAAAAGAAATAGAGAAATTACAAGCATGGATTTTTTTTTCTCCTAGGGTTGGTCAGACTGTAAACAATTGTTGCCCACCTGTGTGTGTGTGTGTGTGTGTGTGTGTGTGTGTGTGTCTTTTTGAATACTAAAATTATACATTAAATCCAGAGACAAATTTAAGACTGTGAGACTGCCACCCTGTGGACAGTATCTTAGACTTAGGATCAGCAAGAATTGTAATAAAACTTCATTCATTTTAACTTCACTATTTTAGAACTGATCTTTTTTTCACATTTGTATTTGTGGGTTATGGTAATTAAATTGAAAAGTAAAATTAGTTTTTGAAATTTTTCAGAGGCTTTTAGATAAGAGGAGTTTAAAATACAGTCAATTGTTTAAAACAGTAGCAAAGAAATTAAAGAATGCTTCTTAGAATCTTTGCTCCAGACCTTTTCTATCAATGAGTGTGTTTTTAAAAACATCATGGCATGTTGTAAAATAGTCTTTTTTCTATTTTACTGGTATTTTCATCCTATGTTATAAAATATGGTAGTTTTTGAGAGTTGAGTTTCTTGAGAAATATGTGAAAACTCCCCACTCTCCCCCTTTCTTCGGCTAAGTGAAAGTGACCTTCCCTTCTCATTTTTTGTAGAGTTGGATTTTATTGTTAGAAGTTCTCTATGCTTTGTTGAATTGCCTTAATTGTGTTCATGTAAACAGTTTGGATTTTATTCTATGGCACTTATTTTGAAGGGCAGTCTGCTCACAAATTAAACTGGTGAGCTAGCTTGTATCAAAATGAAATCATGATTGTGAAAGACTTACGTGCTCTCTGCAACTCAGGAAATGGTGCTGTCTAGAACTCTACAAAATAAAACTTTCCCAGCAGAAGAACTGTTTTTAAGCCTAATGTTGTAAATGGCTTGTATTCCCTGAAGTGTCAGGAGGGGTGGAGTGGCCATTTAGTGCTCGAAATTTGTCTTAACAGTAAAGCAGAATAAGGCTGAAACAGCATTCTGAGGTCAGCAAATTGTGCATTCCTTCTGAATATGATACTCAGTTTGAGGAGAATTATGTATCAACTGGACCCCTAGCCCCTTAAATTGCCTGATACTTCACATTTTGGTAATTAAGAGATTTTCAAATTGAGTGTTAATGATTTAATTTTTTTAATATTTATTTTTTTGAGAGACAGAGCAGAAGGTGGGGGAAGTGCAGAGAGGGAGACAGAATCCGAAGCAGGCTCCAGGCTCTGAGCTGTCAGCACAAAACCCCATGTAGGGCTTGAACTTAGGAGCCCTAAGATCTTGACTGATAGGTTAGGCGGGTTCGGGGAAAGGAACACCAAGATGGCTGACAGACCACTGTCTGGGGACTTTCCTGCTGAACAATACCAAGATGGCCGCCGGACCGCCGTTTTGGAACTTTCTGCTCGCTGCCAGCTCCCTGGAAACATGTCATTTGCCCTAGCCCCATCTCTTCACCTTACAAGGGGGTTCTCCGACCCCGGTCACACATCAGAAGCTACTGCCCTATATAAGGCCCCGCCCTTTGTTCTCCCTGGCGACTTCCCTGCTCCATTCTGTCCGGACATGGGAACCGCGCCCGAGAGCGCTCCCAGTTAAAGGCCTTTTACATTTATTTCTGACTCTAATAAAGGGTGCTCTGATCTCTTTTCCCAGCCTCTTGGGATCATAACTTTTTTACTCTGCCGATTTTAACCTTACAATGACCTGAGCGAAGTTGGAGTTGGGCGAAGTTAGTTGCTTAACCGACTGAGCCACCTAGGTGCCGTTAATGATTTTAAATAATTAAATTTTTTCTCTGAGTTTTCCTGAAAAGTGTAGCATGACACATGTGATAATATGCTTTAGATTATTTTATTTTATTTAACCTTTTCAAAGTAAATGTCTGGGAGTGTGGGTGAAGTTAGCAAATTTTTTTGCAACATATTTTAAAAAGCTTGTTTTCTTCATTTTGAGAGAGAGCCAAACAGGCTCCATGCTGTCAGTAGAGAGCCTGATGTGTTATTCATTTTGAGAGAGAGAGAGAGAGAGAGAGAGAGAGAGAGAGAGAGAGAAAGAGAATCCCAAACGGGCTCCATGCTGTCAGTAGTGAGCCTGGTGTGGGGCTTGAACTCACAAACTGTGAAATCAAGAGTCAGAAGTTTAATGAACTGAACCACCAGGCACCCCTGCAGCATTTATATCTTATATTCTATAGTCGATGTATAGTGTGTAATTTAAGTTTTTGCTTAAGTAAAAAATTATACTTAAATTAAGTGAAGACTTAAATGCAAATATTTACCTAAGTTTACAAGGTACGTTGCTGAATAAAACACAGTGTTATTTGGATATTGTTTAAGGAAAGTAACTTTCAAATTATTTCATGGTTCTTTTGCTCCTTTCCTAACTATTGGGACAAAGAGCCAGTGAAGTCAGAGATATATTTATGTTCTTTAATCTTTAGTGGTTTCATCATCAAATTGTTTTTTAATTGTTATTTTTTAGTGTTTTTTATTTATTTTTGAGAGAGAGAGAAAAAGAGAGAGACAGCGTGAGCAGGGGAGGGTCAGAGAGAGAGGGAGACACAGACTCTGAAGACAGGCTCCAGGCTCTGAGCTAGCTGTCAGCACAGAGCCTGATGCAGGGCTTGAACCTATGAACCATGAGATCATGATCTGAGCCAAAGCCAGACACTTAACCCACTGAGCCATGAGATCATGACATGAGCCAAAGCCAGACACTTAACCCACTGAGCCACCCAGGTGCCCCTCAAATCATTTTTAAAACTATAAATGACATTGAACTTCTATTAAGAAATTTTTAGTTAGATATTTAGCCTGAACTTTTTATTGTACAGTATCTGCCTTTTTATGCTGGAATGGTGACTATTTCAGGAATAATAGTAGTTAGCATTTCCTTTTACACTTTACATCTATAAATATAAATTTAATATATGACATTTTGTACATGCAAACACAAAACATTTTGTTTTCTGAAAATTAATTCCAATATAGATTACTTGAATTTTGTTAAATAACCACTATTTCATAAAATGGCATGCACACACATACACACACACAGATTTAAAAGTTAATATATGAATGCAGACTACTCACTATTAAATAACTGCAATTTTAAACTTTTTTTTTTGCTTTATTTTAGATCTTAGCTATTGACTTCTACATTCCAACAGTCCTTCTAGATAGTCTTAAATCTTTATTTGTAGTTTAATCTTTCAGTTTAGTTAAAGTTTCTTCTGGACTTAAAATCCCAAGACCAGGATGCATTTCTGATTTAGGATGTCTTGATATATTGCTTTGTGTGAAGCTTTTTGTTTCCAGATTTAATTAAACATATAATTCAAACTTTTCAAGATTGTAATGGGATTTGTTTTACTATGACTTTCCTGACATCTGTTGTTTATCACTGATACTCCCTTATGCCAAGAGAAACAGATGACCCTATTAACTTGGAAGGTTGGGGCCTTGCTATTCAATTACTCCCTGAGTAAGGCAGGTAGTCACCCCAGTTGTAAGAGCTGAAGTAAAAAGGAAGAGTGTGACAGGAAGAGATTGCCCTCAGGCAGAGTCCCAGCACTGTGGGAAGGTACAGAGGTGCTCAGAAGCAGAAGAGGAAGTATCCTGATGGAAGGCAGAACATAGGCTTAAGGAATTCAAAATGCCAAGCAGGCAGTTGACAACAGGGAATTTCAAAGATGAGTAGGAATGCCATTTCTTTATTTTTTCGTCATTGCATATGAACCACAATTTTATTGTTCCTTAAAATCTTGCTTTCGAAGACTGTCTCTTCTCTGTTTTCAATATCTCCTAGAATGTCTTAGGTTAGTTTATGGTGCATATCTTAAGGGCTCTTTTTACCATAGGTTTGTAGGAAAAAGAAAGTACATAAAGTTTGCAAAAGGAAAACCACATACTCATTAGAATGGCTGCTATGAAAAAAAAAGAGAGGAAATAACAAATGTTGGAGAGAATGTGGAGAAATTGGAGCTCTAGTGTACTGTTTGTGGGAATGTAAAATGGCACAACCACTATGGAAAGTTTTATGGTAGTTCCTCGAAAAATTAAGCAATAGAATTGCTATATGATCCAGCAATCCTATTTCTGGCTATACGCCCAATGAATTAAAAGCAGAGTCTCAGAGACTGTACATCCATGTTCATAGCAGCATTATTCACAATAGCTGAAAGGTAGAAATAACCTAAGTGTTCTTCAGTGGATAAATGGATTAACAAAATGTGGTATGTGCATACAATAGAATATTTTTCAGTCTTAAAAAGGAAGGAAATTCTGCAATTTGCTACAACCTGGTGAACCTGCAGAACATCATGCTTAGTGAAATAAGCTGGTAACAAAACAACAAATACTCCATGATTCCACTATTTCTGGTATCAGAGTGTAGTCAAAATCATAGATACAGAAAGCAAATGATAATTGCCAGTGGCCGGGGGAAGGGGAAATTGGGATTTGTTTAATGGGTAGAGAGTTTCAGTTTTGCAAGATGAAGAGAGTTATGGAGATTAGTTGAGCAACAGTGTAAGTGTACTCATTGCCACTAAACCGCACCTTAAAAATGGTTAGGATGGTAAAATTTACGTATATTTTACTGTATTTTCTTTATAAAGGCAATTTTGCATTTATATTTGGATATGCAAATTGTAAGATTATAAAAACCTCTGTAATGAGATTGGGGTTACTAATTTCTTTGATATTCAGGTATTAGGTGCTGAGGATAAAACCATGAAAAAAAGCAGACAAGATTCTCTAGAAGCTTACAGTTTAGTGCAGGAGACAGTTATCCACTGCACAAGTAAAAAAAGTGTGCTTGAGTATTACACACATACCAGGGAGACAGACTGCCGACAGAGTAGGTGGAAAGGTTATACTGAAGAGGCTTCTCTACGAAAATGACATTTAAATAGAGACCTGAAGGATGAGTAAGCAATGGCTAGGAAAAAGCGGGGAACAAACAGGAAAGTGAGGCTTGAGGGAGTAGCATTTTGCAAATGCTCCAAAGCTGGGAAAGAAAGGGTATCTATCCTTTGGGAGATGAAAGAAGGCCCTGAGGGCTGTGATGTGTGAAAAGTGGTGGGAAGTGACAATGGCATGTATCGGATTGTATAAGACATTGTAGGCCATGTTAAGGCCTACATGTAGGTGGAATGGAGTGGAAGTAAGGAGAAAAATTTTGTAGCTTTTCCTACAATGTGCCTTTCAAATATGAATTACCTACTCAGTCTGGTGCTTATTAAATGTCAAAGGGAAAAATGGTTCATTTGTGTTTATTCAGGTGATATATTGATTGTCAAAGTGGCCTGTTGATGTGGTAAAATGTTCTTGAAAAGCAAATTTAAGGGGATTGTTAAGGATTATTGAACAGATGTGATTTTCACCTTTCTACTCTAACTTGATAGTTGAAATCCTAGAAATGGATGGATTTGCCCAGGGGGAGTGTGGAGAGACAAGGCTTTCAGTGGAATCTTTAGAACCTCAAGAGTTCAGTGAAGGTGGGGTAGAGATGACTCAGGAAGAGTAGTCTAGAACTGGGGAAGAGTGAGGAGAGAACATTTATCAGGCCCAAGAAAACCAGTTCTGGAAGCGTTTATTGGGTTTAGACCTGTGTGGTCATTGACTTTTGTTAGAACAGATTTAGTGGCATAATAGTGGTAGGATTAGATTAGATTACTATGAATCTAAGAATGAGTGGGAAATGAAAAAAATGGAATATAGACAACTCTTTGAGCAAATTTAGTTGTGAAGGGAATAAGAATGATAGGTTTGAGGTTGTCAAATCATTGGAGTTGGGGTTTTTTGTTGTTTTATTTTGTTTAGAGAGAGAGCGAGCAAGCTTGCGGGTGCAAGTGCATGAGCAGGGGAGAGGCAGAGAGCGAGGATCCCAAGCAGGCTCCTGACACAGGGCTTGATTCCATGACCCGGCAGTCATGACCTGAGCCAAAATCGTGAGTCAGAGGCTCAACCAACAGAGCCACCCAGGTGCTCCTGTCTTTACTTATATTTAGATACTTGAGATAATTTAAGGGACATCCTTTGTCCCTATTTTTTTTTTAAGGTTTCATCACTTTTCTTAAATATTGTTTCTTTCAGCTCAGCTTTGGCAGAGTCTTGAAGAAGGGGGAGAAAGGAGAGTGGGAAACAGTAGCAAAAATAAAGGCAGAGAGTCGTTGATAAATCGTGGGGGCTTATTTCTCTAATTTGTAATTGTCTGAATTCTTAATCTGTATAGCAGACTATATATGCTCACTTTATTTTATTTTATTTTTGTATGCTTATTTATTGAGACAGAAACAGAGCATGAGTGGGGGAGGGGCAGAGAGAGAAGGAGACACAGAACCGGAAGCAGGCTCCAGGCTCTGAGCTAGCTGTCAGCACAGAGCCTGACGTGGGGCTCAAACCCACGAACGTGAGATCTGACCTGAGCCGAAGTCGGAGGCTTAACCGACTGAGCCTCCCAGGCGCCCCTACATGCTCATTTTAGTATCCTTAAATTTGGGAAGTGTCTACTGAGGTAGTTCACACTAAATTCTAAAGTTCAAAATAGGAGGGTTTTTTTAGAGTTCGGGGTGTTACAAAATGGCATAGGATTCTGCGGTGAGAATTGTTCTTAAAACTGGCTTTAAATGAGCATGCCATAATTTTTTAGCAACTATTTTATCCCCTATATTACTCTTTTTTATGATTGAGTGAGTCTTCAGATAGAACTGACTCATCTGGGGCTATACACGTAATCTAGAGTGGCTTCACTCACATGGCTGAAGAGCTTTCTGTGTGGCTCTCACACCGTAGTGGTGGCAGGAGGGATCCCAGCAGCAAGAGAGGTTAAGTCCCTGTGTACCTAAAGTTTTTAGGACTGTGCTTGTGTGTTTTGTTACTGTGTCATTGGCCAGAGTAAATCACTTGGCCAATCCCATATTTAAAGGATGGAGAAGAGGAGGAGTCCTATTTCACACTGAGAAGTCTCAGCAGTTTAGTATCTATTACTTCCGTGGCTTATTATAGGAGGTAGAGGAGTTAGCTACCTGGATATCTAACAGAAAAGCCTCCCTGGATGTGAGAACAGGCACTGCATAGACCTGGAGGGGAAGAATGCTTGATATGTTCCTGAGGTAGGAAGGTGAGGTCAGTATGACCAGGAGAGAGAGAGCAAGCAAGAAGTAGTAAGAGATACAGTCATAGGGGTTGGGGCCAGGGTAGGATCTTGTCCTTGAAGATGTTATGAAGACTTTTATTTTTTGTGTGAAAAGAAGAGCTATAGGAGGATTTTAAAGGAGGAGAGTGATATCATCTGACTTGTCTTTTTAAATAGATTACTCTGGCTGCTGCTTTGAGACTAGGTTGTAGGGAATGAAGAAGAGAAGCAGGAAGGCTCTGAAGACTTCTACGGTGATGGAGATGAGAGCTGACGGTGGCTTGCAGCACCATGGTGGCAGTGAGGCTGAATGATTCTCAGATTTTATATGCTTTGAAGATTGAACCAACAAGATTTTTTGACCGGTTGGGTATGACTAGAGGACAGAAAGGAGAGTCAGTGGCCAAGGCTTTTGGTGTGAATAGCTAGAAATATTGAATCTTTTTTACCAAGACAACTGGAGAAAACTAGGTAGAGTAGGTTTTGAGGAAAAGATTAGGAATTCAATTTGGAGGAGTTAAATTTGAAAAGACTATTAGACATTTGAATGGAGTTGTCAAGTTGAATAGAGGAATCTGGAGTTCAAGAGCAAGACCTGGAGATAGAAATTTGAGAACATTGAAATATTGAGAGCATTGTGTGTGTCCAAGAAATCTTTTCTAAAATGGTCATAATTCTAAAATACTTTTAAGTTTTAAAGTTTCATCTGTACCAGTGATATGGTTTCAAGTAAGGAAGAAGAGCTGCAGAGCAGTTTAGCAAAATTGAATGCTTTGTGATGGTAGTAAAATAGGAGTTTAAAGAAGTCACTAAGGGGCACCTGGGTGGTTCAGTCAGTTAAGCATCCAACTTCGACTCATGTCTTGAGCTCGCAGTTTCTGAGTTAGAGTCCCACATTGGACTCTGTGCTGGCAGCTCAGATCCTGGAGCATGCTTCAGATTCTGTGTCTCCCTTTCTCTCTGCCCCTCCCCAGCTCACTTGCTCACTCACTCACTCTCTCAAAAATAAACATTAAAAAAAAATTTTTTTAAGTCCTTAATTGTGCCATCTGTACAGTATTATGAAACAAAGCCTGTAGGCTAAGTATCTCATTAGAATTTTCCTTTTTACTGAAACCTGTACCAGTTTGTTTCTAATTATTCAGAATTAGGTTATTGACAGAAGGCTGTGTAAGTAAAAGCCTGAAAGGGATGGAAGACCAAAAGTTGAGGGAAAGGGTCATATTTGGATATTCAGTGCTACTCTATTGAGAGTTTTTCTTTTTTGTTCTCTTCTCTCTGTGTCTCTCTATTTAATTATATTCATTGTCTGTTAACATAATGAGAGGCTCAGGTGTGAGCATGGGGACTAACCCAGAAACTGTGATGTCTTAACAGATACAAAGCTTACTGTTCAGCCTCGATCCCCAAATAGGGTTGCCTGACCTAGCCTTAACCAACCTATTCATAGATATCAGACCATTCAGGAAAGTGAGGAAAGGGCCTTGCTTTTTGTGTAATTTAGACTTCTACAGAAATGACCTGAGAATGGTTTGTTTTGTGTGGAAGAGAAAAAAATAGATTTATCATTGACCCAGTATTTAGTTGACTTTCGAATGATTTCATTCAGCAAATATTTATTACAGAACTGTTGTGGGCCAGGAATGCTATCAGGCTAAAATAAATGACCAGTGAGACATGTAAACAAGTGATTTAAACAACAACAACAACAACAACAACAACATGTTCTTCCCAGATATTCCAGCAGAGTAGTCATGGAGAGTTAATGAAGGAAATCAGCTCATGTTTAAGTCCCGCAAACCTATCAGAGTGCTTTGCACATTACAGCAGTGCATAAATGTTTAACATGAGTGCATGTGATTCATGCCTCTATCAGACAATTTTTAAAATATAAAGTGAGGCTCAAAGTGACCAGTTCCTCCTTGTAGTGATGGAGAGAGAGACTTTGCAGGATATTTATTTGGTGGGGAAGACCCGCAAATATGGAGGTAGAAAGCATGACATGCTCTGAATTAAGTTCAGCAAAGCTGGATTGTGGGGTGTATGCTGGGAGGTGGAAAGGCCACAAGCGAGGCTACAAAGTCAAGATGTAAAAATATCTTGTATTAGAATTTATTCTGAGGGCACTAGCTATTGAAAGGTGTTTTTTTTTGTATAGGAATATTAAGAGGTAGGATTTATGAGAAATCCCTTTCTTCTTTCTCATTGCCATGTAGTATTCCATTGTGTGTATATACCACATCTTTTTTTTTAATGTTTTTTATTTATTTTTGAGATACAGAGAGAGACAGCGCGAGCAGGGGAGGGTCAGAGAGAGAGGGAGGTACAGAATCTGAAGCAGGCTCCAGCTGAGCTAGCTGTCAGCACAGAGCCCGATGCAGGGCTTGAACCCACAAACCATGAGATCATGACCTGAGCCGAAGCCGGATGCTTAACCGACTGAGCCACCCAGGTGCCCCTATACCACATCTTCTTGATCCATTCATCAGGTGATGAACATTTAGGCTCTTTCCATGATTTGGCTAGTGTAGAAAGTGCTGCTATGAACATTGGGGTACATGTGCTCCTATGCATCAGCACTTCTGTATCCCTTGGATAAATCCCTAGCAGTGCTATTGCTGGGTCATAGGGGAATTCTATTAATATTTTTTGAGGAACCTCCACACTGTTTTCCAGAGCGGCTGCACCAATTTACATTCCCACCAACAGTGTAGGAGGGTGCCCGTTTCTCCACATCCTCCCCAGCATCTGTAGTCTCTTGATTTGTTCATGTTAGCCACTCTGACTGGCGTGAGGTGGTATCTCAGTGTGGTTTTGATTTGTGTTTCCCTGATGATGAGTGACGCTGAACATCATTTCATGTGCCTGTAGGCCATCTGGATGTCCTCTTTGGAGAAGTGTCTGTTTATGTCTTCTGCCCATTTCTTCACTGGATTATTCATTTTTTGGGTATGGAGTTTGGTGAGTTCCTTGTAGATTTTGGATACTAGCCCTTTATCTGATATGCCATTTGTCACTATCCTTTCCCATTCTATCAGTTGCTTATTAGTTTTTTTTATTGTTTCCTTTGCATTGCAGAAGCTTTTTATCCTGATGAGGTTCCCAACAGTTCATTTTTGTTCTTGAATCCTTTGCCTTTGGGATGTGTCAAGTAAGAGATTGCTGTGATTGAGGTCAAGGAGGCTATTTCCTGCTTTCTCCTCTAGTATTTTGATGGTTTCCTGTCTCACATTCAGGTCTTTTATCCATTTTGAGTTTATTTTTGTGAATGGTGTAAGAAAATGATTTAGTTTCATTCTTCAGCATATTCCTGTCCAGCTTTCCCAACACCACCTGCTAAAGAGGCTGTCTTTTTTTCCATTGGATACTCTTTCCTGTTTTGTCAAAGATTAATTGGCCGTACCTTGTGGGTCCAGTTCTGGGCTCTCTGTTCTGTTCCATTGGTCTGTGTGTCTATTTTTGTGCCAATACTGTACTGTCTTGATAATGACAGCTTTGTAGTAAAGGCTAAAGTCTGGGATTGTGATGCCTCCCGTTTTGGTTTTCTTCACTATTATTTTGGCTATTCAGGATTTTTTGTGGTTCCATACGAATTTTAAGATAATTTGCTCTAGCTTTGAGAAGAATGCTGGTGCAATTTTGGTGGGGATTACATTGAATGTGTAGATTGCTTTGGGTAATAATGACATTTTAACGATGTTTATTCTTCTGATCCATGAGCATGGAATGTTTTTCCATTTCTTGGTGTCTTTAATTTCTTTCATAAGCTTTCTATAGTTTTCATCATACAGGTCTTTTGCATCTTTGGTTAGGTTTATTCCTAGGTATTTTATGGTTTTTTGTGCAATTTTGAATGGGATCAGTTTCCTGGTTTCTCTTTCTGTTGTTTCATTTTTGGCATATAAAAATGCAACCGATTTCTGTATGTTGATTTTGTATCCTGGGACTTTGCTGAATTCATGGATCAGTTCTAGAAGGCTTCTGGTGGAGTCGATCGGGTTTTCCATGCAGAGGATAATGTTGTCTGCGAAAAGTGAAAGTGACTTTATGTTTGTTGATTCTGATGCCTTTTATTTCCTTTTGTTGTCTTATTGCTGAGGCTAGGACTTCCAGCACTATGTTAAACAACAGTGGTGAGAGTGGACATCCCTGTCATGTTCCTGATCCCAGGGGAAAAGCTCTCAGTTTTTCCCCATTGAGGATGATATTAACTGTGGGCTTTTCATAGATTGCTTTAATGATGTTTTTAAGTAAGTTCCTTCTATCCCGACTTCCTCGAGGGTTTTTATTGAGAAGGATGTTGTATTTTGTCAAATGCTTTTTTTTCATCTATCGACAGGATCATATGATTTTTATCTTTTCGTTAACGTGATGTATCACATTGATGGATTTGGGAATATTGACCCAGCCCTGTAACCCAGGAATGAATCGCACTTGATCCAATGATGGATAATTCTTTTTATGTGCTCTTGGATTCAATTTGCTAGTATCTTGTTGAGTATTTTTGCATCCATATTCATTAAGGATATTGGCCTATAGTTTTCTTTTTTTGTTGGGTCTCTGTCTGGTTTAGGAATCAAGGTGATACTTGCTTCGTAGAATGAGTCCGGGAGTCTTTCTTCCATTTCTGTTTTTTGGAATACCTTGATAAGGATCAGTGTTAACTTTGCTTTAAATGTTTGGTAGAACTCCCTTGGGAATCCATCTGGCCCCGGGCTTTTATTCGTTGGGAGATTTTTGATAACTGATTCAATTTCTTCACTGGTTATGGGTCTGTTCAGATTTTCTGTCTCTTCTCGTTTATATTTTGGTAGTGCATGTGTGTTTAGGAATTTGTCCATTTCTTCTAGATTGTTCAGTTTGTTGGCATTTAATTTTTCATAGTAATCTCTGAGTGCTTGTATTTCTGAGGGATCAGTTGTAATAGATCCATTTTCACTCTGATTTTGTCTATTTGGGTGTTTGCTCTTCAGAAATTTCTTTAAAAAGTATCATTCTTGAATTGGGAAATCAAATGCTAATAAAATTTTAAAGGTATAAGCATCCATGCTGGAAGCGAGCATAGCTAATAAATTATATCATTTATGGTATAATCTGTTTTGTTCCTTTCAGATAATATATATGATCTTAGTGTAGGTACAACCTAAACTAGGTAGTTAACCTTACATTGAGGGAATGAGAATATGCAGGATGGCATTGGTTGGTTTCTGGAAGAGAAAGAAATAACCTGTTTTTGCTTTATGAAATTATGGCAAACCGTACTTTTTCTGGCATTTAATCTTTTTAAACCCATTTTGAAGTGATTCTAGGCTTACAGAATTGCATAAATAGTACAGAGAGCTTCTCTATATTCTTCATCCAGCTTCCACTATCCTGTGCTGTCTCTCAAAAACAAAACAAAACAAAATTACCTCAAAAACTGAAGAAATTAAGATTAATTTACTATTAATATATTAACTAACCTATAAACCTTATTGGGATTTTTAATAGTTTTTCCATTGATGTCCTTTTTCTATTTCAGGATGTGTTGCACTTATTTTTTTTTTTTTCGTTTTTTGTTTTTAAGAGAGAGGGTACAGGTGGGTGAGTAAGGGTGAGGGGGGAAGGAGAGAAGCCAGGCTCACCTGAAGTGGGGCTCACCCAAAGCAGGGCTTAAGCTCACCCTATGTGGGACTTGAACTAACTGTGAGATTATAACCTGAGCTGAAGTCAGATGCCTAATGACTGAGCCACCCAGGTGTCCTGCATTTAGTTGTTATGTCTCCTTAGTCCTCTCCAATCTCTGATGGTTTCTTGTCTTCTTTTGACTGTGACATTTACAGAGTACCAGGCAGGTATTTTTTTAGAATGTCCCTCAATTTGATTTTGTCATCTATTCTCTCATGATCATGGACTGGAGTAATGACTTTTTGGACTTTCGGGATTTTAAACAAATTGTTTCATTTTTATTTTTTTTTTAATATTTACTTTCATTTATTTTTGAGAGAGAGTGAGAGAGCGCACAAGCAGAAGAAGGAGAGAGAGGGAGGGAGACACAGAATCTGAAGTAGGCTCTGGGCTCCTAGCTGTCAGTGCAAAGCCTGATGCAGGGCTCAAACCCACTAACCTGCAAGATCATGACCTGAGCCAAAGTCAGACACTTAACTGAATGAACCATTCAGGTGCCCCAATTGTTTCATTTTTAAAATTATGAAGTAAAATTGGCCTTAAATTATTTTTTGGAAGCAACATATATTAGGTCTTCCTTTTGTTTGTTTGTTTGTTTGTTTTGAGAAAAAGCACGGAGGAGGAGCAGGGGGAGAGAGAGAATCCCAAGCAGGCTCTGCACTCACGAAGCCCTGATATGGAGCTCAAACTTGTGAGCCATGAGTTCATTACCTGATCTGAAATCTGTTCAGACACCTAACCTACTGAGCCATGAGGTGCCCCTGCCCTTTTTTTTTTTTTTTTTTAATCCGGACATAGTGGGGCGCCTGGGTGGCCCAGTCTGTTAAGCGTCCAACTTCAGCTCAGGTCATGATCTCACAGTTCATGGGTTCAAGCCTCGCATCAGGCTCTGTGCAGACTGCTAGCTCAGAGCCTGGAGCCTACTTCAAATTCTGTGTCTCTTTCTCTCCCTGCTCCTCCCCTGTTCACATTCTGTCAGTCTCTGTCTCTCAAAAGTAAATAAATGTAAAAAAAAAAATTAAAATCAGGATGTAGAACAATTCCATCCCCCTTCAGAGCTCTGTTATGCTCTCACATTATAGTCACATCCTATCCTTAATGCCTCTGCCAGCCACTGACCAGTTCTCCAACATTATGCTTTTATGTCTTAGAGAATGTCATGTATTTGGAATCCTAGAGTATGTAACCTTTTGACAGTGGCTTCTTTGACTCATAATGTTTTTTAGAGTCATCCAAGTTGTGTTTGTCAATAGTTCATTCCATTTTACTGCTAATTATAAATGTACTTCTAGTATGTCTGTTTATCCCCTCCCCTCCTCTTTTTTTGATAAATATTTGAGAACACATCATGTTCTCAAATCATCATGTCCTGGCACTATAATAAACTTAGTGAATTTTTTTGTGAAATAGGGATTAGCATGGTCCTTTTTACAGAAGTGAAAACATAGGCATAGAGAGTTTAAGTAGCCCTACATCATACAGTTAGTTTATAGTGGAGCTGGGACCCGAACCCACACCACCTACTCTAAAGCTCATGCTTTGGACTACATGGCTAGTTGCTAATGTTAGTTTTTTCATTTCTTGGTTTTGACCAGCAGTATAATTAGAAATTGCAGTAATTTTTTTAACATCTCCGAAAGTTCCCCTTTTTTGTTATATTTAGTTATTTTTATTAAAGAACAAAAGTAATAGAATGTACTTTTTTCATGTTGGCAGCTTATAATATTTAGGGCTAAGCATTCTGTGATTTAGTCCTAAGCAGAAAGTTATGCCAAGTAAATCATCAGTCCACAAGCAGTTATGAATTAACATCGAATTTATCTGTTTATGAGAATTAAAGCCATAATACTAAACTTTTTCTTAATCTCCTTATAAATATGGTCTTTAATTTGTGTTACCAATAAATAATAAATATTATATAAAAATAGACGAAGTCTATTATAAATCAGGCTATTTTAAAATAAGAGGTTTGTTTTCTGTCATAATCTTAAATTTTACTAATGGCAAAATGTCCTTTTCTTTTCTTTTTAAGAGCCTTGGAGGCTTGGGATATTACAGATAAGTGTTTTGAATTTGTGCTAAAAGCCTAAAAGTCCATTTGCTTAAATATTCTCCTGCCATAGGATAAAAAAAAAAGTTTCCAGAATATTGGTATAGGGTTTCTTGTGTTTTTAAAAATATTTTATTAGTGAACTGACATAAGCATAATTGAATTTTGGGGGTAATTATAAAATTTCCGGGTATTCTGAATAACTGGTAATTTTATGTATTACTTCAATAAACTAAAATTTTGATGAGGAGACTTCTTTATTTTTTTAAATTTATTTATTTTTGAAAGAGAATCTCAAGCAGGCTCGGTGCCAGTGCAGAGCTTGGTGATGGGCTCCATCTCACGAACCATGAGATCCTCACTTGAGCCAAAATCAAAAACTAGATGCTCAACCAACTGAGCCACCCAGGTGCCCCAGGAGACTTCTTTCTTTTCTTTTCTTTTTTGTTTGTTTTGTTTTGTTTTGTTTTGAGGCTTCTTTCTTAAATGTAGCCTGATTGTGATTTTTGTTCTCCAAACTTCAAACATTATTCAGTGAACTTGGAGAGGCTATAAAATCGTAAAACATCAAAACTGAAATGGATCTTTAAAACATCAGATATCTAGGCTCTTCCAATATTTGACAAAAAAGGGAATCTGAAATCTGTGTGCTAGAGTCAAATAGCTTGTCCACAGTCACGGTTGTACAAGCTGCGAGTGGGTTACCAGTTTACTGATAAGAGATAGACTTGTACACAACTAACTGCAATACAAAATGGAATGTTCTTGACCATAGAAAAGGCACTGCCTTTCTTAAAGAAGCCATCCCTTCTCCCCTCAAATCTTTTTGTGACTCATCCACAACAGTTACTTTCTGCTTAGGTTCTCACCTTTCAATCTCTGTTAAACTCTCTCTAATCTAATGTTTTACTTATCTTTTTTTTTCCTTCTACCATAGCACAAAAACTCAAAATTGACAGTGACGTGGGGCACCTGGGTGACTCAGTTGGCTAAGTGTCTTGACGTCAGCTCAGGTCATGATCTCACAGCTTGTGGGTTTGAGCCCCACATCAAGCTCTCTGATGTCAGTGCAGAGCCTGCTTTAGTTCCTGTCTCCATCTTTTTCTACCCCTCCCCAGCTCATGCTTTCTCTGTCTTAAAAAATAAAAACATCAGAAAAAAATTAACAGTGACGTTCATGTTGCTAAATTTAACTGCCATTTTTTCCCTCAGACATCATTTTATTTGATCTGTCATCAGCATTTGGCACAATTGCTCAATCCCTTCTTTTGGAAACACTTTTACTCAAATTCCAGGGTAATACCATATTTGCCTTGTTTTCCTGTGACATTTTTGGGTACTCCTTCTCCGCCTTCTTTGCTAGCTTTACTTCATCTTCCCTACCTCTAAATATTGGAGTTTCCCAGGGGTCTGTCGTGGTTACCTTTTCTACCTGTAGCTTTATTATCATACATACATTAATAACTGCAATTTATATCGAGCCCATACCCCTGCCCTTGCCCCTATGTCTGCAACCCCAGGGCAGTCTATCCAATTTGGCATCTCCACTTGGAGAGCTAATGAACACCTCAAACTTCATGAGTTTAAAACCGAGCTTCTGATGTTTCCACATCCCAAACCATGGTTATCTGTAGTCTTTCCTTGCCCAATTTGAGCAACAGCAGCCTTTCAGTTGCCAGAAATGGAGTTTTGAAGCCTTTCTTTCCCCACCAACTACTTCCCATTTTCATTCAGAAATTTCATTGCATCTTCCTCAAAAACATCCATAATTGAATCACATCTTCCTCTTATGGTGCCTCCTTTGTTTTAGTCCTTATCCTCTTTGGATTACTGCATTAGCTTCTCCTTGCTTCTTTCCTTGCCCCTTTGCAGTGTGTTTTCAACACAGTGGTCAAATCTTCTGACTCATATGCCGAAAACTCTCCAACTGTTAAGTCTCTATAAACAGTTTCTCCACTAGTTTCTAGTACTCTTCCTCCTCATTTTTCTTATGTTCTCTACTTGACCCACACTGGCCTCTTTGCTTTTTTTGTTTAAGAAAACATACCAGTGAAGCTCCCTGTTAGAGTCTTTGCTCAGGTTTTCTTTGTCTAAAATGTTCTTTCCTAGATATCTCTACATGGCTAGAGGTCTGTACACAGAGGTGACCTGGCAAAAGTAAATCCTCCTCCCTAGCTAGTCTAAAAGGTTCTATTCTCTCTTCTTTGCTATGTGTTTTTTTCCTTTTTTGTCCTTATCACTAGCATACTGTATATTTTATCTTTTATTTATAATTGACATGTTCTGTATTTAGTTGATAACGTTTGTCCCTGGCTGGAATATAAGTGCCATTTACCAACAGTGTGTCTCCTTTGTTCACTGCTATATAGCAAGGGCCTGGAAGACTACTTGGCACATAGTAAATGCTCAGTAAATGTTAAATGAATGGATACCTAGGAGTACCTCAGATCAGTCATTAACTTCACCTTGGGCAAGTCAGTTCTCTCTATAGATCTCTTCCCCTATTTTTATTTTTTTATTAAAAGTTGTTTATTTTTGAGAAAGAGACAGAGTGCAGGTGGGGGAGGGGCAGAGAGAGAGAGAGACACAGAATCTGAAGCAGGCTCCAGGCTCCAAGCTGTCAGCCCAGAGCCTGACATAGGGCTTGAATCCACAAACCACAAGATCATGACCTGAGCTAAAGTTGGATGCTTAACCAACTGAGCCACCCAGGAGCTCCTCCTTTCCCTATATTTAAAATGAATTTGGATTGAATATGTATTTTTAGACTTTCTTAAAACAACAAAGACTTAAATATATGTAGTGTTACAGTTCCTCGAAGACTTTTGAAAGAATTCAACTGCTTAACAAAAGTTTAAAAAGGTAGATAGTTCAGGTTTTTATTTTGTTTCTAGGGAATCAAAGTTTGTTAGTTTTTTTTTTCCAGCCACGAGTGTAATCAAATGACATCAGTTTACATAGTGTTTTTTAAAGGAAGATTTCTGTGATGCAGAGTGAAAGGTGAATTGGAAATAGTCTGTTGGTAGTAGGGAAAGGGACAGTTAGGATGTTGTGATACTATTTTTCCTACAGCATGATGCAGTAGCAAAGGAGGACCTTAAGGTTCACTCTAAATGCAATGTAAAAAATAGAGGATTTCCTCTCCACAACATTTAGAGATTATTGACTAGTAAGGTAACAAGTGTCTTTTTGAGTGGCCGCTGTGTGAAGACCACTAAGTACACTAGATCATAGGGCTGCCAAGCGACAGAGCAGAGGTTCTCAGAAGCATGGCTTCCCACACTGTTCAGTTTGTTTCCAACAGGAGGCATGAAGCTCCTTTAGATAATTCACAGGCACATCCCTGGTTACAATCCACTGAAGTAAAGGACACATTGTCTTAATTTTTTAAAATTTTTTCAGTGTTTTTATTTATTTTTGAGAGACACAGACAGCGCAGGCAGGGGAGGGTCAGAGAGAAAGGGAGACACAGAATTTGAAGCAAGGTCCCGGTTCTGAGCTGTCAGCACAGGGCCCGACATGGGGCTCGAGCTCACAAACCGTGATTATGACCTGAGCTAAAGTTGGATGCTTAACCGACTGAGCCACCCAGGTGTCCCAAGAGACATTGTCTTTAATATTGAATTTAAAATTTAATTGAAAGAGATACAATTTCATGTTTATATGAAATTTGAGATTGCAGTCAGCATGTTACCTGGGAGCATCATAACCAGTGTAATTGTACAATCAATTCTTGGGTTATTTTTGACAAGAAGGGAAAGAACAACACTCAAAATTATATCTACAATGGAATGTTGTAACATAGGTACATAAATTCTGCAGCATCAAATTATGGACCAAATCATGTCTTTAAAAAATATTTCAAGGTACAGTAAAATCCTGATATGCTATAATTTTCCTTTAATGAACTGTTTTAGAAAAGTTACTTATTCATGACTCTGAGCTTCTGCTATGTGTTGGGCCCTGTCTTAATGACAGGAATACATTAGTAAACAAAACCAGCCAAAGCCATGGCCCCCTCTTTAAAAAAAAATTTTTTTAATGGTTATTTTTGAGGGGGGGGGAGAGAGAGAGACAGAGAGAGACAGACAGAGTGTGAGAGGGGGAGGAGCAGAGAGAGATGGAGAATCCAAAGCTGGCTCCAGGCTCTGACAGAGCCTGACCCAGGGCTATTACTCATGAGCTGTGAGATCATGACCTGAGCCAAAGTCGGCGCTCTATTGACTGAGCACCCAGGTGCTGCCATGGCCCCTTTTGACTTTGGTATGCCTTTTAAAACACAGACACTTGTCCAGGAGAGTGTTCCTTATGGATATGTCCTAGGTGATAATCTGTGCAGAAGCAGGAAAGGCGGCCGTGTTTTAACCCGTTAGTGATAGATAATAAAGAATTAACTATGTTCAACATTTAAGGTCACATTTGGAAATGCTCCATGTTGTTCAGAACCTGGGATTAGACTTTGAGAATCCTTTCCCACTGAAATATTTAGAACACTGAATCCCAGTCTTTTAAAATTTTATAGAGGGGCGCCTGGGTGGCTCAGTCAGTTAACCATCTGACTTTGGCTCAGGTCATGATCTCACAGTTTGTGAGTTTGAGCCCCACATCGGGCTCTGTGCTGACAGTGTGGAGCCTGTGTGGGACTCTCTCTGTGTCACTCGCACTCTCACTCTGTGCCCCCCCTACTTGTGCTCTCTCTCTCTCTCTCAAAGTAAACAAACTTAAAAAAATAAATAAGTAGTAGAGAATATTGATTTTTGGTCATTTATCATTTTAATGGTTTGATCTTTGCACACTTCTTCCATCTCTCTTGTTGCCTCCTGAACGAGGGGACAGATTCAAAGCAAGCCTATTTTAAAGCTCAGGTTTCCTAGATAGGAACATGAGACTTTTCTCTATTTTCAGATACTGGGAGATTTCACATTTGAGTTCAAAGAGAAGCAGTAACAATGAAAGGGAAGAAGAGAGTCCTTGCTTGCACAGTAATTAAATTCTTTTTATAAGTTGTATTATAAAAAAAGAAATTAAGTGTCCTAACTTTAGTTGGTATTCAATTCATATAATTGACCTAATCTTGCTCAGCTAATAGTTCAGATATAAATGCTGAAAATTCCTCCAAGTAGCCATGACAGCTTGATACTAAGGTATATACTGACTTGATAGAGATCTAATTATAGAAATAAATATCCACAGTATGTACAAGTATAATATATTTGCATCACAAGCCTAAGATGCCACATTTTATTTATATAAAAATATAACGATTTATTTAAACTTTCTCATCCTGAACTATTTGATACTGATGGCTTCTACTAGGAAGTGTAATAATAAGAGTTAATGTTTATATAAAGCGTGTACTCTCATCATCAGGGAAATACAAATCAAAACCATACTGAGATAACCACCTCACACCAGTCAGAGTGGCTAAAATGAACAAATCAGGAGACTATAGATGCTGGCGAGGATGTAGAGAAACGGCCACCCTCCTACACTGTTGGTGGGAATGTAAACTGGTACAGCCACTCTGGAAAACAGTGTGGAGGTTCCTCAAAAAACTATCAGTAGAACTCCCCTATGATTCAGCAATAACACTGCTAGTGATTTATCCAAAGGATACAGAAGTGCTGACGCATAGGGGCACATGTACTTCAATGTTCATAGCAGCACTTTCAACAATAACCAAACCATGGAAAAAGCCTAAATGTCCATCACCTGATGAGTGGATCAAGAAGATGTGGTATATATATATACAATGGAGTATTACATGGCAATGAGAAAGAATGAAATGGCCAGTTGTAGCAAAGTGGATGGACCTGGAGGGTGTCATGCTAAGTGAAATAAGTCAGGCAGAGAAGGACAGATACCATATGTTTGCACTCAGAGGTCTAACAGGAAAACAGGAAAAACCTAATGGAGGACCATGGGGAGGGGAAGAGGGAAAGAGAGTTGGGGAGAGAGAGGGACGCAAAACATGAGAGACTGTTGAATGCTGAAAATGAACCGAGGGTTGAAGAGGGAGGGGGTGGGGGAAGGGGAGTGGTGGTAATGGAGGAGGGCACTTGGGGGGGAAGAGCACTGGGTGTTATATGGAAACCAGTTTGACAATAAACTATTAAAAAAACATCTTGTGTGGGTAATAGATATTAAGGAGGGTACTTGTTTAGTTGAGCACTGGGTGTTATATGCAACTGATGAATCACTAAATTCTACTCCTGAAACCAATATTGCACTGTATGCTAGCTAACTAGAATTTAAATAAAAATAAAATAAATTTAAAAAATAAAAATTTAGTCATTAAAAATGAAAAAAATAAAGCATTTACTTAGTGCCTAGTACAATATTAATAATTGTACTACACATGAACTAGATTTTTTTAAGTCAAGTGTATTGAGCTATTGTTTATATACAGTACAGTTTGCCCTATTTAGATGTATAGTTATGTGATTTTAACAGCACATGTAGGTCATAGAACCAGTACCACAATCCCTATTCAGAATGCTCCCATCACTCCAAGTAATCACCTTGTTCCCCTTTGTAGTCCGTCTCCTCCCTTCATTCCTAACCTCTGACAGCTACTGATACGAGTTCTGCCTTTTTTGTTTTGCCTTTTCCAGAATATCATGTAAATGGAATCATATAATATATATTTTGAGTCTGGTTTATTTCTCTCCCTAATGCTTTTAGATTTCATCCATGTTGTAGCTGTAGTTTGGAGTTGTTGCTAATAATATTCCTTAGTATTGGATATACCACAGTGTGTTTAACCATTCTCCGCTTGATGGACATTTGGGTTTCCGGTATATGGTAATTCTTAATAAAACTTCTGTAAATATTTATAAGTTTTGTATTGTTTTAAATATTTATTAATTTTTGAGAGAGAGCATAAGTGAGCAATGGGCAGAGAGAGAGGGAGAGAGCCTAATGTGGTGCTCTACCCCATGAACTGTGAGATCATGACCAGAGCCAAAATCAAGAATCAGATGCTTAATTGAATGAGCCACTGAAGTGCCCCAGTAGACATTTTTTTATTTGTAGACATATATTTTCCTTTCTGGTAGGCATATATTTTGGATTTAGACTACTGGATTATATAAGTATATGTTTAACTTTACAAGAAACTGCTAAATGGTTTTCCCAGTAGGCTGGACTATTGTGCATTTTTACCAATAGCGTGTGAGAGTTGCAGTTGCTGTACATCCTCCCTAGCACTTGGTATTTTCTTTTTTAAGTTATTCTAATGATGTGCAGTAGTACTGTGACTTTAATTTGTGTTTTCCTGTTAAGGATGTTGAGATTTTTTTTCTGTGTTTCTTTGCCATCTTTATCTCTTTTTGGTGAAGATGTCTCTTCAGACCCGTTTGACCATTTTAAAAACTAGTTTTTTTATTTTTAATTTGTAAGAGTTTTTTATATTAAGCATAGTATTACATGCATTGATTTTAATGCTCATTATAGTCCTCTGAGTTAGGTGCTGTTAGTCTAGATCACAGATAAAAAAGTTAGGCACAGGATTGTTAAATATTGCCCAGGATCACACAGCTGATAGGTTGTACAGCTGGGATTTGCACCCAAGCAGTGTGATTCTAGAATCTGTGCTGAACTGCTTGCCGCCATTTTTTTTCCTGTGGTGATTGTTTCTGTGAATATAATCTAGTTTCTGTAGGTGGTAAAACAGTGCTTATATGGACACCCTTGAGCAAAGAGGCAATATATTGTAGCAGCAACTCAGGAATCCTCTCCCTAGGAAGAGCTCAGATATTTGTTCCTGTTGAGGAAGGGTACTTATTTTCACTTTATCTCTCTTACTTCACTTCTACATACTGGTGGTCAAAAGAACTTCTTTTAATTTACTTTCCACATATCTGCCATTTTCAAATAATGAGGTACTTTATATAAATGGATTTTCTCAATAGAAGCTTCTCTTTTTAGATGCCTATACATCATAAAAGATTCCTCTCTCCCTCCCTCTCTCTCCCTCTCTTCCCCTCCCCCTCCCTTCCTCGCACACTTCCTCCCTCCCCTCCACGTGCCCATGGACACACACCTAATTCACTTTGCACACACACACTTAATTCACTATCTTTTAAAGACTTTTCTCATAATAATGCTGACTTCAAGGCATTTACTGTTTGGTGATATACTTAGGGAGTGTGTAGAGCTTACTGACCCTATATGATGACTTAAGATGCTAGGACTTTTAAAGTTATATTTATTTGTAATTTTTATAGGTTTTTATTTTTAGTCTTCTTTCACTTTCCACTCTGTCATTTGTTTGTTCTGACATTATCCTTTCACTATTCCCTCTTTCACACCCCTATAACTTCTGTTTCTAATTAGCTAAAAGGTTATCAAATTACTGGGCTCACCATGATATGGTCTAATATAAATTTCAGCTCTAGGAAACGACTTTGGGGTTTTCCAGTGAACGTCTCCTGTGACTGCTCAGAGGACCTTTTTTCTGGTTTTGGAGGCTCCACAAACAGTCATTCTAAATAAATGAACTCTAAAGTAAGCTAAATACAACATTTGGCAGCAGAAAAAATGATGCTTTTCTTTCTAGCATAATTTTTATTAGTTATTTGTTAAACCATGGGGATTATCTTAGTAAGAAGGTAAATCAAACAGTGTTTAGCAGAATGGAATAAATAGGCACTTAAAGGGCAGAAAGTTTGTTCACAACCATTGTGTTCTGTAGCAGTTTGTGAAGTTCCTGTCTAAGTCTGTGACAGCTTGTCCTCTCAGCTGCGCCTCTGGTAAGGCAGAATGATTACTTCCAAGTAATTAACTAAAATAGGAAACCTTGCCAAATCCTATTTACTTTTTGTAAGATACTAAGATGAGGGCTAGTAATACTTTGTCATGTAAAACACTTTTGAAAGTGCTTAATGCTTTCAAGCCATTTTGATCAACTTAGGCTCTCAGAATAACTTAATAAATATTCACTCAGGAGTCAAGGTAAGTAGTTGTACTAACACCTCAGCTGCTTGGGCACCTTGTCAGATGTATGATGACTTGGAGAGCAAAACTTCACCGTCCACATCTTTCATTGGCACCTTAGGGTCACATGTATGGTACAGCGGGTATCTGGTACATAGTAGGTTTTTGTAGAAAATTTTGGTGAAGAAAACAGTGACTATGATTTGGGGTAGTAGAATCATAAACTATGATTGCATTGGTAATTTGTTTAAAATAGATTTTTATCAAGCTTGCAGTACTATTTAAAATCATTTTGCTATAGTAGACTAGTTCCTTTCTAACACTAAATTCTTAAAAAATTGTATAAACCAGGTTAATTCACACTTATTTTTCTACTGAACTTTGAATTTTCTAGTAGATTTTATGCTTAGCGGACTTTTAAATCTGCATCTGATACTATATTTGCTAGCTTCTCCAGATTACATAGCAATATACCCCTTTCATGAAGGGTTCATGAATAGCCTGGTTAGACTCACCAGCCCATTGTCACACTAAAAGCCAGAAAATTTGCTGTCTCCCTTACAATCCTTCCCAAATTTCTTTCTTTTCATAGTTTTATTTACTTGGTATGTTAATATAATTTTTAAAGTTGAGGTTTTATTTTGTAAAACAACATACGGTTTTAATTTTGCTTCTGTGTAGATCCTGATTTCAATTTTATTATTAATTTTAAATTATGGTAATTAACATGAGCTGAATAATGATTTAATCAAGGTAGATATTGCTCCTTGGCTCTCCAGCCCTCCTTTTTCTGTACTTCTCTGTTTTTACCTGTAGATTTGCATGTTTGACCTAGCAGAATAATTGGGTCCACAGCAACATGGGCGTGCCTCCCTTAGAAACACTTAGTTTCATGTATGACTCATAGGCTGAAGCACAGACACCACTTCCCCAATCTACAGGAGCCATTTTAACAGCATAAAACTTGTCGGATTGCTTTTTATTTTCAAGCCCAAAGAACAAAAAGAGAACGAGAATATTTGAAGGTAACTTGTTATGAGTTTGTGTGTTTGCTTCTGTTTCCTGAGCTGATAAACGGAGGGTGGTTCTTACCTGTCGAAGAACATGGCTGAATGTGTTCTTTAACTCTCTGAAAAAATGTGTGTAGTCAGTCACATGCCTGATTGCACTTAACTGCTGGGGGGAAACAAAGCATTCAAATTCTGTAAAGTTTTAGATCTTCCTAGAAAAGAATTTTTTAATATTTTATATGATTTTTTCTTCCTCCTTCCCCCGTATGACTTGAGAATAAAGGAGATTTTTCTTTTTCATACCACAAAACAAACCGGTTAAAGTTTCATTAACAAAAATCCAATTGTATTTGTGGGATAGTTAGAAAGTTACAATTAAGTAAATTCATGTACTATTCATGTGTGATATGGGTGTTAAGAAAAAAATTCTGAGACAATGGTGTTGTTTCAGCATTTTGGTTAAAGGGAGGTTTGGGGACAACTCAGTCATAGGTATTGCTCATTGGCTGGTCTCTCCTCTTTTTTCTTAAATTAATGAAATTGTAACATTAATTTTTGAAAACTAAATAGAAGTTTAAAGAAAATGAAACCATTTAGATAATAAGTAAAAGTGATTATTAAAGAATAGACTAGTTCATTTAGTATAAGAAAAAATAATAAAGTTTTATAATTCACAGTGGAAACTTATTCTGTGAAACAATCTTAGATGCATGGCTGGCTTCTGAGGAAGCATGTAGTATTTCAGTTTGTGTGTAAAAAAATAAAGAGTATTGGCCTTCCATCTAAACTGTTGTTCTTAAAACTTGCTTGTTTGGAAGAAAAAACGTAATACCTTTTATGTGAAAGATTGCTCAGTCTTTTCCTGGAATAATTATCATTGAAATTACGAAATTTTGGCTAGCGTATATTCTGGTGTGCCTTCAAGTTCTGGGTCCTCTGAGAAGCTGAGTGAAGTAGTATTTTACTTACGAAAGTTATTTATGAAGTTAAAATTTGAATGCAAGTAAAATTTGAATATACAGGGATTATGAATAAAAGTTTTAGAAATAAAACTTAAGTCATATATTATTGACTAAAATGATGTTTAGCTAGTTCTTTGGAAATTTGCTGTTACTGACTTTCTAAGTGCTTAAAGGCCTATCAGCTGAAAGAAAAGATAGAAAGGCAGTTAGTTACTACTTCTTCCTCTTGGAAAGGATCTTTATATTAACAGATCTCAATTTTGTGGTGGTGTAGGAAAGATACAGCAGACATTTTACCAGTGCAGCTGTGAGCTATTTGCTATCATCTTTGTTTGCATCTTGCTGGTTTAGTCAGCCTTTGAGTAAGTAGAGGCTATATTTACATCTAGTCTGGTTTGTGTGAAAAATCTAATGAAACCTTTTTTGCTTTTTTTTTCTTTTAAGCTTTTAAAAGCCAGTGACCCATGAGAGAAAAATATAGGGGCAGACAAACAACTAAATAAGATTTTATTAAAGAGAATAGAAGGATTTCGTTTCTTAAAATTAAGCGGCTGGTTTAACTAAATAAAACAGATACTGATCATATATTTCACTTTCTTATTATGTGAAGAAGACTGAAATGGGACTTCAGAGACAAGGGAAGAGAAAAAAAAAAGCACAGAAGCAAGGGAAGGCCAGACAACTTACTTAGTAGTCGTCTTTCCACTGTTTTCCTTTCATAAGGTTGAATATAAGTATAGATTGAGTCTTCAGAATGAAACTTAGCATTACCCATTTAAAGAACTCCAGCCACTGAGAAACACTGAAGGTCGTGCAGCTGCCTCACTTGTGTAGATGAAGAAACAGTGGCCTGAAGAGGTCTTGTGACCTGCTCACGGCTGTGCAGTGCCTGATGGCAGGACTTCCAGCCCCGAGCTACTCACGCTAGTCCGCGTTAACAGTGATGCTTTGTTTGAAATGGTCTGTGTTTCCTTGAGAGTAAATAAAACCTTAATTAAGTTGCTTGGTGATAAGTTTGGTAATAAGATGTACCAAATGAATTAACCAGTGATTTTGAAAATGTGTCCCAACTAGTTCCTGTTTCTGTCAGAGAGAAGATGATACATTTGTTTAATTTCTACAACAGCTTTTTTTTCATCACTACCATTTTTCATAGTTGAAGCATTATTTGTGGCATTGCTTATATGTAAGATGAGTGTGGGGGGATGGAATTATAAGGAGTTGTGAATTTACTTTGAACTTCAGACACAAAAACAGGTTTATTTCTGCTTTAGTTTTATCTCTTGTTCTTTTAGGAGGGCAGATACTGTTTAATAAGCCTTGTTCTATTGAAGTGTGTGTGTGTGTGTGTGTGTGTGTGTGCATGCGCACGCGCATGTGTAAAACTCTGCATATAAGTTTACAAAATCTGGAAGTCTCTAAACTTGAACATCATGTTCTTCTTGAACCGAGCCTTTCCAGAATTAGTAATCTCATTTCATTTGTTTGTCACATCTTCTCTCCTCTTTTGAGAGTTTACTATACATACTAGGCAATTTAAGAAACTTCTGGGGAATACAAAATCTTTGTTAACTGTTGATGTGTTTTATTGGGGTGGTTGAAATTTACTTTAGATCTGTTTTTCTTTAGGTCTGAAATTTTACTTTTAAAATCACTTTGCACATAACTGTTGAATCTCCTAAGTCTCCAAGTCCCTTAACCCGGTTCAATATCAGACCCTTTACAAGGTGGTCATCATTGTCCTAAGCAACAGAGAGCACAGAAACAGCTAGAAAACATAGGTTCTCTCCTCACAAACTTAGATTCTTACTGGATACAGGGCGTGGTAACATGGTGAAGTAAGACTGGAACCAAACCACTAAGAAGTTAAGTTCATGGGGCACCTGGGTGGCTCAGTCTGTTAAGTGTCTGACTTCAGCTCAGGTCATGATCTCATGGTTCATGGGTTCAAGCCCCACATCGAGCTTTCTGCTGACAGCCTGGAGCCTGCTCCTGATTCTGTCTCCCTCTCTTCTCTCTCTCTGTCTCATCCTGCTTGTGCTCTCTCTCTCTCTCAAAAATAAATAAAGCATTAAAAAAAAAGAACTTAAGTTCAGGTTCAAACTATTTGCCTAGAGATGAAACATGACTGAAACCTAAAATAGGGAAGTGTATGGATCTTGAGGAATTATTAGTATTGTAGACTGAGTAAGATTTGCCTAGCTTAAGAAAAGTGTCTTCACCAATTAGAATGAGAATGTAAGCTCTTTGAGATGAGAGATGTTATATTTTATTTTTCTGTCTTTTGGAATCTTTGACAAAACTACCAAGCACATATGAGTAAGCAGTTATTATTTGCTGCATCAAACCCTTAGCTATGCAGTTGGGCAAATTCTGCTAAAGTTAGGGGTGGCAAATCTTTAAAAGGCATGTGACCCTCAGCTTAGTCTGCCTGGTGTCTGCACTTCCTAACCAAAGAAAAAAAATGAAAATCTACATGGTAGTATATGTTTTAAAGCAGTAATTTCAACCTTTGGTGTAATAGAGAATCACCTTCCTTCAACTCCTGAGATTCATTAGGCCTAGGATTTGGCTCATCAGTTTGCATTTTTAATAATTACCCTAAGTGATTGTGGTGCAAGTGCTTGTAGGCCACACTTTCAGAAAAAGAGTACATGTTTAGGAAGAGCAGTCAGTTACTTAGCATTTGAATATTTGAAGTTGTAAGCACCAGTGATAATTTGAAGACCCTAGCCTCTCTTAAGTAAAGAAAGTGACTGGAGTAATTTATTAACAGTATTACAACTTATTTAGCTGCTTCTCTCGAGCCCAGTTTTTTCTTTCTTTCTTCCATTTTTTGCTCTTCAGTGTCTTTCAACTTTGTGGCTCTCCCTTTTTCTGCTTCTCTAATTCTGTTTCTCCTTACGCTCCCAAACCCACTGCTATATTGACCACAGTAAATAATTACACTAATTATTTTTTTCAAATGTAATTAACCTATTCTTTATTTCAGTAAACCATCACTTTCCCACTGTTAGTTTTTTGTTAGTTCGTTGGATGTTTCCTGGCATTTCCCTTCATTCCCTGATCTTTGGAATTCTAGGCAAAAATCCCTTCCTGATTTAGGGTAGCATTTACAGAGTTTGAAAATCTTGCTGTGCTGCGAAATACACTATTATTATTTGTAGTTGTTTGAGTCTGGGAAGGTTTATTTTTTTAAATACCATGTCATGCTTGGACATGATTGATGTTTCTTTGGACATTAACTCTTATCACTGATTGCATATTTGTAGGCTTTATCTTATATTATGTCTCATCTAATGGGACATAAGTATTCACTGGATCTTATAGGGATGAAAAGAACAGTCCATTAGTTGAATGGTGTGAAAATAATTATTGCTTCCATAGTTTGGCCAGAATCGTTTGTTCCTTTGCTTTGCAGCTGCTTCATTTGGATGGTAGAAATTGAATTAGTAATCTCATTGAGTCAACTGAAATGGTTAGGGCAGTTTTCAACTATTGCAGCAGTCTCTCTCCCATTAGTATGAGAATCTACTAAAGAGAAGGTTTTTTGTGTCATCTCTTTTGTGTTTTCTCAAATGGTCTGTATACTATAGTAAAAGTAGCTCTTGGTCTATACAAATGTCTAGGCATTTTACCTTTTACAGAAATGTAACTCGTGAGCTACTTGCTCTTTTGGTGGCGAGGAATAAGTTATGCAGCTGATCCTTGGTTGTATAAATTTCTGTGCAGAAGCATTTTTATTTCCTCTCTTCCAGTTATAAATATCTGAATTAACACTATTATCGTGAGAAGACTCTTCCTAAACTTCTCTTTTCATTTTCATTTTCATTCTCTCTCTGCTATAGGAATTCAGCTATCTATTTCTTTCATTTGCCCTTTAATTGCCAAATAGTAGGGTGTCAGCTCTTTTTTTATCTCTGTATTTTACAGCCTGAAGTGAATTGCTAGTGTAAAAAAAAATGCAACTATAAACAGTATGAACGCCTTCTAGAGTTTGAAGACTGATTCAAAAGATTTTACATTAAAAGGTGAACGTAATATATACACATTGTTTAAAATCTAAAGGAATAGAAGAAGCTGTAATGGAAAGCAGCCTCCCTCCTCTCCCTCTTACCATTCTCAGTCCTGCTTCTCACAGGCAGCCACTCCTTAGAGAAGTTTTTGGGGTTTTTCAAAAATTTATTTTCTTGGATTTATCCTTGTCCAGCCCTTTACCCTGTATAGTAGAAGTTCTTCAAGGTAGCAGGAACTATTATGATTTTACAAGGTAAAAAATCATGTGAAGTTCATTATCTAATGGATGCCCAGTCATATAGGGCCTTACGTTTATGCAGAGTTGTATAATTTAAAAAATTTAAGTTAAGGGAAATTGGTTGTTTTCTGTGTTTTAGAAAGCAGTCATATGAACAGTGAAACTAAAAAATTTTGTAGTAAAACTATAAATATGAGGTGTTGAATTAATAACTGTTAGCTTATGTACATCTTTATATTTTATATCAAAATACTAAATGAAGCCGAGTATTGTAATTCTAGGTGATTCATTTTCTTTTTTTTTTTTTAACTTAAATGTGCATGTGGGAGAATGTATAAAACATATATAGTTTAAGTATAATTGCAGCGTGTTTACCTGTATCACAACCTAGGTTAAGAAATAGGCTCAATATGTTAGAAGTCCCCACTCCTGCCCCATGTTTGTTTCTTCTTAAAAATGATTACTATCCTTTTTTCATTATACTCTTACCCCTTTGAACTTCCCATGTAAATAGAATCACACCATATATATTCTGTAGTGACTTGCTTCTTTCATTCAACTCTGTGAGATTATTTTAATTAATTTTAATTGCCACATTATATTCCATTGTCTGTCCAGACCAGAATGTAGTCACTCTTTCTTGTTGAGGACATTAGATTATTTCTAGTTAGTTTGTAAACATTCTTGCAAATGGTTTGTGGAACATATGCGCAAGAGTTCTCTAAGGCAGTATCATCATACTTAGGTCTGAAAGAAGTTTATAAAAAGTATGGAGAGAATGCCTGGTTTAAGATAATTTAAAGTTCTTCATTTTCTTTCCTAGGAACAGATGCCTGCCATTGATGCCTTCTAACCCATTCAGCATCTTACTGTGGTGTATTGTCCTGGGGAGTAAAATGCTTGAGGACCCTAAACAGATGGGCAATTGATGCATTTCAGAGTAAGTTGGAGACATCAATATATTTGACCACTAAAAAGTTTACCGTGCCTTTCATTTATTAATTGGAGTTACTTCAAACAATTTTGAATTAAGATTTTAATACAACTGATACAATATAGTCCCAGTTATGTACATAAAAACAATATTATTGATACATATGTATTAAAGGCATAACAATATGGACAGATAGGGATAACAAATTTAGGATAGTTGGGAGGGATAAAATGAGATTAGAAAGGGGATATATAGCAGGCTTTAGCTCTATGTGGATTTTTTTCCCCTTAAGAATCTGAAGCAGATTATGGTAAAATATCACTGTAAAGCTATTTCATAATAAATTTTCCTGTCTAAGGGGTAGTTTATTTTTGTCCCACATTTATAAATCATTGAAAAATAATGTTAATTGGATGTGGAGAGGAAGTTGATTTTTATTTTTTAATTTAAAAAATTTTTTATTTTTAGAAGGTAATTTTTTTAAAATGGTGAATAAGCTCTACATCATAAAAAAAGTTAACTTCCTGCTTTACTAGAAGATTAGCTAGATTAAGAACTAAGTTTTATAAGACTGTGTGTATCCCATAGAACTAACAAGATGGCCCTACGCATACTTCTGATGGTAACTTCCAATCGAAATCCATTAACAAGTTGGAACTATAGTTTGCCAGAAATAATTGAGCATTTAGAATCATCCCACATTAAAATATTATTCAAAAACATATTTCAGAACAAAAAGATTCATAAACACAAACAGTTGGTAGTGTACTAATTGATACTGATAAACTTTAATGAACTAATACCCTAAATCAGACTTTTGCATCTAACCAGATTTATTAACATAATCGTTTCATCTTGCTTCCTTAAAATCCTTACTATAATGGTAGCAATTTGTGTATTGTTAGTGGGGGTTTTTTTGTTGTTAGAAAATTGATGTGGATTCTCTATGTAATATTTCCAAAATTTAATAATACAATTGTAGGAATTGCTGTAAAAAAGTGAATACATAGATCTTAATCCAGATTTTCGCTTTCATAATCATCTCTTGGCTCTCTTTTCTAAGATATTTCCCATAGTGTCTATATAAGTAGTGGCAGGAACAAAGAAGAACAAATTAAAGTAGAAGTCATAGGATTTTATGGTTCAGAAGGATTCTTTTTTGTTTGTTTCTTTATGAGAAAGAGAAAGTAAGTAGTAAGTTAGCGGGGAGGGGTAGAGTGAGGGGGACAGAGGATCTGAAGCATGCTCTACACTGACAGCAGAGAGTCCCATGCAGGACTTGAACTCACAAACCATGAGATCATGACCTGAGCCAAAGTTGGACTCTCAACTGACTAAGCCACCCAGCTACCCCCTGATTAAGAAGGATTCTATAAGTCAGGTAGTTCAGGGGTCTTCTGAAAATTTTTTTATTAAATTCTCATTCTGTATAATTTATTGATTCATTGAACAATTTTTTTACTATCTGTTAGGCATTATTCTTGATGCTAGGGAATACAACAGTGAACATAGACACTTTATTCATAAATTATATACTCTATTAATAGACTTCCATTTAAAATGTACTATAATGTATACAAAGATTAGAGAAAGTTACAAATAGATTAGTGGCCCTCAAAATGTTTTTTGGGATATACTGAGATAAAGAAAGCATTCTAGAACTTATATTTTCAAAAGCTTTATTTTACCAGGCAAAAACTATATCCCAGAGAGTTTTCTCTTCGATATAGTATTCTTCTGAGAAAGAATCTCTATAAAGGGCATTTAATAAATAATAGTTCATCCTTGTAAAGAATTTGTATATTGACAAATATAACCCATGGAAACAAAAGTTCTTTGGTCCTAAGTGACTTTTAAGAGTATAAATGGATCTTGACAGTAAAAGAATGCTCATGATTGCAACCAGTGGCTTAAATATCATTCTTACAGATTTTTTCCCATTCTTAAATTTTATTTAGGAAACTGTGGGTAAGTAACTTGCGTAAGATAGGGTACTTGAATAGATCACTGGTGCTTACAGCATTTGATTTAGTCCTTTTTCTACTAGTAATAAAGGAGAGTTTTATATATACCAGAACTAAAATAAAAACATTAGTTTGGAGGTTTTTTCCCCCCAATGATGATCACTTAGGTGATCACTTTTACCATATATTTATTTGTGCCCCTCCAAGTTCTTTCTACAACAACAGCAAAAGTTACTAAAATTGAGGTATTATTGGGGCGCCTGGGCGGCTCAGTAGGCTGAGCGACCGATTTTGGCTCAGGTCATGATCTCGCAGTTCGTGGGTTCGGGCCCCACATCAGGCTCCATGCTGACAGTTTGCTCAGAGCCTGCAGCCTGCTTCGGATTCTGTGTCTCCTTCTCTCTCTGCCCCTACCCCATCTGTGCTCTGTCTCTCAATAATAAATAAATGTAAAAAAAAAAAAAAGTAAATTGGGGTATTTATATGTAATACATTATAAGGTATTAATTATAGTGATATGTAAATATGTAATGTATATTTAATATAATTACTTATGTTTAAATTATTATATTAAATATTAAATTTGTAGTAAAGGAATGCAAATTAAATGAAATTACTTTTTTTGCCCATCATACTGACAAAAAATTAAAGTATTGTAGAATGGTGAGAACACCATTAAATGTGCCTGCGTGTATTCTAGTGATAGAAATATTAATTGAAAAACCTTCTGGAGAGCCAATTGACTTCTATCAGATGCTTTGACATAATGATCTCAGTTGTAGAACTCTATCGTAAAGAAAATTTAAGGATGGGAACACAGATTAAGCTATGAAGATATTTGAACCACTGGTTTTAATAGTGTAGCAGTTTACAAGTTTTATACTTTATATCTTCTCAAAATTTGTCTTCTTTATACTCTTAAAAATTATGGAGGATCCCAACGAACTCTTATTCATGTGAGTTACATTTATCAGTATTTACCAATATTAGAAATTAAAACACGGGGCACCTGGGTGGCTTAGTTGGTTAAGTGTCCAACTTTGGCTTGGGTCATGATCTTGTGGTTCGTGAGTTTGAGCTCCATGTCAGGCTCTGAGCTATCAGATTCTGTTGTGTGTGTGTGTGTGTGTGTGTGTGTGTGTGTGTGTGTGTGTGTCTGTGTCTGTCTGTCTGTCTCTCTCTCTCTGCCCCTTCCCCGCTTGCACACACTTTCTCTCTCTCACTCTCACTGTCTTTCACTCACTCTCTCACTATCAAAAGTAAATACACATTAAAGAAAAAATTAAAAAGAAATTAAAACACGGTTTTAAAATATTGATATATGGAGCACCTGGGTGGCTCAGTCAGTTGAGCATCCAACTTCGGCTCAGGTCATCATCTCATGATTGATGAGTTACAGCTCAGAGCCTGGAGCCTGCTTCAGATTCTGTGTCTCCCACTCTCTCTGCCCTTTCCCTGCTCACACTCTGTCTCTCCCTGCCTCTCTCTCTCTGTCTCAAAATTCAGTAAACAAATTTTTAATATTGATACATTAATTTCTTAATAAAAACATTACATGTTAAATTAATTATTTTTATAAAAGACAACTATGTTTTCCAAAACAAAAACTGTATGGAAAGAAATGCACATCTTTATTTTAATCTTTGGCATAACAGAAGACAGCTAGATTTTCATATCTGCTTCTACATTAAATCTGTTGCAATATGTTGTTTTGGTTGAAGAATGTGAAGACAATTTGGCCTAATATAGATGTCTGCTTGGAAAAGGGAGATGTATTTTATAGCTTCAGATGATTGTGGATTTCTTCTGTAATACTACATCAAAACTCAACAAATCCTAGTCTCTTAAAGGTGCAAAGGGACTCTGAAACCCTACTAATAAACTTTTTGTCCTCGGTAACATTAAAGTCCATTTGTCTGCCTTGCACTTTGAATGAATTAATGTTTTCCTAAGCAAGATTTTGTAACATTCAACTGAGTATTCCAAATGTTGACATAATAGTTTTTAAAACCACATTTTTAAAATGTTTATCTATTTATTTTGAGAGAGAGAGAAAGAGCAGAAGTGAGGGAGGGACAGAGAGAGAGGGAAAGAGAGAATCCCAAGCAGGCTCTGTGCTAAGAGCCAGTTGTAGGGCTCAAACTAATGAACTATAAGAACATGACCTGCACTGAAATCGAGAGTCGGATGCTTAACCAACTGAGCCACTCAGGCGCCTCTAAGAATCACATTCTTTAATACTGTACCAATCTTATGGGGTGCCTGGGTGGCTGAGTTGGTTAAGCGCCTGACTTCGCCTCAGGTCATCATCTCACAGTTCTTGAGTTCAGCCCTGCGTGGGGCTCTGTGCTTATAGCTTGGAGCCTGGATCCTGCCTCAGATTCTGTATTTCCCTCTCTCTCTGCCCTTGTCAACTCATACTGTCTCTCTCTTTCTCTCTTTCTGAAAAATATTTTTTTTCCACCACCCCCCTGAAAAATATTTTTAAAGAATACTAGGGGTGCCTGGGTAGCTCAGTCAGTTAAGTGTCGGACTTCAGCTCAGGGCATGATTTCATGGTTTGTGAGTTCGAGCCCTGCATCGTGCTCTGTGCTGACAGCTTAGAGCCTGGAGCCTGTTTAGGATTCTGTGTTTTCCTCTCTCTCTGCCCTCCATACCTCGTGCTCTGTCTTTGTCAAAAATAAACAAACATTAAAAAATGTTTTAAAAAACAGTGTACCAATCTTATCAAAAAGTCTTTTTAAGTATTGGAAAAGCTAATAAACCCAAAGTAGTGGATATAAATTTTCCAAAATTCTGATTTTCAGTTGAAAGCTCACATTGTTTTTAAAGGTTATACTTATTTTTGAAAGAGAGCACAAGCAGGGGTTGGTGCAGAGGGAGTGGGGGACAGAAGATGAGAGGCAGACTCTGTTCTGACAGCAGAGAGCCTGATGCAGGGCTTGAACTCAAAAACCTGTAGAGATCTTGAGCTGAGCTGAAGTTGGGCACTCAACCAACTGAGCCATCCAGGTACTTCTAAAAGCTTGCATTTTATCATTGGTGACAAATGCTGTTTTCCTTGAAGTGACAGGGTCACTTTATTATTTTGGGGAACATGTCTGCCAAATACCCAATTATGAATAATAAGTAATTCTTTCAAGTAAAAATGGTGTCCCATGAAATAAAGATAGCGTAACTCAAATAATTAGTGCTTTTTCTCAAGACAACACTCTATTTTAGAATTTGACAGAAGCACTTTATGCATACTTCCTATTTTATTGTTAAATAGGCATGTATTTAATGTTTGAGATTAAGAAATCGTTTTTACTTTTTGTCAAGGACATTCTTAAGTGAAACTACCTTTTTTTACAATGACAAATATGGTTTGGTGACCTAGCCCTGCTTCATGCTAAGGCACTAACAGCTACATTCACCTTTGCTTTTGCACTATTAGTGTAAATGTGAACATGGTGCAAAAAGGCAAATAATACTCTAGTGTTACTCTGAAAATAGTTTTGACCTCATGAACTCTCTGAAAAGGTTTATGGATCCTCTGTGGCTCTGAGGAGTACATTTTAGGAATTGCTGTAATATGGCCACATTAGAAATAGTCCCAAGTGTCCAAAAATGGGGATTAGTTAACTAAGTGTTGATAATTTTACACGGTTCTATGATAGAATATAAATTTGTGAAAGTTAATGTTAAATATAAGCTGATAATGCAGTATTTTTCTATGTTGGGTGCCACTCTAACACAAAATCAAGATTTCTGGAAGAAAGTGAAAGTATTGATCCTGACCCTCAACATTTTCATTTAGTTGATTTTATGTTTAAGAAAAGGGAAATTAAAAGGCTAAGAAGGCAGTTGCTGGCTGCTTTTCTGGTCCAAGGGATTTCTTGTGTAGTAAGTCTGAGTTTAATTTTCAGTATAAAAGGATCAATATCAGTATCAATCATTATTATATGCTTTATAGAAATGGGTGAAATATGCCTTCACATTCACTTCTTGTAGATTCACTTCCTCGTTGGCATTTTCATAATGTCATTATTGTGTTGTTCTTAATTGGGGAGAACTTCGAGTTGCTGTATATTATTTAGCTTCAGAGTGAATTAAAGAAGTACGTTTCTAAAAACATCTAGAGATTTTTTCGTTGCAGTTGAGAACATATTCATGCAGGTGGAATCATCACTGTCAGTACTGGAGGATGTAGCCTTTAAGCTGTCAGAAACTGTTACTGTTAGACCCACCGGGCTTCCTGTAAAGATCTGTACACATGGTTGTCTTATAGTGAACTAGCTATGTTTCGCAGAAAGTCAAACACTTTTTGTGAGAGCCATCATTGAAGATAGGCTGCTTTGTAGATCTTAGATCTTTTTTTTTTTGTTACAGTGGAAACCTAATAATCATGACTTGTTTTCAGTAATAATAATTTTCTAAGCACTAAGTCTAGAGAATGTTTAATGTTTCAAATTTCTTTCCAGATAATCTTTGTGTTTATTCAAAATTTTGTGTTTTACATCTGTTACGGTATACTAGGTGAATATATATGGTATGGTACTATTTTTGTAAAGTTTAAAATATACCACACAAAATACATGCTTATATATGAAAGCCTAAAGAAAATTAATGTAAACATTTTAGATTTAAACTAGAGTAATTAAAATTAATGTTATGTGTGTTTTAATTTGAGAGACCATTTGAAGCAGTTTGCATTTAGAAACGGATGATTTATTTTGTAAATAACCTTACTGAAAATGTTTTATGATATGAACATTCTATGTTAGATGTTCTGTTTGATCCTTTGATCTGTGGGTCAGAGACAAATTTGTGTATTGTTACAGAATAATTTACAACCCCTTAGTCTGAGGAATAAACTGAAAGAGAAGGCGTAACACACTCTTGGCTTCGTTACAATCAAACGGTTGCACGCCATTGTTACCATAGTTGAATTTTGAGAAGGTGGTGGATACTAGGTTCTTAGATGCTCTGAGACCTCCCACCATTTAGGGTGATTGACCAAACCACAGAGTCAGAGGCTGTGGGAATGAATACTTCCCTTGGGGTTCAGGGAGCATTTATTCCTAAATTTTGGGGGACAATTAAGGTAATAATACATTTACAAGTAAGAGCAGCAATGTGCTAAAGACAGGCAAAGAAAGCACTAATAACTCATACACTCTTGACAAGAATGAACTAGACCCTTCCACTGAAAAATCCTGGGTAAGAAAATTGTTTTCCAAGCCATTGATTTAAGAAATGTTACTTCGGGAGCACGGTGCCATGCTTGAAGTTTACTATTAAGTGCATGCTAAGTTTTGTTTAGGAAAGAAAGGACACAGGAAGCTCAAGTTGGGCTTATGTGCAGTAAAATATTGAGTCATTTTGAACATTGACCTAGAAAGGAATAGCCCTGAATTCTGGTAAAATGTAGTTGTGGTAAGTGAGAATTGACCAGTATGAATGGTGAAGATGGCTGCATTACACCCAGGCTTCAATAGACTGAGGCAGCTGAGTGATGAACTGAGGTGATTCTTAAGCATTATTAGTTTGGAAGGTGGCTTGGCATGATGAACAGTAAGCATCTCTGTTTCAGTTGTAATTAATTGGAAGTTTGCTTAAAGTGACTTAGAGCAGTAAGAATTTGCCTTTTGAGAATAGAGTTTTATTTAGTTTGTGTAATAGTTGAGAATTGAACATAAATGAGTAGGTAATATTAGTCAATTTGGGCAAGGGAGTAGAGATAGCTTCGTTGTGGGGGACACAGATTATAATTTGGGAAGAGTGCTGACTAGAAGCCAAAGTGACCAAAGATCAGAGAGGCAGGTAATCTGTCCTGCTGTGTTTTGAGTCTATTGCTTGAAGGTTAAATTTTTTTTAAGGGGGTACTTATCTTTTACTTATCTAGGTGGTCAAGTGTTACTTATCTAACCAGTTTGAGGGCTTGTTCTGTTGTTCAGATGCTTGATTTTTTACTCAGTCATTGTGGTTTTAAGCCTGAATTTGTAAGATGTTTACTCTTAAGAATACTTTTTCAGAAAACACTAATAATGAGGTTTTGTGTGCAACTTAGATCTCAACCTCAGAATACCTTTTCATTTGCTCTGTTTTCATAAACACTCTTCACCATTTGTATGGTGTATTTGACCATACTTTGATACATTTTTCATAAACTATTGGACTATTTATAAAACAAGACTTAAAGATGTAGCAGAGAAGGCAGGAAATACTTGACGTTTGTATGCCATATCTTGTTCTCTGCTTCCTGTCGGTTAAACCACGATGAGAGGAACAGAGACACAGATGTACAATTGCTGCTTTAATTTCCCATTAGGGAGACCAGTTAAGTATAAGGCTTGTTTCATTAAACTTGTGTCACTTGTTAATTCTAGTTATGTTGCAGGCTTGTTTTCTATTATAAGGACTATGGATTACAATTAGATGCTTGATATAGAAAATTAAATTTTTTATTTAAAATGTATTTATTTTTGTGAAAAAAATTTAAATTTATTTATCTTGAGAGAGAAAGTATGGTTGGGGGAGGGACTGGGAGAGAGGGGGGTGAGTGAATCCCAAGCAGGCTCTGCATTCCCAGAGTGGAACCTGATGTAGGGTTTGAACCCAGGAACCACAAGAGATCATGACCCAGCCAGAAATCAAGAATTGGACACTTAATTGACTAAGCCACCTGGGTGCCCCCTTTTATAAAATTTTTATAGGTCATCAGAGATTGGCTTTCAAATTTGTATATATAATGTACATTCAGTATGAAGTGATAAGCTGATATTTTTATCTCAGAATTTTAGTATTTAAGCATTTATTTTTGTAGTTTGGCATATCCAGATTCTTTAAAGTATTTAAAGCATTTTATGGTACCATTTTAAAATGACAAAAGGAAGGTTATAGAGCTTGGCTTATTCGAGAAAATATGGTAGATGGAAAAACAAGGATTTGAATGCACATCTTCTGATACTACATCCTGTGTCCTTTTAGGAAAATGATTGTTTTCATTAAATTGCTATTTTGATTCCATGATTAAAGCATTTAAGTTTACCTTTGCCTGTTCTATCTGGAATGTCCCTTCCCCCTTACATTATCTCTACTTTGGAAAAAGTAGTCTTTTTAAAACTTTCAGTGCTTCTCATAAATGTTTAAGAATTAAGTAAAGGTAGCATATATGTTTTGCTTTGTGAATTGTAAAGCACTTTTTAGACGTTAGATATTACTAACAAATGATAAGATAAATAAACCTTTCTATGCTCTTGTACAATTTCTGGATGTTTTTTTATGTAAAAGTGTATTTTAAAAATTTAATAAGTGCCTATTACATCTACTAAGGTGACTTTCAACTCTTGAACTTTCCGAGAGAAAGGCAAAGCCCTAAAGCAGAAAATACCTCTATCAAAGAGCAGGTTTAATGCCCCCTTACTTGGTCAACTACATGTTTTCACAAGAGCACTTCTCTTCTGGCCATCTCTCTGGAAGAAAGTAAAGACTCCTTGAATGTTGGTGATAGCAGTCCCTTTTAAGTGACTAAGCAATTTCTGTCTGTCATGAATATTACATCTTTCTTCATTTAGTAACTAAATTGGCATCATTTGTTCAAAAGATTTAATACTAAATGACAAAATACAACCATCTCTAGATTCAACTAGTTCACATATTTCAAATTTCCATTTCTTATTCAAATGGATATAGGGTAGTTTTGATGTTCAAATGAATAACTTATAAGAAAGGTTATGTGGTAATGTTAATATTTTTTGAAAACCTTATTTTTTGTTTCCCCTCTCTTCCAGTCTTTAGGCAAAGAACAAAAACTTAAGTAAATTAGTTAAGTGAATTTTGTTTTAAACTATTTTCCAACACTCTAGGCAGTTTAAAAACCATTGTTGAGAACTCCTGCGTGGCTCAGTCGGTTAAGTGTCAGACTTCAGTTCAGGTCATGATCTCTTTGTTCATGGGTTCAAGCGCCGCATCAGTCTCTGTGCTGGTAGCTCAGAGCCTGGAGCCTGCTTTGGATTCTGTGTCTCCCTCTCTCTCTGCCCCTCCCCTGCTCATGCTCTCTCCCTGTCTCTCAAAAATAAATAAACATTAAAAAAAAATTAAAAAACCATTGTTGAAAATCTCCATAAGTAATTAGAGAAGAATTTAAGGAGGGCAGTGTACACATTGGTGCTGGAAGCTATCAGTGTAGCAATCAAGTTGTGGAATGTTGTTTAAGCTGCTCCCATCATTTTTGGATAGTAGTTACCAGATCCCACGCATGTGACTTGCATTGAGCTTTGTATTCATAGGGACTGCTCTGTTGTTGTCACTTGATTTGAAAACCTCCAGGTATTTTCTCTTTCTTCCCAAATCAAGCCAAATACTACTTCCTGACTTTCAAGACTCCATAATTTGGTTTTGCTTTGCTTATTTAACCACATTTTCTACCATTTCCTATTGACCCGTCTTAGCTCTTGTCAGGCTGTTAAGTGTCTTCAGGTCAGTTTTGATTCTCTGCCTTCTGTGTTTCAGCATTCATGCACATACACACTCATGCTATTCTTTATCTTATCCTTTCCCTTAGTCTCTCCATATCCTATTACTTTCCTTTAAAAGATTGACTTTAGGTCCTTTGTTGTCTGTCAGTGCTCCTTGACCTGTTTGACCATCCTCTCTTCTGAAGTGCTGTAGTACTGACGAGCTTTATGAGCATTTAATTTCATACTACCTTTTGGTGTTCAGCTATTGTTTCTTCTTTCCTGAACTAAATTGTACGTATCATGGGAACAAAGCCATACATTATCTTTGTATTTACCATGGTACTGAGTTTAGGGGAAGATCAGTAAATATTTATCAACTTTTTACCACTAAGTCAATAGTAGAAGCATGGTTTCTTTTAAAAATGGATGCTATGGGAGCTTCTGATTAACTCTGGATATAAGATAAGCGTAACAAAACTGTTCCCTCTCAGAGAATACCTAATACAAGGTGTTGATGCACTTCAGTTAACAGTAACTGAAATGGATTCATAGGATTTAAAATTTGAGTGAGCAATTATGTTATGAAAGGTGGAAGGCCTAATATTTTAATTATTCTATATTATAAATTTGCATGTTTCTTATGAGTAGTAGTAGTAGAAGTTTGCTTCTAAGATTTGTACAGTTGGAAGATAAACTACGTGTATAATTTATAAATGTTGCATATGTGTATTTTAAATATATATGTTACAGTATTAAACCCTTGACCTTCTACTTTCTTATCTCTCATCTTGCAGTTTTGTTTGGGCCTAGTGTTTTGGTGCCACTGAGTTTAGAATTTAGGTGATTGCCAGACAGTTGTAAGGACAGTGATAGGAAGAATTTCGTTTTAAGGATCTTGACATGGAGCACCAGAATTGTTTGATTAAATCAAGACTTATTTAAGATAGATATCTATTTAAAGAAGAAAGGGGGTAAAACTATGAAAACAATTAGGTCATTAGGGGTCTTCTATGTGGGGAGTGGGAAATTTTGTATACAAGGAATCTTAAAATCCATCAACCTTGGTGACTTGGGAAAAGGTGCAAACATTTTTGCTTCTCTGGCATTGATATTCTTTTTCTTTCTTTATTTTTTAATGTTTGTTCATTTTGAGAAGGAACACAAGCCAGAGCAAGGATAGGCAGAGAGAGAGAATCCCACCTAGGCTCTCTGCTGTCAGCTGTCAGCACAAACCCAACCTGAAGCTCAATCCCACAAACTGTGAGATCATGACCTGCAAAAATCAAGAGTTGGTTGCTTAACCAACTGAGGCACCAGATGCCCCTGGAGTTGATATTCTTAAGTCTGGTCTCACTATGATTTTGAAGAGGACCCAATAATGCCACAGGTATAAAAGATTGTGACCAGCTAAGAATGCATGGAGAGATCTGGACTGAGCAGTGAGCACAGAGAGAAGCCTGGAAAAGAGTGGTGCATATAGTGTTGGGGTTGGGGGGATGATAGGGCAGCACACTTTGGCTTCTCTATTTTTAATGTTTATTTTTGAGAGAGAGAGATGGAGAGAGGCAGAGCGCAAGCAGGGGAGGACAGAGAGAGAGCGAGACCCAGAATCTGAAGCAGGCTTTAGGCTCTGAGCTGTCAGCACAGAGCCTGATGCTGGGATCGAACTCACAAATGGTGAGATCATGACCTGAGCCAAAATTGGGACACTTTACCAATTGAGCCACGCAGATGCCCCTGACTTTGGCTTCTTTAATACTGGCATGGGGTTGGGGGACCATGAGGACAATAAAATGCAGAAATGCTGGAATACCTTTTTCTGAGATGAAGGTAAAGAGTAGTAAAATTGTAACAGAGGGATGCTTTTAAACTTAATCCATGGAATATTCCTTTTCACTATTTTCAGTCCTTATGCTATTTAGATGATCCTGTTTTACAAATCTGACCACGTTTTCTCATGCCTTTTGCTACGCAATGAAGAACCACTAATCCCTGTTAATGGATCTGAAGTTTTCCTATAGGCAGTGGAGGCAGTAGAACAGTAAGTTGCTGGTATTTTTATCTTTGCTAAGTTGCTTCTGTTGCTGGATAAAGAACCACTCCAGGGGAGCTAGAGTAAGAGTGGTAGGCTGGATGGACAGTGTGTCTCTCCAAAAGAGTGGAACTTCATATGACACAATATAGCTTATTCCAAAAGAGTGGTGTGTCGTGTAGGAGTTGGAGGTGTGGAGAGGTATGGCGTGCTGCAGAATCTCCTAGGGAACCTTTAAACAACCCATCACTGGCTTTCCCCCTGCAGTCTGGGCCAGAGCGAAACACTGTTCCTGATGGGAGCCTGCTGTGTGCTCAGATAGGGGAACCATTGCACTAGTGAGCATTTTCTAAGAGGATGAATATATTAACCAGGTGAATGAACCAACACAGAAATGAAATAGAATTTCCTTGCAAGTTGATTCTTGTTTGTAACAGAGAAAAAAGTTTTTTAACTGCTGGACTGGTTTTGCTGATAAGCACATTTTAGCACGTTTGTGTTCACTGCATAGGTGTGTTTCTGTGAGAGTCAGGTTTGGGGTGCCGGAGGGAAAAAGCTTCCTTTAGTTCATCTGGGTAATAAAAATCAACAATTAATGACATTTTGATTGATAATTATCACTTTCAAGCATTTTGATGGGAAAGCAGGTAAATTTTTTTATGACCAAAGTTAAAACAATATTGGATTACTGTTGGATATTTTTCTTTGTTTGGTTTTAAATTCTCTTGTTTTCAGTAAATGCTCAGAAAAAGGGTTAATCTTGGGATTGCAGGTATTGACAGGTCTAGGTATGTGATCTGTTTGGCTGTTTTGCAAGGTGCTGTAAATGCTGCCTGAGTGTAACCTGACACCAGGTAGCCCCAACTGGCCAGGGATGGAAAGTGGAGAACAATGTGAAAGAACCGGAATTTCAGGTCTAGGCAGTGACTAATTGCGGCCTGCCCTCAGAGTCCTGGAACTGTCCATCGGGGTGTCAGCAAAAAGGCTTTCGAAAGCGTGGAGAAGTCATCCTGCTTGGCTTGATCATATTGAGTGTGTGTGTGTGTGTGTGTGTCTGTCTGTCTGTCTGTCTGTCTGCGAGTGAGATGACCTTAACATGTTTGGGGTAAGGTGAGCTTGTTCATGTTTCCATGGCCTGCTTCAGCTGGAAGCCTGACTGAGGCTTTCTATACCAAAAATCCCCACCAATTTGTGCTTCATTCATGTGAAAGCAAAATTATACTTTAGAAAAAGTTTTAGGTACTTCCATTCCCCTTGCTTCCCCTCCAAGTTGCAATGAAAGATGCTTAAGGCAGGATAGCTATTTAGAAGATGGTGCTGGTTATATATAACCTATATAGTACTTATATAGATTTCAAGGACATTTTTTTAAAATGTTTTATTTATTTTTGATACAGAGAGAGACAGAGCATGAGAGGGGGAGGGGCAGAGAGAGAAGGAGACACAGAACTAGAAGCAGGCTCCAGGCACTGTGCTGACAGCTCAGACAGCTCAGAGCCTGACCCGGGGCTCGAACCCACAAATGTGAGATCTGACCTGAGCCTAAGTCAGAGGCTTAACTGACTGAGCCACCCAGGCGCCCTGACATATTTTTAAACTTCTAAATTTTCTTAAGTCTTGTGAACGTTTGAAATAATATGTGAGCACAGTGGGAAATGATTTATTCCTCTTGTGACATTAATTTGTATTTTTTTAACTTCTGTGTATATAGCACATGATTTAGACAGGGCTATAGAGTGAGATTTATTTTACAATTGGTGCCTCCCCCTTTTTTTTTCCTCTCTTTCTTTCTCACTCAGTAGGAACTGAGAGACTAACCGCCCTTGTTTGAGGAAGTTCAAATCTGGTTACTTAACTGTAACTACATTTTGGTGTCTTTTTTTAAATCATTTTTTCCATATTCATGTTTTTAAAAATGTAAGCTATAGAAATACTGTATTCAAAGAACTAGCAAGCATAATGTTATTTAAAATTTAACATATTTTTATGAGTTTGGTAGCTTTATAAAAAGCTTTATTAAAATGTTCTCATTTTTTAGGGTCAGTGAAGGAAAAACTAATGGTATAATATGATAGAGCTTGGGAAAGAGCAACAAGAGTAAAACTTGAAGATTTAAAACAATCATAGAAAAACTCACAAACTCCTCTACTTAAAGTTGTTCTGGTTAAAAATATGAACAAAAATGATTTACCGTGTACCAAGAGATTGTATGGAATAGAGACCTTTGCTATAAATACTTGTGTCAGAGATTTCTTATCTTCCAGATATTCTGCTAAAGAACGATACTGATGAAGTTCTATTAATGCAGATATAGGGACATTAGTAGAGAATTAGACTGGGAATTTGAGCCTCTTTTGCTTTCTTCTCCACTAACTGTCTTTGTGATGTTGGACAAGTCAGACTGCCAGGCCCAAATTCTTTAGCTGGTCAATGAATGCGTTGTTTTTGGTAATCCTTAGATATTTTTCAGCTTTAAAATTACATGATTTCACACTTTTTAGGTTGAAAATGGGCAGGCCCTGGGACTATTGTACAGAATGTATCTTGGTACTGCTGATTCATTATTTTCATGTCTTCTGGAACCTAATGTAAAGCATTCTATGTATTAGAAAACACACGAAAAGGCCTGACTATGGTGAATTACACAAAAATTCTAGCCATTACAGTATATAGGTTTATTGCTTGCTTCTCATTTTAATTTGCATAGCTTTTCTTCTTTTCCTCTTTTCTTATTCTATTTCATTTTTATTGTATTTCTTGTAATGTTTTTTTCAAATATACTCGCTTTTCTTATGATGGGTATGTCTATATGTTGAAAAGGACCTTTTATTCGGTTACTACTTCATAAAAATTTCTTTCTTTTCAGATACTTAGCATCTGGGTTTACTACAGAATTCCAGTTCATTAGATACTCATACGTACATAAACAAGCACTGTCTGAATGTTTTATTAAAGGTAGTCACTCAAGCACCCTATTGCTCTAAGCTGGTGAATTTTATCTCCTTGGGGCTAGAATGATTTAATCTGAAACATTTTTGTCATTTGTTTTATTTATTAATTTTCATTGTGAGTGTATGAGTTGGTGGTCTGCAACTTCCAAGGGCGTAGCAATGATGTGTTTTTAAATATCATTATGAATTGATAGATTTTTAGACTCTTGTGTTTAAAGCCCTTTCGAAGGAAACTTAAATTTGCATTCAGGGATGAAGAAAGCAGGCGTGAGAAGTATTAAAAACTGATTTTGACTATCGTGTTTTTATAATGCCTGAAATATTTTATAATAAATGAGACAGAAACTGGCCGAGTTGGTTGTAGTAGCCATCTATGTGGCTGAGGGTTTTGTGTTTACAATCAGTAAATTCATGTTGTTTGGAACAGGGGCATAATGGAACTCTGTGTTAAGGGAAGCTTGCCAGACAGGGTGAGGTCTTAGCCTAGAAGCAGCTGGATTTATCAAAGAGGTGCCAAATTTTCAGGCACTGGAATAGAATTATAATTTTGTTGATAATGGGCTATAGTATTCTTTGTTGGAGTCTAGCAAATAGCTGTGGTCAAGGAGACTCAGAGGGAGTATGGAAATGAGACTTAGGAATAATCAGTTAAGTGGCTTGCACCTGTTACATGTCCCTTGCATTGTACTGAGACGATAATGAAGCTATTGTGTATGGAGCAAAAATCATGTGGCTGGCATTCTGTATATGGATTTTGCATGGCATTTTCACAGCAACTCTAGATTTTGGTGTTAAGTATTGTACCTATTTTACAGAAAGGGGAGACTGACACTAAGTAAGTAACTTATCCAAAGTCACAGTGCAGAAGATTCAAACTCAGGTGGTCCTGACTCCAGAGCTTGGGCTCTTTGAACTGTTTTTGCTTGTTTTATTATTTGACTTTAAATCTGCAGCTTATTTCGGTGATAAGAAATTTGGAACCTTATTGTTGAGACCCTCCTGTGATGTGTGTCTTGAAAGAATAAGAATATGATCCTGACCCAGTTGAAAGATATGAGAGCCAAGTTGGGGAGTTTTTACTGTTTTAGTGGACATTCAACCAGGTGGCTTCTCATAGTTGTGCAAATAAGTTAACTGTTTATGTCTATGTTGGGTAAACAGTTTTCACATATATTTTTTCTTATTATTTTACATAGGCTGTGACACTTTGAAAATGAAATAGGTTTAAGAATTACTTATGCAGTAAAATGTTCCTAAATATAATACATATAGTTAACCAATGACCCTGTCCTCTGTTAGGGTAAGGCAAAAAAATCTTTTTTCTCCTCAATCTGAGTACCCATGTCTTTTTCATACTAGCACAACTTTGAGGAATAAAATGATTAAGTTCAGTTTGGGACAGGTTTTAGACACATTGACTTTGAGGGGCACTCACGTGGACATAACTAATAGCTGAGTGCATGGATTTGGAGATCAGGAGCTGAACTCAAAATGGAGAATTTTTTTTCCACTTTGTGTGTGTGTGTGTGTGTGTGTGTGTGTGTGTGTGTGTGTAAAATCTGTTTCAAACTATTATGGTATAAAGAATGTGGGTAGATTTAGAGGCAAGACTGTGTCCTGTTCCCCTGGACGGAGTCCTGATTTACAAGGTTAGGAATCTCATTGTACTTGTGTGACATTTTCAGATGATGAGGCCTTGGGCCCAGGGACTCGGTGCACTCATGAGAAACTGAATCATTGATCTATATGTTCAGTCTCCTCTGTTACCAAAAAGATGTTGATGCAGAGGGGCTTTCTTCTTTAAGTGTCTCCAACATTATGGGTGATACTTCTGGATCCAGAACCAGAAAATTTCTTCCCAAGACCCATCTTGGTGCCATAAGCTATGCAACTACTGAGAAGGAGTGGAAAGGAGAGAAGACAGAGGACCAGAGGCCTAATTAGGCCAATAAAATCAGTCAAGAGCTTTTTTAAAACACATTTTTAATTTATGAGCTTCTATATAGAAATGAACAAAAGCCACCTCCCCAGAGTGAATGTGTCTCCATCCCAACAAGTGACCTAGTGATCATGGGCAGTCATTTCAGTTTCCGTTTATTACTCTTAGGTTGTTAAGTGTGTACCTGAAGGTGTGGGTATGTTGATGCTTATGCTTACTTTTGAAAAACATTTATTAAAGCATAATTGTGTGGAAATCCTAGTAAGAAAAGGTACCTCATTATAGTGGAAAAAAAGTGAAACTTAAACTTTACACAGATGTGTTCACATTGGTCACTGGTAGAGTGTCACTTTGTATTTACAAATAAATGGATTTGAGGGGTGCCTGGGTGGCTCAGTCGGTTAAGCATCTGACTTTGGCTCCGGTCATGATCTCCCAGTTCGTGGTTTCAAGCTCCGCATGAGGCTCTGTGCAGACACCTGAAAGCCTGGAGCCTACTTAAGATTCTGTGCCCCCCCCCCTCAAAAATAAAAATAATAAACATTAAAAAAACAAATAAATGGATTTGGAATAGGCCTTTGGTATCTGACCTTTTAGAGAGAAACTTGTGTTATCAGGAAAACATCCCTTGATTCTGTTTATTTGATTTCTTACTGTGGTTTTTCAAGTTTGGGATAATGGTTTCCTCTTTATCAAAAGTACGACAGTCATCCTTTATAAGTAATATATGCAGACATAGCTTAAATATCTAATGATAGATTTTTAAGCAGTATCTTTAATATAACCCTTTTTACTATTACTGTGGGCACACAGGTATGGTAGATACAGAAGGAATTTTAGACAATGGTTACTCACCTAGAGAGGTTTTGCTCTATGTTGCTTCCTGGCATATTGCTTTAGAAATCATAGACATTCAAAGATTTATTGAATTGAATTAGCGGGACATGATTTTCACATGGGAGACAGTGTGTAGTTAGTGCTAATGTGGTGGGCAATAAGTGCTGTATTTCTGAAGAGAGATCCAGATAGGTGGAGGCAGAGAGGTTTTGGGGGGGCGGTTGTGAAAGAAATGGGACTTGAGTATTAAAGACTGGGAGAGATGTGCATGGGTGCTGAGGTGGGAGCGGTATTCTGGAAATGAAGAATAATTAGATTTTAAGCAGGGAGGCAAGAAGGAATATAGTTTGTGTGGAGGACCACTAAGAAGGCAAGTCCAGTGCAGAAGAATAATTTAAGGGAAAAGATTATAAGTAACATTTGTCCAAAGCCAAATGTATGTCTGATGTTTATATGTCTCTGATCAATTTAAGTCAAAGCACTTTTTCCCTTCCAGGTATGGTGCATTGCTCAAAAACTACCTGAATGTGTTAAAAATAAAAATGCGTTCTTTCCCAGTGTTGGAGTTGAACCTCATTATTGAAGGAGGTGGGGTACAGAGTGGGTTTGGGGCACTGCTGGGTTAGAATTCAGTTTAGTATCACCTAAATTGAATTCATAACCCTTACTTTATTTTGATTCCCAGTTAGGAAAGTTACAGTTATCCATGATGACCCCCGAAGTCCATGGTATCTAGGCACTTGGCTTTACTGAAATTAGGAAATGAAGTATTTGACTCAGCTGGCACATGCTGAGTTTTCAGGGACACTGATTCACCAGCTCAGCTTCATTCTCTAACTTGTCTTTTTAAAATTGTAGGGGCACCTGGGTGTCTCATTTGGTTAAGCGTTCAGCTTTGGCTCAGGTCATGATGTTGCAGTTCGTGAGCTTGAGCCCCACATTGGGTTCTGTGCTGACAGCTTAGTTCCTGGAGCCTTCTTCCAATTCTCTGTGTCCCTCTCTCTCTGCCCCTCCCCCACTCATGCTGTCTCTGTCTCTCAAAATGAATAAAGGTTAAAAAGAAAAAATTAAAAAGGGGCACCTGAGTGGCTCAGTTGGTTAAGTGTCCGACTTCAACTCAGGTAAAGATGTCACGGTTTGTGCGTTTGAGCCCCATATTGCGCTGTCTGCTGTCAGCACAGAGCTGGCTTCAGATCCTCTGTCCCCTTCTCTCTATGCCCCTCCCCTTCTTATTCTCTCTCTCTCTCTCTATATATATATGTATATATAAAAATAAACTTAAAAAAATTAAAATTGTAAGTACTATTTCAAGTGTTATTTAATTTGATCATTTTTATAATCTTTGTCTTTTCATCACATTTATAGTCATAATCCTGTGATGCAGTATTAAAGTTGTGATAAAATTTTTTCCTTTTGTTAATAGTGGTAACTTTTTTTTTTAAGTAGGCAAACATCGTTGGCAGGCACTTTTTAAGCATTTCTCCCTCCACTGAAATTGTTTTCACTCTTAAGTTGCGTTTCTGTTTTTCTACTATTGTAAAGTGCAGTTCTTTGCATGTTCTAATTTGCCATGACGTGGTCAAGTGCCGTTTCCTTCCTGTTGCTTGCAAGCCTGTGCTAGAGATAAGGATACATTTGAGTGCATTAAAAGAGAAGCTACTGAAGACAGGCTTAAGCATGGTAAAACATTCTACTTATCAGAATCCTTTTACAAAACCAAAGAGTGGGCTTTAATTTCTGCTTATTTTTAAAGGCTCTTAAAATAGTACTTACTAAACTTTAAATGTATTAGACACATTTTAAATTCTTATATATATTAGGCATAACAGGGATACTGTATGAATGTTTCTCCTAAGGCAAAAATATACATATGAAATTACTCATGGAGTAGCAATTCCTGTGTGGTTTGCTGGGTTACTGGCAAGAAGGAAATAGTTTATATGCTCTTTATTGCAGTTACAACCCTAGTTATTGCTGTGTGGACTGGGTTTGGTTTGTTTTTTTTTTTTTAAGTATTCGGTACTTTAACTGTAGTTTAACTGGGGCAGGGAGGGAGAATGGCTTCACTTTCAGAAATGAGAGGTGATTTTTATCTTAGCAAGAATGAAATCTTCAAATATCTATATAACTTAAGAAAAAAAAAGCCTGCATTCATCAGTCATGTTGATTTTGTTTAAAAACATTAATAAAAAATACTTTGGAGACACTGTTCTTGGTACTAATTTTTACATTCTAAGTGGGCACGACTACTCTTTCATAACTAATTTAAGCTTTTGTTTTTCAGGCCAAGGAGTGCTAAAGAAGAAAAATTTCAGAAAAACTGCCTGTTTGAGGAGAATATCAGTGAACCAAGAAAACCTGTAGCGCCATCCTGAAAGAAAACCTGGTCTACAGTAGCTTCATAGACTTAGCTGAGGGTTTTTTACTCAAATTGGTCACTGATTCTGCTGCCTCAAACTTGAACCTGCCTGGAATTTTTCTCATGTGGATCTAAGGGGAATGCTTTATTATGGCTGCTGTTGTCCAACAGAACGACCTGGTATTTGAGTTTGCTAGTAACGTCATGGAGGATGAACAGCAGGTATGAGACCCGGAGAAAAATCGGATTTTAATAAATTTATTGTTATGATTCTTCCATTTGCAAAAGAAAATTACTTTAAAAGACCATAGAAGAAACCTTATTAATGTAATAATACAGATACTAAAAATTTGGAGGTAATTGTGATCTTATATTTTAATTACTAGTTAATTTGTTAAGAAATAATTTAATCCTTAGCTTTGGTGTGGAACAAGGAAATAGTAATTTTGGGATTAAGGGGTGTGTGTGTGTGTAAGTGTAAAATGAGACTTAACAGTAAATAAAATACTTTAACTTTTCGAAGTGCTTTGAAAAGTTCTAGAGGGCCTACCAACAAGACATGTAAAATTTTTTTGTAATATAGTGTTGGTGATTGTAATAGTTGCTTGCTTAGTATTTGTAATCCTGGGCTGTTTTTTCAAGGGGATGGAAAGATACTAGCAGTCCTACAATCATACATCACTTCAGTGCAAAGCACGTGATACTGAGGAAGTCACTTAACTTCTCTAGATCTAGGTTGCATCATTAGTTGAATGAGGGGATTGAACTGAATAATTTCAAATTGGCTTTCACTTAGTTTATGTTTAGTGATGTTCAGATTACTCTTTGTAGAATGTAAAGAAGATCCAAGAGGCGTTGAGAAAAGGATCTAAGTTAATTCTAGTCTCCCTGCCCTTCTGCCTCACCTCCCACTTCAGGGTGGGGGAGATGCTAGGGATTCTTGGGACTTTATAATTTACTTCATTTTAAATAGGTTATGTAGGACTATAAGACATGATGTGAGAGAGATGCTATGTTAGATGCCATTTACTGGCAAAAGTATTTATAGGACCTGCAGGCTTAAAATATGCCCAATAAGTTGATATACATACTGAAAAAAGCCTGTTCCCAAATATCTCACATTAATAGGCTAATTATAACGTATCGTACTTTTAATCTAGAAACATAATTACTACAGATAATAAAATTGATTCTTTTGACAGGACATAATTTTTTTTTGCTGTTGTATTGTCTATTGAGGTGACAGATTTAAAAATTTAGAAATAAACCTATAAAAGATGAGAATTTGGATTGAGGTGCCTTAAAATCAAGATTAGCTTTGATTAGGAAGGGAAAAAGTTTGAGGGAGAGGATTGCTTTGTCCCAATTAAAAATATATTAATAGTTACATGGAAAATTACTCATGAGAAACTGAATCACTGATCTAGATATTCAGTCTCCTATATTACTGAAAAGATTTTGATGCAATGGGGCTTTCTTATCTCCAATAAGTATTTCGTATCTCCAATAAGTATGGGTGATATGCTGAATCCAGAACTGGAAAATATCTTCCCAAGCAAGAACCATTTTGGTGCCATAGGCTATGCATCTACTGAGAAGAAGTGGGAAAGCGAGAAGACAGAGGACCAGATGCCTAATTAGGCCAATAAAATCATTCAAGAGCTTTTCTTACACATTTTTAGTTTATGAGCTTCTATATAGAGATGAACAAAAGCTACTTCACCCCCAAATTTTGAAATAATCAGCTTATATTCTCTTGTGTTTTATGTGTTTAACTCCTCAGTACATATGGAATATATTTCTTAATAGAATGTGAGGTATAGATTTCTGACAATTATTTTCTCCCACCAGTGAGGATGTTGGCCCTTCAGATTTATTGAATATTTTACGATTTCCACGCTAAGACTGCTACCTCTCCTATATACTAAATTACCACATGTACGTTAGTTTTGAACTTTCTAGTATATTTTCTTATTTTATTCCATTTAACTGTTTTGTATTATGCCAGTACCACATTGCTTTCATTAGTAGTATTTTGTAGATTTGACATCTGGTAAGATACTGCCTCTCCCTTGCCTAAAAATATTGGCATAGAGTTTTGAATGAATTTTAGAATTAGCTTCTTAAGTTATATAAAACTCTGTTGGGATTTTAACTTTTCAAAGTTAAAATGTATTTGTGTCTTTTAAAATAATTGTTTTATGATCCTATATTGGTTTGGTTGGTTCTTTATAAAATCACTGTTTGAAGGCACCAGATTAGAAGACATTTCCTGTTTTGTATTATGGTCTGATTATAAATGTCATCTAAAGCAGCTGACACCATTAATGTTGGTTGCCAACACCTTTATCATTTTCCCTTGTATCATGCATTGTCCTTTCACAATTGCTTAGGGGACTGGTAGTGTTGGAAGGGAAACCCCAACATTGTTGGTGCTGACAAGCCACTTTTAAAAGTCTTTTCTTGCTGTCTGTTCCAAACTGGGCATATTCGTAGTGGAGAATGAAGCACTTCTGTGGGAGAGCAACACCGTCAGTACTGAATTGCCCAGTGTGCTTTTATTTGGAGGTGCCTTGGTTTGACCCTATTAAACAGATGTGTTTGCTTGGGAAATTTATGAGAATAAGAAGAAATCTGAAGGTTGTGGATACAAGTTTCTAAAGAGAAGGAAAGTTGACTATAGGTTCAAATAATCCAGAAGTTAGTTTAATGAAAAACAACTGGTAGTTTAATGCATTTTATAATTTTGACATATTATTACATTATATGCTTTTTTTTCATTATATGCTTTTTTCAGTTGTTGGTTCTAAAAGTAGAACCTAGTAAATCATAGTTATTTATACTTAACAGACTTAGCTCACTAGGGAGAAGCTTGGTGACATGCATGGGAAAGGAAAACAAATATTTTTGTAGAATCCTATCACAATATAAGAAGGTGGTTTTACAGCATTCCTTCTTCGGTTATAAATTGGTTTGTTCTGAACACTGATTTCTTGAGGCTAAACGATAAAAAGTGCCTTGCCACCTTTTTAACAAGATACCCAGTATTTCTCCATTTTGTGTTTAGAATCACAGCATTGCAACTTTGGGAAAGCATCACTGTGGAAGTTACATTAGAAGTGGATCTTGAATGAAATCTGGCCATTTGTAGGAAAGTGGATGGACCTTGAGGGTGTCATGCTAAGTGAAATAAGTCAGGCAGAGAAGGACAGAAACCATATGTTTGCACTCATAGGTCTAACAGGAGAACAGAAGAAACCTAATGGAGGACCAGGGGGAGGGGAAGAGGGAAAGAGAGTTGGGGAGAAAGAGGGAAGCAAAACTTGAGAGACTATTGAATGCTGAAAATGAACTGAGGGTTGATGGGGAGGGAGATGGTGGTAATGGGGAAGAGCACTGGGTGTTATATGGAAACCAATTTGACAATAAACTATTAAAAAAAAAAAGTGGATCTTGTAGAAAGATCCAGTTATCTGAGAAATGAATGAGCAGAAGTGTTCTGGAACAATAGAATGTACCTAAACTTTTAATGGATTCCTTGACTACATAATCAGTCTAACCACCTTAACTTATGGTTAGAAGCTTTTCATAGTGTGACTGTTTGGTGCTCTTTTGTTCCTTATACTACATTAACTTTGTCAGCCTACTGTATAATGTCCAGTGCTTTCCTGCTTGATCTCCCACATTCATGCCTGCTACCTATTTAAGTTCTAATCTCTTTCAAAACCTTAGGACAGAATCTACTTATTCCAGAAATTTATTCTAAAGTCATTCCTTCAGAAATTAACAGATTTTATCCTGTCACTTCTATATCATTTACTGTCATTTTTCTATTTGCCACATTAAAGTTTCATATGTACATTACTGATTTCCCCAGATAAATGCTAACTACTTGAGGAAAGAGTTTATACTTTTCCCCCCTCTCCTAAATATCTCCCAAAGCATTTAACATCATTCATAATACCTTTATCAGTTGAGTCTTAAAGATTTTCTTCCTCATCTTCATCCTGTTAGTAAAATGATATAGGATATGTATGTGCTCAGCTATGGTCTTTATCACAGCAGAAGACTTTTGAATGAGAGGTGATGTTCTCCAAACTCTCTTGACTATTTTCTGGGACCTGTTTATCCACATTCTCAGTGCATGGGCAGTTTTCCAATATCACCACAATTCCAAGACCAGAAAGAAATATTCATGGAGTCTTTTTAGAACTGTTCTGTTGTATGTGTTTAGTCAACACCATGTCAAATAAGTTTCAAAAATTATCATTGAGATTATAAATAAATATCCATACAGAGTTTTACTATTTATTTATTTATTTATTTTATTTATCTATTTAAAGAGAGAGGGAGAGAGAGAGCATGAATAGGAGAGGGGCACAGAGGGAGAAAGAGAGAGAGAAAGAATCTTAACCAGGCTCCACACTTAGTGTAGAGCCTGATGCAGGGCTTAATCCCATAACCCTGGGATCATTACCTGAGCCAAAATCAAGAGTCAGACAGTCAACCATCTGAGCCACCCAGTCGCCCCCATACAGAGTTTTTCTGTTTCTTGGGAGACTCCTTCAAGTTACAGAGAGAATTTTTGTCATGGTTGTATCTTTTTCTGATTTATTACAACAAAATTTTTAAGGTTTTTATAGTGTTTATTTTTGAGAGAGATAGGTATGAGTGGGGAAGGGGCAGAGAGAGAGAGGGAGACACACAATCCTGAGCAGACTCCGTCTGGGCTCTTAGCTGTCAGTACACAGCCCATTGCGGGGCTCAGACTCCCAAACTGTGAGATCATGACCTGAACCAAAGTCAAGATACTTAACCGACTGAGCCGCCCAGGCACCCTCCCCCCCAATTTTTTTTAATGTTTATTCATTTTTGAAAGAGACAGAGCACAGACAAGGGAGGGGCAGAGAGGGAGACAGAGAGACAGAGAGTCAGAAACAGGCTCCAGTTTTTGAGCTGCCAGCACAGAGCCCAGCCCAGGGTTCCAACCTACAAACTGTGAGATGATGACCTGAGCTCAAGGCACATGCTTAATCTGCTAAGCCACCAAGGTTCTTCATTGACGTGGTTGTATCTTGAGAATGAGGTTGTATTTTGTGGAGAATATAGATCACACCAACGGGCCATTTTTTAGGAATTGTGTTAGAAAAAATTCTGTTAGGTCAGGGATTAAGTGTACCTTAAAATTAGAATAGAAGGGATGTTGAAATGTTCTGTGTGTAACTTAATCAGCACCAGCACCAAGAGGAGAAGTGATGATAACTAACCTCTACATGGACATAGGGAATTCTGTTACTTATATATTATCCCAGGTTATATGAATCAGTCTACCTGTTGCTTCCTCTTCTTTTGTAATCTTGGCAGATCATACTTATCAGATCCATTAAAATCTTAGCCTTGTGTACAACTAACATGCAGGGATTGCTTCTTTCTTTTGTGTACATTTGGAACCTTCATCAAAGGAGTTATGCCACAGAGTCCATAATAGAAGCCTGCTTACATTTGGGAAAAGTCCGACTTTAAATCGGCCTTCAGGGCTGGCTTTAGCCCTCTTCAGGTTATGGGAAGGGACAACCCTTCTTATGACCTAGTGTTTGGCCTGGCTTATCTCCCTGCCAACTATTGGCAGTGAGGAAGCTGATGGTTATTATGAAGGAGGAGTAGGTGAGGGCAATAGGATGTTATTATTACTCTCTTTCGCAATTTTCTTTTAAGTGTCCCCCAAGCCTGAGTCCTGGCCTCTTGTGTTCCTCCTCAAACAACATGAATTTCACCACCCACTCCAACTTCTCCTCCAACTATTAGTCCCTGAGATCCATGCTGTCACCCAATGACCAGGTCCTGCTGGTCAGCATTGTGGATGCCAGAGTCTGTGCAGGCGCCAGGGGCTCTGCCTCTCAGATTTCTGTGTTCTGCTCCACCAGCTAATAGGGTGATGGTGGGGCCCAGAGGCCTGGCCACCAGGATGACCAGGGGTCTGGCATAGGGGGAATCCAGGGGAAGAAGGAGATCATGTAAGACCTGAATGACCTGGCCTCCTGCCCAGAGAAGCTGAGGAGCCTCAAGGCTGATAATCAGTGACTGGAGTTCAAAATCTGGGAACACCTGGAGAAGAAGGGACCCCAGGTCAGAGATTGGGCAGTACTTTTAAGACCATTTTGCTGAGGGCTCAGATCTTTGCAAAATCTGTGGACAGTGCCTGCATCATTCTGCACATTGACAGTGCCCATCCTGCTGCTGCTGACTTCAGAGTCAGTCTGAGATGGAGCTTGCCATGTGCCAATCTGTGGAGAATGCTATCCATGAGCTCCACAGAATCATTGATGACACCAGTGTACTTGAATGCAGCTGGAGATCAGAGATCAAGACTCCCAAAGAGCTGTTCTTGAAGAAGAAACCATGAGGAGGAAGTAAGGGGTCTATAAAACAAAATTGTCAACTCTGGATTGACCGTGGAGTTGGATGACCCCAAATCTCAGGACCTCAGCAAGATCATGGCAGACATCCAAGCCCTATGACGAGCTGGCTCAGAGGAACCGAGAGGAGCTGGACAAGTACTGGATTGAGGAGAGTCCCACAATGGCCACCTCATATACCACTGAGATATGAGCAGCTCAGATAATCCTCCTGGAGCTGAGTCCTTGGCAATCATCCTGGACTTGATGAGAAACCTTGATGTTGGAAAACAGCCCAAGGGAGGTGGAGGCCCATTACATGATGCAGATGGAGCAGCTCGTTGGGGTCCTGCTGCACTTGGAGTCGGAGCTGTCTCAGACCTGGACAGAGGGGTGGCACCAGACCCAGGAGTATGAGGCTTTGTTGAATAGCAAGGTCAAGCTGGAAGCTGATATCACCACCTACCTGCTAGAAGACGGGAGGATTTCGGTCTTGGTGACGCTCTAGACAGCAGCAACTCCTTGTAAACTGTCCACCACTTGCAGGATTATGGATGGCAAAGTGGTGTCTGAGACCAATGACACCAAAGTTCTGAGCTGTTGAGGTGGCAGAACAGAAGCAGGGTACCCTTTGGAGAGCAGGAGACCAATTAAAAGAGGTAAAAAAATGAATATGGGTGAAGTCGTTGCATAGGATAGGACGTGGACTAGAAGAACTCCAGAAACATTAAGTGATAAATTTTAGTAATTAGTGTTTACTGAGCATTTTGTCCTATGCATTGTGCTATGTACTTTACAGGGATTATCCTATTCAAGTTTAACAACAATCTTATGAAATAGGTACTTTAATTTCTTCTATACAGAAGAGTCCGTTGAGGCTTCAAGAAGGGAAGCAACTGACTTGTGAGTGATAAAACTGGGAACTGTCACCCAGCTTGTATCTTGAATGATGTCAGCTACCAGTGCATACAAGTAGTTAAAAAGTGGTTTTAAATGTGGAAGAATTAGGCTTTGCATTTATGGTTTTAGCAAAAAGAAAATGTTATATATTCTAGTTAATTTGTTAATGTAATTGCAGGTTGATCATCTTTGTGCCCTGATAGACCCAAGTACTACCTTAAAAAAAGGCAGCTTTATTGAGATGTAATTTACATACCATACAATTCACCTATTTAAACTGTCCAATTCAGTGATTTTTAGTATATAAATAGAGCTTTGCATCCATCACCATAATCAGTAATGGAACGTCTTTGTTATCCCAAAAAGAAACCTGTACTCATTAGCAGTCCTGTCCCATTCTCCCCATTCCTGCACTGTGGCAGCCACTAATCACCTTTTTGTCTCTGGATTTGCCTGTTGTGGGACATTTTGTGCACATCGAATCATGAAGTATGTGGTCTTTTGTGACTGATTTCTTTTACTTAAACAATGTTTTCAAGGTTCATCCATGTTGTAGCATGTATCAGTACTTAATTCTTTTTTATTGCTAAATAATATTCCATTGTTTGGGTATACCACTTTGTGTTTATCCATTCTGTATATTTTTCAAAATATATTCATTATTTTATTTTATTTTATTTTATTTTTTAAAGTTTATTTATTTATTTTGAAAGAGTTGGAGAGAGTGAGCAGGGGAGGGGCAGGGAGAGAAAGAATCCCAAGCAGACTCCACATTGTCAGTGCAGAGCCTGATGTGGGGCTTGAACTCACAATCTGCGAGGTTATAACCTGAGCCGAGATCAAAAGTCAGATTCTTAACTAACTAAGCCATCCAGGTGCCTCTATTCATTTTTTTTTAATGAAGTTCATGTTGGTCAGTTTTTTGTTGGGGATGGAACTGGGCATCTCTGTTCTCCCAGAAAGTATTTAGTCACCTAGAGCAGCCTTGCTGGGTGAATAAGAAAATTAGTACCTCTTTGATATAGCTTAGTCTAGCCACATGATCTTGAAAATTTTTGCCTCCTTTCTGTTTTACTTAGCACATAACACATAAAGGGAAGGATAAGTCATTATGTGAACAGATAGGGTTACTGAGTTACTGGCCCTTCCCCACCCCACCCCCCCAAGCCAGAGTCACTTTTAACACTATTTTGAGAATAACAATGAAGATAATGCCCTTTGATGTACTAAAGTAAAAAGAAAACTGGTCATGAATGATTTGTTAGAGTGTGAATTTAATAAAATGATGTCCTTAAATAAGGTTCATAAATCTGATATGCCTAATGTTAAATAAGTTAGAATATAGGCAGAGTTTTTTTAGAGTTTTGGGGGTTTTTCCTCAATATTAGGGCAGTTTTATCTTTTTGGAAAGAAGAATTATGTTTTAATGACTAGTAATACATTTATGAGCTTACCTGTTTCATCTGTTCTCACCTAATGAGACATGGAGAGAAAGAGCAGTGAGCATGTGAGGAGGGATCCGGGAAGTTGGCCTGGAGTTGTGCGGATTGGAGTAAGGGAAGAATTTTCCTCTCCTAAAAGGTGACATTTTAGGTGACAATTTAAATATTTGTTATATTTTTTATGGTTTTGTTTGACTCGGCACCTCTCTCATTACACTTTATTTCCTGGTATGGGAAAAACAAAAACAAGGGGATTTAGGAAAAACTGCCATTTACCTTTAGAAAAGCAACTGGTACCTCCTCCCCCATCTCCTCCCCTTCCTGCCCCAATGTGTGAACACATTCAGAAATAATTTAGTATTGAAGATCGACCTGGGAAATGATTTATTAAAAAGTGATATATTTATGTGCATTAATATCAACCACCTACAATTTATGTATAATATTGAATTCTGGAAATTGGTAATTCTGGTCAATTAAGAGTCTGAGACATGTAGCAGAGTATCAGTCTAGGAACCAGGAGCCACCACTTACTAGATGTGTGACTTCAGACAAGTTTTTAAATTTCACTAAGCTTTGATTTCCTTCACCAAAAATGAAAGAAGGTTATGTGCATTTGGTGTTTATATATTTAACAAGAGCCTAGCTCAAAGGAAGTGGTCAATAAATGTGGCAGTTGCTGTTATGAATGACCTAAAAAAAAAAAAAGGTGTTAATGTTTGTGTGGACCACTGCATACTTTATTAAATAATTGTTTGGGATAAATTAGGTAATTAAGTCTGTTTTTATAATTTGAGTACCATTTAGACAAATTCATTCAGCTTGGTTTTTTTCTTCTTTTTCCTTTGCTGGCTTGGTTTTAGAATAAGCCAACACATTTATCACTCCGAATTTTAAAAATCTGGCAGACTAATTCTGTGGGAGAGCGCTCTCCTTTAACATTATAATATGTTAAGATTCTTCGGACATAGTTTTTTTTTAAATGTTTTATTTATTTTTGATACAGACAGAGACAGCATGAGAAGGGGAGGGTCAGAGAGGGAGACACAGAATCTGAAGCAGGCTCCAGGCTCTGAGCTAGCTGTCAGCACAGAGCCTGACGTGGGGCTCGAACCCACGAACATGAGATTTGACCTGAGCTGAAGTCGGAGGCTTAACCAGCTGGGCCACCCAGGCACCCCTCTTCAGACATAGTTTGACCTGGAGTTGTTCAGTTTTTTTGGAGTGACTCTAATTTCTGTTATTGCCTAGGATTGGCAAGTGTCACCTTTCCATTCTGGAAAAGGCTTTGTAGGTAAATTGCCAATATTCAGGAATGTCTGCCTCATTCTATTCTAGGATTCATACATATTTATATAAATTTCTTGTCAAAGTTCATCTTTTGAAGGAGGAATTGCCTCTTTAACTGTGGCTTTACTTAAATTTTTTGAGTTACGTAGAATCTGCATGGCTAAAACCTCAAGCTGATATGACTGCTATGATATTATCTAGTTGCCTTGTAACTAAACATTTAAACCTTGTAAAATTTAGTATAGTTACCAAAAATCTACCTTTTTTTTTAAACCTCATAACTGATGCTGTTCACACTTGCCCCCCCGCTTAACCCACCAATGTTTTGAACTTTTAAAGTGAGCGTTCTAATAGGAAAACCAAGATTGCTTTCAGTGACTGTTTTACATACATGGCCAAGTTGTAATTTATCCTGGCTGAAAAAAGGAACAATCTGGGCAAAGACTAAAGGCATCCAATAGTCATGAAAGACCTAAACTGAGATTAGAATTAGCCAAATCAATTCCATAGGGATTTGCAGTGGAATTTTAAACATTATTTAATAGGGGAATTCTGGAGAAAAGACTGTTTTACTTAGACCTTACTATTTTTTATGGTGCTATGCAAGAGAAAATCTAGGCTTCTTCAGAAACGCTCATCTCTGCTAGGGCCAACAGAAATAAAACATATATATACACACATATACACATACACACATACATACATACATACCTATATACACACACATATATATATACGCACACACACATATACACATATGTATATATGTATAAGCTTTAGTTGAGATGAAACTTTTTTAGACCATAATCTATTTACAGGATCCTGTACTCTTGTAGTCTGTCCTAATGATTAATCTTGTGGACTTGGGAGTCCGATTATCTGGGTTCAGGTTTCAGTTCTGCCTCTTCCTAGCTAGTTGGCTGACATCAGTAAGACAGCATAGTGCTGTGGGGATTGACGGGGATAAGCCGTATGAATTACTTAACATGAAGCTGCTTCACCACCACCACCACATTAGGAATGACACTTAAATCTAATTTTATTCTATTTTGTTGATCATTTTATTGAACTCTCAAAGACAGACTGGAAGAGAACATTTTACATAGCACTGTAGTGAGTTTCTTTTTAATCAGATTAAGAAATCACTTTGACTATGTTAATTTCCAGAGATTTGAAATTTTTTTCCCTTAGACCAAGCCCCTGGCTGTAACATAATATCTACATAATGATGTTTATTAAAAAAATAAACAATCTACATAAACTTAGAATATTGAAGAAAGAGAGCCATTGGTAAGTGAGGGGACTCAGAAGCCTATATATTCAATTTTGTGCCCTGATGCTGCTTTGTTAAGTTAATTTCCATGCCAGAAATACATTGCTTACTCTAGTCCTGAGTGAAGTGTAAAAATATTTCCTAATATTTTGTGGAGCACTTTATAGTTTACAGTGTCTATTTCACATACACTTTGATTCCCACAAATCATTCTGCGACAGAGTTAGTATTCTTTCCATTTCCTGTTGTAGAATATTCTCTTAAATTTATTACCGGATAGCTAGAATAACTATATTAGACTCTTGTAATGTATTCCTGGGGCAGAGTTGCAAAGGCGCTCAAGGTACTATTCAAAATTACCTACCTATTTCCTAAAGATATCTGGACCCCAGTTCTGATTTAATAACATTGCTTTAGAGTATCTTAAGTACCAGTGAGTAACGTCTTATTAGCTGTTTATTCACTCATTAATTTTGACAGTATTTGGTTTCTTTATATTTCTGTTAAGAGATAATGCAGAATAAATGTCCTTGAAGATGCAGTGTGTGTGTTTGTGTATGTGCACGTGCCACACAATGGAATATTATTCAACCATCTTGCCATTTTCAGTGACACAGGTGGAACTAGAGTGTATGATTCTAAGTGAAATAAGTTAGTCTGAGACAGACAAATACCATATGATTTCACGCATGTAGAATTTAAAAAAAAAACAGATGAACGTATGGGCAGGAGGAAAAAAGAGAGGGAAACAAACCATTAAGAGACTCTTACTGATAGAACAAAATGAGGGTTGATGGAGGCAGGTGGGCGGGGAATGGGCTGGATAGGTGATGGGAGTAAGGAGGGAGCTTGTAATGAGCACTGGTTTTTATGTGTACATGATGAACCACTAAGTTCTACTCCTGAAACCAATGTGAAACTAAACATTAACTAATTAGAATTTAGATAAAAATTTGAAAAAGAAAAAAGATAATGCAGAACTGTATGGGGATTTGATATATCACTTGAGCTAGTACATTGAAGTATTTCTAAGTTTTTAGAATGGTAATAATGAATATCTGGTGTTTTGTTAAAAATGAAAATGTAGTGGTAACGACGAAAAAAAAAGCCCTGAGGAAATTGCCAGGGAATAATTCCCACATGCATACAACTGAAAGGCCCAAAGAGTTTCATGGTTAAGTTATTTTAAACTTTAATGAATCATTTAAGCAGTTTCAGTTCAGAGAGAGAAGTTTCCTAAGTCATTTTTACAAAGTCAACATGACACTGATACCAAAACCTGGGGTAATGTGTGCATACACACATTAGTAGGCTAATCCCAAAATGGATATGTATTTTGTTTAAATATAAGAGGTAATATTATTGTCTCCTCTCTTTGCCGGGTCCTATGGGCAATATGCATTTTTCTCTTTTTAAATGATCTTATTAAATTACATATATTGATGAAAAGACATAATTCATAGAAGTTTATCCAAAGGTTACTACTAAATGATGAAGATTATCTCCATGTGAGTTTCCTTTATTGTGAGGCTTGATAATTAATCACACTTTTCTTTACATACTTGAGGAGACACAGTGGTGTCTAGAAAGCCGTCTAAGATTTTTATTTTTATTTTAAGTTTATTTAGTTACTTACCTAATCTCTATACCCAACATGGGGTTCAAACTCACTACCCTGAGATCAAGAGTATATTGTTTTTCAGACTGAGCCAGCTAGGAACCCCACCATCTGAGATTTTTTTTTAAATGAGACTCTGAGCAGCAGCTAAAACATTGTACCTGTAATTTATAAAAGAAAGACAAGTGATTCTCTAGACTAGAAAGTCAAGATCAATAAACCTGTTTCTCTAGATTTTCTTTTTAAAAGTACACATTTTTGTTCCTTCATATTCCAAAGAGTCTTTTTTATTTTTTATCTGTGAATATTCATGGCAGCTTTATTCATAGAATGCAAATGTCCATTAGCTAGAGAAAACAGTTGTGATATAACCATTTAATGGAACGTTCCTTCACATTGAATATGATACAGCAATATGAGTAAATATCAAAAGTAATATGCTGAGTGAAAAAAGCCACCAGACACAAAAGACTACTTTATATGACTGCATTTATACAGAATTCTTTTTTTGTGTGGCTTTTTATTTTTATTTATTTATTTTTAAATAGTTTATTGTCAAATTGGTTTCCATACAACACCCAGTGCTCTTCCCCACAAGTTCCCTCCTCCATCACCAACACCTCTCTTCCTCCCTCCCCCTTCCCCTTCAACCCTCAGTTCATTTTCAGTATTCAGTAGTCTCTCAAGTTTTGCGTCCCTCTCTCTTTCCAACTCTCTTTCCCTCTTCCCCTCCCCATGGTCCTTCATTAGGTTTCTCCTTTTCTCCTGTTAGACCTCTGAGTGCAAACATATGGTATCTGTCCTTCTCTGCCTGACTTATTTCGCTTAGCATGACACCCTCGAGGTCCATCCACTTTGCTACAAATGGCCATATTTCATTCTTTCTCATTGCCATGTAGTACTCCATTGTGTATATATACCACATCTTCTTGATCCACTCATCAGGTGATGGACATTTAGGCTCTTTCCATGTTTTGGCTCTTGTTGACAGTGCTGCTATGAATATTGGGGTACATGTGCTCCTATGCATCAGCACTTCTATATCCCTTGGGTAGATCCCAAAGAGTCTTTTTTGAATGATCAACTGAGTTTTGGTTAAGTGTGTCAACACCTTGATGCAGTTGACTTAAAAATGTTTTACGTCTTGCTTTTTCTTTCCAATTATTTTATTTTTAGTCATTCTGACGAGTGCAGGATATTTTCTCTAGAGGATGTGTTAACACAAAATGAACACAATTTCTTAAAAATTTCTCAGAGGAAGAGTATTATTTGAGCCCAAGTTAGGACAGCTGCCTGAGATACAGTCTTCACAAAGAAGAGAGTGCTCTCCCGTATTTTCTTTCGGTCCTCACCATAATAACCCTGTATGGTGTGGCAACTGTTGTTATCCTCATTTTATGAATAAGGAAGGCCTTTGTAAAGAGAAATCTCTGAGAGATTGAATGAGGAAATGAATGTTGCCCAGAAACACCACTGTAGAATGTGACAGTGCCTGCATTGGAATTGAGTCTTCGATTGAGAAAGCCCTAATAACTCTTAACCATAAGACAGAAAAAGAACCCTGAAGGGAAAAGAAAATCTGGAAGAATATTAAGTAAAGCCTTTTTATTGTGATTGTAAATACAATTTTCGCATTCCCCCAAGTACATTTACATACTAAAAATTTTAAGCACTAGTTTCATGTAATCTAGTCAGGAAAACTATTTAGACAAACGTGTTGGGCAGTGTGTACTATAGGTACACAGACTCTTCTGCTTGTTTGCTAAAACTCCTTTCATTTTCTTTTAAAATAAAGATGGATAAGCTCGTGTAAAGGGGAGCTTGAGTTAATTAGAAGTATTCTCATTTGCAGATAGTGAAGCTGTTTTAATGACAGGTTTTTTGAAGTGTACAGAGAATTTGGCTGTGAAGAAGCCTTCACAGCGACTTTATGCTGAGCCTTGGAGATGTTTTATGTAATATATTTTGGCTTGCTTTATGTAATATGTCAATTCCTAAAATCATTCAAAATGTATTGGTAACAGCAGTAGTTATTAGGGCGGGGGAAAGGGACAATGATATTTTAAACTCTTGGAATACAAATGAGTTTATGTATTCATCTGTTCCCCAAAATAGATCTTTTTAAAAATATGTTACTTTTTTAATGTTTTTATTTATTTATTTTTAAGAGAGAAAGCACAAGCAGGGGAGGGGCAGAGAGAGAGAGGGAAACACAGAATCTGAAGCAGGCTCCGTGCTCAGAGCTGTCGGTGTAGAGCCTGATGCAGGGCTCAAACTCACTAACTGTAAGATCATGCACGACCTGAGCTGAAGTTGGACACCTAACTAAGCCACCCAGGTGTCCCAAAAGCTATTAATGTTTTTTAAAATGCACCATGGGAATTTGCTTAAAGGGTTTTTTAAATTAATTTTGTTCACCAGTCACCCTAATTTATGTGTGTATATCCACCTAGATGTGCCAGTTCTAGAGATTTCCTTTAATTTTATTATGGTTTACACAGGGGAATAAAACATCATCATAGAATTTGTTTGATCTGGTTCAAGTCTCCTCTCCCTGCAAATGCTGTGCCTGACCTCTGTCTCAGAGTAATGCTCAGAGAGAACTGGAGACATTTTAAAGTTGTTTCTCCCATCAGACTGACCTCTGCTTTTTAGACTTTTTATTGAAGTGTTATATAAATGCAAAAATATGTACAGATTGTAAGTGTACAGTTTGATAAATTGTCACAAGGTAAACACGTGTATGTTTCAGCTTTTGCTTTTCCTTGAAGCTTAAATGGTTGTTGCTGAGAGGAAATGGTTGGTATTCATTTCTTCTCTGAAAGGACTATTTTTATTACAAACAAAACAAAACAAAAAAACCATGCCTGTTAATGTAAGATTATAGTAAGCCATGTTCCCCCTCACCAAGTTTTATTAAGATGTAATTTATATGTAACATGGTTCAGCTAGCTGTACAGTGTGATTTGATATATGTGTATAAGTTAGTAAGCCAAATTTTAAGAGTGTTTATGTCTGTTTGAATCAAATATTGAAGCACTTAGGCATCAAATTATTTTGTTGAACGGTTACTCTATGCCATTCAGTGTAACAAATGATATGTTTACATGTCCTTGAATTCTTACAAGTCTAGAAGTTATTCTCATTTTAGATACACACGAAAACTAAACCTAGAGGCTGAAAATTTTGATGGAGTTCACACACCCAGGAGGCATGGTGCAGTCTGGCCTTTAATAGGGTCCTTCTAATTCTAGAACTTGAGCATTTACTGTTGCATCCTGTTTTCGCCAGGTCTATTTCGAGTGCATTTGCTGCATGGCAAGTATTGTCTGATTGTGTCCTGATAGACTGAGGTATTAGGTTTTTGTTTTTGTCTTTTGGTTTTTTAAATCAAAGGTGAAGGAAATACTGTCAAAGCAGTGTCTACATAGGATGAGGCTTTGGGGCAGCATTCTGATTGTAGGAGAAGGCGCAGGACTTTGTCTCAAAGATGTGTTTTCGTGGCAAGTGAACTGTGTTCGGAGTGTATGTTTATTGGAGTGGCCTTCGAGGGAGGAAGCTGTTGACAATCACTGCAAGAGTGAGGCCACATCCCACTCTTGCATTGCCTTGTTCTGGGGCAAAATGATAGTAAAAACTACTTGAGCGTGGCTCATTTTACACCTATCTTAAAAAATGAATATCTACATTGGAGAAGTTTTTAAAGACTTTTTTAACTTGGTTTTTTTTTTTTCAGGAAAACATATGATAGCTGTTTCATTTTAAGCTATTTCATAAAGGATCTGGTCAGGATGTTTCATAACCACCACGTACCACATTGAGCTCTGGTGTCAGGGAAGCTTAGCAAACGAGTTATTTGAAAGTCCTTTCCTCTTTCTGTATCCAAAGACCTGTTGAATAAACTTTACTTCATGTGGTTGGAATAATAGTCCATACTTTCTTAAATATTTTCCTAGGGCCTCGGGTTGTGGTACACTGAGGGAAAAGTAAGCTTGGTGAGAGTAATGTTGCTGTTTACAGATTGGTCACTTCCCTTCTCTTTTCAACTTGGTGCTATTGCCACATATGTCATCAGCCACAGCAAATGGCAAGCATATAGCGGCCAGTGTTGAAATTTGGGGAACTCTCCTTCCTGCCAAAAATTGGTCTGATTTTTATTATGGATGCTAAAAAATTGTTAAAGTTTTGTTTCTAACACATGTGTTTAATTTACCTGAAATGAAGAGAAACGAAAACTGGTATGTATTTTTCTCTCCAGAGTTGTTAAGACACTCAGTAAAGTTATACAACAGTTGAAAGCTTATCACTGCAGTCTAATTTGCTCATAGAAACTGAGGCTTTGAAAATTCTTGATCTTTGACAGATTGTAGTAATCCCAAGAAGTCTTCCATCTCTCTTCCCACCCATCATTTTGTGATTTGTTTTGGTTCTGTTAAAAACAAATGGGAAAATAATTTGCAAGTGCCAAAAGATGTCATAATAAAGTAATACAACTTTGTTTTTTTGTTTAGATTACTAGTATTTCAGACATTGACTCAGTTTAGGGAATGCAGTTTTGAATTTTGTAATTATTTAGAGTAGCGGTTCTAAACCTTGCATGCACGTTAGAACCAACCAAGGAAATTTGATAACATGGCCTGGTCTCATCCCCAGATGTTCTGATTTGTTGACTCCCATGGGGTCAGGTATTGATATTTTTAAGTATTTTCCCAGTGAATATCGGTGTTGATATTGACTAGTAGAGTTGACTGAGGTTCCCTGACTCAGCTAAAAGGTACCAAAGAGAAGATGATTAATTATTTAAACCAAGAAAAGTTTGAGAGACATTTGGAGATTTTTTTTTAAGTAGCCAGGCAAATGAAACATAATATTTTTGTTATGACAGCAACAAAGTGTTAACACCTTCATTTCTTAAAAGGAGGTAATAGATCTTATTGCTGACTGTTAGGAAGGTGGCCATTTTATGAATAGCTCTGACCTTCATGAAGTTCTTCTTTCAATAAATCTTGGGAACGGGTCTGGTTGAAATGATGTGGGAAAAACTGAGGTGCATAGGTTTGGTGGTCTTTAGCACAGAAACTTGAAGAAGAATGTCTAATGTCGATTTAGAAATTATATAAGAATATATCATCTTAATTGCCATAAGCTAGAGAAGCTGTTTAGGGTAGAGGGAGCCAGCTGTCCATTGATGGACTTAAAGCTAAATTAAATCGGGTACTGTTACAGGTTGAATTGTTCTCTGTACCCCATCTCTCCAAATTCATGTGCTGAAATGCTAACTCCTCATATCTCAGAATGTGACCTTATTTGGGAACAGGTTTGTTACAAATGTAATTGGTCAAGATGAAGTTATACTGGAGGAGAGTAGGCCCCTAATTCAGTTTGATCAGTGTCCTTGGGAAAGGATCTGGACACAGGAGAGAACATGAAGATGGCCATCTGTAAGCCAAGGAGAGAGGCCTGAACAGATCCCTCCCTCACAGCCCTCGGAAGGAACAAGCCTGCCAACATCTTGATTTCAGATGTCCAGCCTCCACAGCTGTGAGACAGCAGAGTTCTGTCTGTGGTCCTATGGCACCACCGGGTCTGTGGTAATACGTTACAAGAGCCCTTGTGACCTACCCAGTATTTTATTCATTTTTAAATTTTAAATCTAGGAAAATTCAACATTTGAAATTTTACCATACCTTCATTTAAGATGTTGGGAACCATTTCTCTATAAGAAATTTTTGAATGTGTGGTCATAAAAATTTTAGGTTCATGATAACTCAGACTTGAGTCAGTTGTTAGTCATTGTAAAAGGCAGGAATTTATCATGAGCCCAGACAAGCAGCTAGTTTCTGGAGTGTGTATTATGTGGTAATTGAGGGGGAGATTCTCTCTAGTCACCTGAGGGGATTCCTACCTGTATTTTGTATATACAGATTCAAGCCTGTTACCTAACATTTATAGTTGGTCAGTTTGTTGTATGTGAGTTAATAGCACTGTGGGGAAATGAGAGAAGAACACTTTGTATATACATCTCCATTTCAGTGGACTAGAAAAGAATGGCTCATGCTTTTCAAGTACCTTAGAGGAAGACAGCATGGCTAAATTGGGAGGGATCCTGGGAAGTACCTGGCTATGGCCCATGACAAAGTCTTGTTAATAGGCTCAGATTGGAGAGGCCCTCCAAAACATGATATTGAAAGTCTACCTTAAGCACAGCACAGCTCCTTAACTTTAGGGTCCATGCCATAATGCATCTTAACAAAACAAAACCAGGAAGTGCCCATAGGATATCTAGTATTCCTCTTTCATTTAAAGTGAGGAAAATGACAGCCAGATGGAGAATGCCTGATCTCTCCTGGTTCACAGTCTTTGTTTTCTACATGTTGGCTGCCTTCTAAATCACAGAGCCATGTGTCCCTTTTCATTACTAATTAAGCTTTTGCTTCAGAGGAAACTAATTTCTTTGCTCTACATTGCACTTATCACTTGCTACTTAACACTCAAATTTCAGGAGCCAAATATTTTTGGATAGAGAGTAAAAAAAAACTTTGGTTTCATTTGGGTGAGGGCCCTGTTTTTACCTGGAACATAGAGTTGCTATAGCATAAAATGAAATCATGTGAAAATTAAATCATATCTGGTGTCAGCCTCATTAGAAGATTAAGAGCTTGAGCTCTTAAGAAAGAAGAGAAGAAGTGTTTCAATGAGCAAATGTTCATGCTAGGTTGGATGTGCAGCATTCACCACTTATAAAGGGAAAGCCAAATGACTATGGTTTGGCCATTTTATATACTTTCATTCATATGTCTGGGTTTTACATGCAATGTCTGAGTCTCCTGCTTTGTGTTTTAAAACTTACAGAGAGCCAGTTATTTCCAGCTTCCTCTTTATTGAAATAGGAAGAAACATTTTGAAATAAAATGATCCAAATATGTTCTAGGGTTATTAGCCATAAATTTCAGAGCATAGCATTCTTGAAGGCAGTTAATATTGTTAACACCTGTGATGTCTTAATATTTATGATAGAAGTTAAATTCCTATGATAGAAGTGGCATTTAACCTCCATGGGCAGTGCTACAAACATGTTAATTTTAAAAGCTGGAGGCTAAGTTATAATGAAATCATAAATAATAATTTTAATAGTAAATTTACTCATGGAAAATTACAAAGCATCTGACATTATTACATATTGGCAGGAACTTTCTCTTACATTTTAGAAGATAGCACTTTGGGTTATCTAGGTGGCTCAGTCAGGTAAGCGTCTGGCTTCAGCTTGGGCCATGATCTCATGGTTGGTGAGTTCAAGCCCCACATTGTCAATGCAGACCCTATTTGGGATGCTCACTCTCTCTCCTTCCCTAGCTCATGCTTGTGCATGTGCTCTCTCAAAATAAATAAACAAAAAAAAAGATAATACTATATGGGAATATGTCAAGAAACAGGATATTTACATAGTGTGATCTTCTTCTAAGATACTTCCTAATTATGCAAGGGAAAATAGTAACTTTATAGTTAGTTACCTGGTAGATACATCTTAACTAAGTGATCAAAGTTAATATCACTAGTAATAGGACAAATATGTATTTTGGACCTCATAATGAGGACACAGCATTACTTCTTTGGTGTTCTTGCCAAAAACATGAGTTGATTTAATCATGAGAAAATAGGCATATCCAAATTGGGGGTGGGGGATTTGTTTATAAAACAAATGGCTTGTACTCATCAAAGGTGTCAAAATCATAAGAGAAAAAAAGCTGAAGAACTGATTCAGATTAAAGAAATTATTCCATGTTAAAGGAGTTGCCATGGAGAAATAGTTATTTGCTGAATGAAATGTATGAACCTAGATTGGATCCTGAACCAGAAATTTAAATTATGTATTTATTTTGAGAGAGAGAGAGAGAGAGAGAGAGAGAGAGAGCGAGCGAGCACATGAGTCAGGGATTGGCAGAGAAGGAGAAAAAGATAATCCCAAGCAGGCCCTGTACTCTGTATATAAGGTAATATTTATGTATTTAGAAATATACACAAATTATCTCGGGCTAAGGGAGGAGGATCTACCACTCTCAAACCAGAAAAAACTGAAATAATAACATAGATAGTGATAAACATGATCTAAAATTACATGATCTTATGAATAAATAGAAAATGAAAATTTGTTTCCCCATTTGAGTCAAAAGCTGTTGTTAAACACAGAATGTGTGCCAGTGACAATGTAGTATTAAGTTTATGTGATTTTTTTTCCTGTCAAACTTTTGTTGAGGTTGTATTTAATTGTACATTTCATTGGTATGCCACTTTTTATGAATTAATGATTAGGTTTTTTTATTTAATGTGGTTTAAAAGTATGTTTTTGTAGGATTTTCCAATGAAAATTTGGTGAAGACTCAAGATTGGTAATAAAAAAAGTTTTATCCTCAATAGATACATATTCTCTGCAGCCCAGAAAGATTATCAAAATTTAAGTAGCTGGTGATATAAAGACTGAATTGATGTCCAGTATAAAATATTTATTGGGTGTATTTAACAAAAGCAAACACTTTGTTAATCCTCTTTTTTCCCCCCTCACCCCTCCCAGCTTGGTGATCCAGCTATTTTTCCTGCTGTAATTGTGGAACATGTTCCTGGTGCTGACATTCTCAACAGTTACGCGGGTCTAGCCTGTGTGGAAGAGCCCAATGACATGATTACCGAGAGCTCCCTGGATGTTGCTGAGGAAGAAATCATAGATGAGGACGACGACGACATCACGCTTACAGGTGTGTCTCCAACAGCACCGTACTTCGGTGTAGTTTTGGGCAGTTTCCCAGCCCTGTGGTTTTGGGGGCATATGAAGTCCCTAACTTGGTTTCGAGAGGCTAGAGCCCTGCAGGGAGAGGGAAATTATATTGCCTTTCTCATCAACCTGAGTTTCCTAGTGGTTTCTCACCTCCTCTTCCTGTTTTCCTAAATATATTGGGACAAATGTGACAAAATAGAGGCATGTAAGAGGAACCAGGCCAAGTCAATTTGTCAAGTATTCACTGAGCACTTTTTATATGCCACACTCTATATTCTTGGTAAAAACGGCAAGTTGTTTATAGGGGAAAAGGTAGGAATGTTCTTCTTTTACTGCTGTCACTAGAAGCAACATAGGAGGCAATGAACCAATATAGGATAAAGTGTTAGAGTTTAGAAAAGACTTCTCCTCTGGTTCAGTCAGAACTAGTAGCCTATTAGACTTTACTGTGAAGAGTTCATTGTGTAAGTTTGATGGAGTGGTAATGCTGTTTTCATTGATTTTAGAAATTGGTGCGTGCGTTTGTGTTTATATACATTTACATTTATCTTTCTTGGCCAGAGGTAGGTGTTGGGGTGTTTGAGAAAGTTAATTATTTGGAAGCAAAGATTATTTGAATATTTGACAATAATAAGATATTAGCATTAGTCACAATGTTATTAACCAAACCTAAACTTTATTGCATGCCAACCATTTCAAACTAATGTTCTTTTTCTGTTTCAAGATTCTATCTTGAATCTTAACTTTGCATTAAGTTATTTCTGCTTCATCTCTTCCAGTCTCTAAAGGTTTTTCTGTCATTCTTTGTCTCTCAGTAACCTTGACACTTTTGTGGAGTACTGATCAGACATTGTAGTATGTCCTTCTGTTTTGTTTGTGTAATATGTTCTCTTGATTGGAATGAGATAATGCAATTTGGACAAAGAATACCACCAAAATAGCATTATCTCCTCAGTGCATCATCATATTAACATAGTAGATTTGATTTAATTTTTTCAACATAGTAAATTTTTAAAAGTTCATTGTCTCAATTCTCACAACAGAAAAAGAAATTTGAAATTAGAGAGGTTTGATGAAATGATTTGCCTAAGATCACACACCAAGTGACTGAGTCCCCACTAATAACATTGACCAACAACACTTAGTTTTTGTATTGTCCTTTTTGCATGTTTTTTACAAAGTATGTTCTCCAATATTCACATTTTTTGTTCAGAGGAACTCAGTGAAAGTTTTTTTGATAAATCTTTCCTTATCAAATAGGGAATTAAATTTATCACATTAGAGGTTTTTATTCATTACTGACTGTGAGTTGTTTTGTGTAACAGAATGACTGTTGCTATGTATGTATCTGTTGTGTAGCTAGTGGGTTTTTGCAGTATATTCATTTGTAACTTCTTGATGCCTTTGTGAAAAGCTACAGCTGTCTCTGTAGGTTGGGAGTGAGGGTCTCCCCTGAAAGGATATTTTATCCTGGTCTCAGTTATCAGGGAAGACATCAATGGAGAAGAAATTCAGACTAGGAAAACAGAACTTGGATCTTCAGGAGAAAGAATTACTTCTTTCTTTTAGTCTTGGGCTTAGACTTGAAGATAGCCAGTGACAAGATAAAAACAAACAGGATCCTTTCTTCCTGGAGAGTAGAACTGGTATTGAATGGGTCTAGAAAATAAGCCGTATCTTGAAAACCATATTTACTGTTTGCATATTTCTTCTCCCTTCCCAGTCTCCCAACCTGAGCCTTTATTTAATTCTTCCATCCTTATTTGAGCAATGTCATGAGAAAGCAAAGAACCCTGTAGCCCTCCTAAGTTCAGAGCGAGGGAGGGAAGAATGTTGTGCTTTGCAGAAACTACAGGAAAAGAAAGTGGTGGAGAAAGAAGAGTTTATAAACTGTCCATGTGAGTCCTATGCAGCACTTCAGATGATACTAAGGAATTGTTGTTAATGTTTTAAGGAATGACAATAACATACCATATATATGCTGAAATATTTAGAAATAAAAGATGGTGTCTTGATTCCTTCAAAGTAATCCTGGGGATGTTGGTATGGTGTGTTTGAGGCAGTGAGTGCAGTATGGATGAAAGAAGATTGACCATGTGTTGATAATGGTTAATGCTGAGAATGATATGTGAGAATTTATTCTATGATGTTCCATAATTCTGATTTTGTTTGAAATTTTCAATAATAAAAAGATTGAACTTTTTTCATGGATTTGAGGCTTGTATTAGACTACAGATATCATCATCTGTGTGCCCTGATTTCAGATTTTCATGTTAACCAAAACGCTTTCAATTTTATCATTGGTTGATCTCCTATCAAGTTTGAAATATATTTGAACCTATAAAATAAATGTATACTGGTAAAATACCACTTTTATCTATTCATACGTTGGAGTTCCACCCAAGGTTTCATGGTGTTAAAATTTTTTGAAAATCATTTGAACCTTAGTTCCTATGTATGTGGAGATTCTTCTTTCATTACCAATCTTTGAAATTCTATAATTATTAATGGAGATGGTACAAATTATACCTTCTCAAACAAAAGGTAACCATAATGACTATATCCGTTAGTAAATCTTCTCTTACTAAATAATACTGTTATGTGTCTCTTCTTTCATGTGTATTCTTGTGTTTTTACAAAGTCAAACAATTTTTAGTAATTTCTAATAAGTTCAAATGTATTTAATAAATTATTCCCTAAGTTATAGTATCAGCGCCTTCTGTCCTTAGTATAGATTTTAATTAGTTGCTAGATCACAGCTAATCTGTTATGAAGAAGGTGTAAAATGCATGCATTAAAAGCTTAGTAGGTTTTATTATTACCAGAAGAAATTTTTGTTATCCATTTAATGAAGGGCTAACATTTTAAAACATTTTTAAAATGTTTTTTAAAGCTGGATGTACTTTTTTGGTTTTCTTTCCTGTTTCATGTAGGACTTACCAATTTATTTTGCTTTTCTCAATCTAAGCACTGAAGCTGAATGGAATAAACAAAGTTTCACAAATTAACATCAATACTAAACATATTTAGCTGGCCTCACATTTTTGAAATACAAAATGTGATGTGATCTCTATATATAGTTGTGGGATGATTTCTACTGTATAGGAGGTTAAAAAAGCAGGAGTCAGGTCGCATTAATAGCATACTATCTTTTATTTAAGGTAGGACAAAGAATATAAATGGTATGTGTCTTTGCTTATGGGGCACCTGGGTGGCTCAGTTAGTTAAGCATCTGATTTTGGCTCAGGTTGTGATCTTGTGATTTGTGAGTTCAAACCCCACATTGGGCTTTCTGCAGCCAGCACAGGGCCTGCTTCAGACCCTCCGTTCCCTTCTCCCTCTGCACTTCTCCTATTTGTACTCTCTCTCACAAAATAAATAAAAGTAAAAAAAATAGATAAACCTCAACACTAATAGGAATGGTTTCTTACAAAGAAAAGGAAGGGACAAGGATGAAAGATAGATTCTTTAAAAGTACTTTGTTTTGTCATTTTTACGTTGTAACCTTGTAAATGTTTAACATAATTATAAAACAACACTAAGTCCAAAAGAGGAAAAATTAGCAGTACCTAAAAATTAAAGCATTCTAAAAGAAATGGACCTAATTAAGTTATTGAGGTGTGATTTTTAAGACTGTGCATTTCCTAAAGAGATAATGAGGTGTGATTTTTTAAGACTGTGCATTTCCTAATGAGAAAATGAGATATTTTCCTAAAAAGCAAAACATAAAAATAAAGCTCCTTAGGAATCTTAAATTGTTTTCAATAATATTTTTATTGTTATTTAAAAGCTTGTGTGAGTGTATGTGATGCATATTAGGGTCAAATCAAATAAATAATGAAGTTAATGTCATAAGAAGCCAAAATTTAGAGTAAATAAGATACACAAATATTAAATTGCAAAGTTAAAGATTCTGTATTGCTATAAATTCTATATAAACACACAGTATAAATACATAATTCTTAAATTCTGTAATGCTAAATTTGAATTGAAAATATTAGGATAGAGGTGCCTGGGTGGGTCAGTCGGTTGAGCAGCCGACCAGCTCAGGTCATGATCTCACTGTGTGTGGGTTGGAGCTTCACATTGGGCTCTGTGCTGACAGCTCAGAGCCTGAAACCTGCTTCAGACTGTGTCTCCCTCTCTCTCTGCCCACCCCCAGCTCATGCTTTGTCTCTGTCTCAAAAATAAATAAATGTTAAGAACATTTTTTAAAGAAAATATTAGGGTGAACTCATAATCGATTTTCTTCTCTTAAAAAACACAGATATTTTTTAGCCAAACATGGGACAACTTGGGTATTAATAAGGACAATAACCAGTAATTGAAACATATCTAATATGTTTAAATCCATGATCTCAATGCTGCACACACACAAAAAATGGTCACCAATAGGTGATGCTAAAAACTATCTTGAAAACTGATAAATTAAGAATCACAACGTTTATTCTCCTTTCCCTATCTGAACTATATCACTAACTAGGTTATTAAATGAGAAGTCTCTCTTTATAGTGGTATTCCAGCTAATCATCACATACAAACCATAGCCCTTCCCAATCCCAAAATTGAACGAGAATTTGATTGAGCCTTCAGAACTGATTACCAATTTAAAGCAAATATTGGGGGGGGGGACATTTTAAACTATACAGTAGGAGTAGAATTAGCAAAATGTAGATGGAGAAACCCTACAGAACAAGCATTCTACTTCCTTGATCTAATTGCAAGGAAAAGAGATGGAAGGTGACATAGAAATGAAAAGAAACTTCAGAAAACATACCAGTTAGTTGCAGTGTGAGGACCTTATTTGGATCCTCAGTCAACCAAAAACTATCAACCCTCCCCCACCAACTGCTATATATGATATTTCAGACAGTTGGACATTTGTATGCTATTTGATATTAAGGAAATACAGATTTTTTAAAGTGTTTGATAATGGTGTTAAGTTTATGTTTTCAAAACAGAGCCTTTATCTTTTAGACATTGTAAAATATTTACACCGAAATATTAGGATGCTTAGAATTTACATCAAAATAATAAGGAAGGAGAGTACATAGAGATAGAGGTAAAACAAGATTGGCCATGAGTTGATAACTATTAAAGCTGGGTGATGAAGACACAGACGTTCATTGTATTCTGTTTATGTTCAAATATGTTTAAAATTCTTCAGAAAACTTTAAATCCTTCAAAATGTATGTTTTTTTAATTCCTCAATTTAGTGTATAAATTATGGTCTCTAAATAAAATTTTCACTGACAATACCAGGGCAGCTAGGAGAAACTACTGATTCTGGTTTTGGTGTGGGAAATGTACAAGAATAGCCTGTAGTATCTTATCCCAGAAGGCACAAAAACTATCAAACATTTCTTGGGTCATGTCTAAAAGACCCAGGCCCCAGCTTTAGTTCCCAGTGGCCCAAGGTAGGACATTTAAAGGATCATAAGAATTAAGGGGCACCTGGGTGACTCAATTAGTTAAGCATCTGACTTGATCCTCACAGCATGAGTTCAAGCCCTGCCTCAGGCTCTGTGCTGCCAGCTCAGAGCGTGGAGCCTGCTTCGAATTCTGTGTCACCCTCTTTCAGCCCTTCCCTGCTCACACTCTGTCTCTATCTAAAAAATAAACATTTAGGGGCGCCTGGGTGGCTCAGTTGATTAAGCATCCAGCTTCAGCTCAGGTCATGATCTTGTAGTTCGTGGGTTCAAGCCCCATGTCAGGCTCTGGCTGGGCTGACAGCTAGCTCAGAGTCTGGAGACTGTCTTCGGATTCTGTGTCTCCCTCTCTCTCTGACCCTCCCCTGCTCATGCTAGCACTCTCTCTCTCTCTCAAAAATAAATAAAACAGTTTTAAAATTTTAAAAAATAAACATTTAAAAAAATTAAACAAAAAGAATTACAGCTTGAAGGGGCGCATGGGTGTGTCAGTTGACTAAGCATTCAACTCGTGGTTTCATCTGAGGTCATGATTTCGAGCGCTACTTCAGGCTCTGTGATGACCTTGCACAACCTGCTTGGGATTCTTTCTCTCCCCGCCCCTCTCTGCCTCTATCCCTCTTCTTCCCTCTCTCAAAATAAAAAAAGATTAAAGATCATCTAATATGTTAAAACCTTTGTATTTTCAATGATGATAAAAAGTAACTGAATGACCACTTATGGAAGATACTAGAAAGCCCATTTATAATTCTAAAAATCAGTAAATAATGGAAAAAATATCAAGCATTTAATTTGCCTTTATTATATGAACTGTGGTTCAAGATAACTAGTTGATGGAAGAAAGTTGTTCTTTATAGAGAATTCTAGCTAACAAATACCGGAGGAATAGTAGGATTAGAATTGTCACTATTTTGGAATCCCTAGGGAAACCGTGGATTTAGGCAGCAGTCATCAATAACTGCTAAAGCCAGTTATTTAAGGCTGATGGAGAATTTTTAATGGAAAGATCAGGCTGACAACATCCAGACCTGGTTCTCAATTTTAACAGTGCTGCATGAAAACTACTGGACTTCATAGCACTGCCTCAGGGGGCACATAGAATCACACAGCATGACCTTTGAAGCAGTTTTGCAAAAAAAAAATTTTTTTGAATGTGAATCTAATCAAGCATCTAGAGATAGCTATCAGTTTACAGGAAATACATGGGGGTGGAGAAGGAACATACTGAGTGGCACCACAATGGTGCGTAATATACAGAATCACAAACCTGGGAAACTACAGACACTAACTCTAGACACTATTTCTTCTAAGATAAACGACAAAAAAGGAAGAAAAGAAAAAGACAAAGGGAGGAGGTACATGCCACTAAATGTAATGCATGAGCTTTGTCCGGATCTTGATTTGAATAAACTTTTTGAAAACCTGAGGTGAGGCATTAAAGAAATTTCAGTGTTAACTGGATAACTGATTTAAAATGTAATTACTTTTTAAAAGATACGATCATGGTTTTGGCTTTTAGAGATATATACTGTCATATTTACAATTGAATGACAGACTGGGATTCTCTATAAATTAATCCAGTGTGAGGGGTCCCTGGGTGGCTCAGTGATTGAGTATCTGACTTCAGCTCAGGTCATGAACACATGGTTTGTGAGTTCAAGCCCCCACATCAGGTTTTCTACTGTCAGCACAGAGCCTGCTTTGGATCCTCAGTGCCCTCCTCTCTCTGCCCCTCTCCTGCTCACACTCTTTCTCTCTCAAAAATAAACACTAAAAAATAAAATAATTTAGTCTGAGGGGTGTCTGGGCTGGCTCAGTTGGTAGATCATGCAACTATCAATCTCGGGATTGTGAGTTCAAGCCCCACTTTGGGCATGGAGCCTACTTAAAAAAAAAAAAAATCCAGCATGTGTGTTGGGCTGGGGAGTATGGATGAAGGAAAATTTGCTATTAAGTATTGATCCTGGGCCCTTGATACATGGGGTTCATGTATATGATTATATGACTTTATGTGACTTTCTCTACTTTGTAGATTTTTTAATTTTTTATTAGAAAAAGCTTAACAAATAAGTGGTTTGAAATTCTTATTTTTCTTAATAGACAACTAAATTATTATACAAATTATGTTATTTTCATCTACCCAGCAAACTTGTTTTATAAGACTTGTTTATGTAAATAAATATCTAGTTATATAAATATTTAGAAGATGGTAACTAATTATGGAGTTATCTGTGCCTTATTTGCTTGATTTAAGAAGTTAAAAAAATTTTTTTAAATGTTTTATTTAATTTTGAGAGAGAGAGAGAGAGCGCGCGCGCGAGTGTGTGAGCAGAGGAGGGTCAGAGACAGAGGGAGATACAGAATCCGAAGACAGGCTCCAGGCTCTGTGCTGTCAGCACAGAGCCCCACGTGGGGCTCCAACCCCCGAACCGCAAGATCATGACCTGAGCTGAAGTCGGACGCTTAACTGACTGAGCCACCCAGGCACCCCAAGAAGTTTTTTAAAAAACGACTTTAGTAGTTCACTTTCCTCAATTCATGGAATTTCAAAGCCTTGACAGAGGGAGTAATATCCTTTTTCTTTTCTTTTTTTTTAATTTATTTATTTTGAGAGAGAGAGCACATGCACCCAAGCAAGGGAGGCACAGAGAGGGAGAGAGAATCCCAAGCAGGCTTTGGGCTGTCAGCATAGAGCCCTGAGTGGGGGATGGGGAGAGGGAGGACTTGAATTGACAAACTGTGAGATCATGACCTGAGCCGAAATCAAAAGTCGGATGCCTAACTGACTGAGTCACCCAGGCACCCATAATATGGCTTTTATTAAGCTGTAAATTTACAAGATTTTAAAAAGGAGGCTTATGTTTTTATTTTTATTTAGTAGTAGTAGTATTTTTTAAAGTAATCTCTATACCTAACATGGGGCTTGACCTCACAACCCTGAGATCAAGAGTCACATGCTCTACTGACTGAGCCAGCCAGGTGCCCTCAGAAGGCTTGAGGTTTTTTGTATTGTTTTGTTTTTAGAGAGAGAGCTTTTTGCAAATGCATGGCAGCATTTGGTAGTGCACACAGGAGAGGGGCAGAGGGAGAGAGAGACAGCAAATCCTAAGCCAGCTCTGCACCTCAGCACAAAGTCCCATGCTGGGCTTGATCCCAGGTACCTGGGAGTGAAACCAAGAGTCAGGTGCTCAACCTACTGAGTCACCCAGGTGCCCTGAGACTTAGTGCACTGCTTTAATCATTTTTGCTAGAGTTTTGGGGGTGTTTATCTTTTCTGGTTTTAACTATTATGGAGGAATTAGACTTTTAAGCATTTCTATTTATAGAATATATAAGTAAAATTTAATTGATGTTTTTCATTATAATTAGGGGAAATTGTCTTCTAAAAAAGACTATAGTCTCTTATCTATCATAGTCTCCTAAGGAAGTTTTGGGCATCTTGACACGAAAGTAAAATTGACATATACTTTTAGAATTAAAAAACTAGTAAAACATCTATTCAGATTCTCTTGGATACATTTTTTTAAGTTCTTTTTTTAAATACTTTTTAATGTTTTATTTATTTTTGAGAGGGAGAGACACAGCATGAGCAGGGGAGGGTCAGAGAAAGAGACACAGAATCTGAAGACAGGCTCCAGGCTCTGAGGTAGCTGTCAGCACAGAGCCTGATTTGGGGCTCAAACCCACAAACCATGAGATCATGACCTGAGCCCAAGTCAGACGCTTAACTGACTGAGCCACCCAGGCACCCCTTGGATGCTTTTTATAGTAATTCAGAAATGTGACCACTTGAGAAATTTAGTCTTTGAAAAAAGGAAGACTTTTAAAATCCATGCTATTTTAAAAATCCTGCCTCTTTTTATTTTGGCTATCTTGTTCCTTGACTTCCATGTGACCTATAGATATTTGGTTTTAAAGATACTAGCTCAAGTTTGGAATTCTACATATATATCTTCTGTATTTTCTCTTCTAGCATGGCAGATTGTGGGGACTCCCAGTGTTTGCCATTATCTTATGAGAGAAAATGTTCTTTGTTAGGACTTTCTTCCTATATTGAGAGGAGCTGACTAGTATATGACCCTGAACTTCTTTGTTTTGTATTCATCATTCAAGAATTGTCCCAGCTCTTTGCTTCTTCAAGCAGTTCATGCCTTCCTTTTCCATCATGGGATCCTCCTTAGGAAGGCAGTCAACCAAATTAATGTATAAAGCAAGTTAACTAGTTGCTGTTACTATAACAACTGTAGCAGTTATATATTTTCTTTTATAATGGCATTAACTAGTTCTCTCATTTTCTTTGAATGTGTAATACTTCTAATGCCCTTCTACTTTACTCTTGCTTTAATATCTCTCTCTTTCTCTCAAAACATTTAAATCCTATCTTAAATGACTCAGGCCCATCTCTTCAGAAAACTTTCCTAACTTACAGGGAGATACACTGCCTGTAGTTAGTCTATTCTGTACCATAAAATTAATCAGTTTGTTATTTTCTTAGATAGTCCCTGAGTACAGTTACCAATAGACAAGGAAAAAGGTCACCATGTCTGATACCATCATATCTTCCACATTCCCTAGCATAGTTGTTAAAGAAAGATAGACTTTCAGTATTGCCAATTAGGAATTTAGAGTCAGTTAAGAATTTTGTAGGTTCTTGAAGATCTTTGATCTAAAGATAAATGAACTCGGTTCAAAAATATTTAGGGGGCACCTGGGTGGCTCAGTCAGTTAAGCATCTGGCTTCAGGTCAGGTCATGATCTCACGGTTCGTGGGTTTGAGTCCCACGTTGGGCTCTGTGCTGACAGCTAGCTCAGAGCCTGGAGCCTGTCTTCGGATTCTGTGTCTCCCTCTCTCTCTGACCCTCCCCTGCTCACGCTGTCTTTCTCTGTCTCTCAAAAATAAATAAACAAAAAAATTTTTTTAAATATTTGGGATAATAAGTGTTACATAGAATATTCTAATGGAAAGTTCAGCTAAATTTCAAAGATGTATCAATTTCTTGAAAATCTGTTTATAGTGTTAATAAAAATGAAGATGACTTTGTTGTTTCTCTGAATTGAATAGAAATAGGGAGAGTAATACAGTGTATAGGTGATCAGTTCCATTCATTTGATTGAGAACAAAGAACTTTTACTTCAAGTACTATGTTTATATTTACTGTTTAATATTTACTGTTTCATCTTGTATACAATTAAAAGGCTTTTATTAATCGAGTTACATGCTCTCAGTCCAACCCTGAATCTGAAAGTCATGATTATAAATACACCTACTATATATAATAACATATATTATATATTAAATACATGTTATATTATATATAATAGATATATTCACACATATATTCATACACATATACATACAAACTAAAAGTGATGTGTGATTTTTCTCACAAATATTGACGGGGGAATATAGCAAGGAGGTATAAGAGATTATGGATGATGAATATTACATTCATGAATCTTGAATTTATCCATGAAAAGAAGGCATTTGTAGCTCTTTATATAGTTTCTTGGTGCTAATCCTAGAGCTAAGGGACTAAAACCATCCAGGAGTTCACTGTGAAACATTTTGGTCTTCTTTCTGGGATCCAGGGATGTGTTAGGTTTCTAGAATGTACCTGGATTAAATTTTCATTTATATATTAATATTTTTTAGGAACTTTAAGATACTTAGTCTAGGTCAAATCCACAGTGGGGGAATTAGTGTTCTACAGTACACACTAGAAGAGAATGGTACCAGAATACTAGTTATCAAAAAGTGGTTAGACCTTAATGTGATTGTGACTAAAAGTTTTTGGAGATAGCAGCAAGTCAGTCATAAAAGAACGGGAAAAGAGTCTGAGATTAACACAGACCTGTGCTCATTCCTGTTAGTTAACTAAGAGTATTAAAGTCAGTATTAGAGCTGAAAGAGACCTAAGAATATCAACCCAATCATGTTCTAGTATGGAATCTGTGGAAACAAAATGACTTGCCCAGTGCCGCTTAGTGGCACACCTGGGATTTCTGGCTATTATTTCTGAACCCTTTCTACTCAAGTCCAATGAGTATTTATTTATTCTTATTTATTCTTGGAGTAAGAATTATCACAGAAATGACCAGTGCTTTTCTTCCAGAATGTGAGCTCTGTTTTGCTTATTCTTTACCTATAGTTTTTAATTTTAATTTTTTATTTTTTATTTCTTTCAAATAATCTCTGCCCCCATCATGGGGCTTGAACTCATGACCCTGAGACCAAGAGTCTGATTATCTACCAACTGAAACAGCCAGGTGCCCCTTGTGTGATTTTTTTTAAAGAAAAAGAAATAGAGAAATATTTAATAGTCATATTCAGTATAGATTTTATTTGTTGATATAAAGTGTATGTATAAACCCAAGTATTAAGCGACATATCCAGTTTCAAGATCTCTGTGTTTTATTTATTTATTTATTTTTTAAATGTTTTATTTATTTTTGATACAGGGAGAGACAGAGCATGAGAGGGGGAGGGGCAGAGAGAGGAGGAGACACAGAACCGGAAGCAGGCTCCAGGCTCTGAGCTAGCTGTCAGCACAGAGCCTGACGTGGGGCTCGAACCCACGAACGTGTGACCTGAGCCAAAGTCGGAGGCTTAACCGACTGAGCCACCCAGGCGCCCCAAGATCTCTGTGTGTTTTAGAGCAATAGATGTCTTGAAGCTAACTTTTGTTTTCTTTAAATGTATTGTAGTTGAAGCCTCCTGTCATAATGGGGATGAAACGATTGAGACAATCGAGGCCGCTGAGGCACTGCTCAATATGGATTCTCCCGGCCCGATGCTGGATGAGAAACGAATAAGTGAGTGGTCATGTGTTTGGACTGTTGACGTGAATATGCTTTGAAAAGTTACTCTTGCCATTGCTTGCTATTAGAAATGATAAATACCAAGTGACTGGAGATTAGGTTTTTATATTGTTTGTGTCCCAAGCACATTTTAAGGTACAGTATTAGTTGAGACAGCTTTACTTAGGTATTCAGTTAAACGAGACTTTAAAAAAAAATTGGAGAGTGTGATCTTTAGGAATAAAAAAGTATTTAGTTAGCAGATTTTGCAGAATTTATTCTCCTAACCTCATTGGTAGAAGTATTAGGGTATTTATGGCCCAAACTATTATAATTCAGTGATCTCTATAGGTATTCACCAGTGAATAGGCAAAAATTCATTGAAAAAATTTCTAACATCTCATGGCAGAAAATTTACTGCCACATTATTGATCTGCTTTTAAACATTTCTTTAAGTTTATTTATTTATTTTGAGAGAGTGTGTGTGCACATGTGAGCAGGGGAGGGGCAGAGAGAGAGGGAAATAGAGAATCCCACTCTGTCAGCACGGAAGTCAACGCGGGGCTTGATCTCCTCTCTCCATCTTGAACCATGAGATCATGACCTGAGCCTAAATAAAGAGTTAACCGACTGAGCCACCCAGGCACCCCTATTGATCTGCTTTTGAATCCATGTTCTCCTTTGAGCTTTTCTAACAAGAAAGTAGTCAAACTCATTAATTTGTTAATTTAATTGTTCCTAAATCAGTTTAAGATATTGAATATTTTCTGTATGCATAGCAAATGCATTAGGTAATAATGCGATATACAAATGAGCAGATACTGTTTTTTCCTCCAGTTCACAGATTAATTTTGAAGATAGTTACTTATGTAAACAACTGTGAAAGCTAAAAATAAAGGCCATGAGAGGGATCACAACATGTTCTGAAAGGAAAGAGGACTCTGGCTGGGAATATCAGAGACAGGCTTTATGGAAGGAATTTTTTAACCTGCGATATAAAAGATAAATAAGACTTTAGTGGCTACAGGAGATAGGAAAGAGCATTCAAGGTAGAGAAAATGGGTTGAGCCAGAGACACAGACCTACAAAAAAAGTGAAATGTTTGGATAAAAATGCTTTGGTATAGCTGAAATGTAAGCATCATGATCGGCAGGAGATGAGATTGGAAAGGTAGGTTTGATCCAAATTGTGCAAGCTTCACATGGCATGTTGTGGAGTTTGAATTTCCTTTTCTTTTTTTCTCCTGTAAACTATGGGAAAATAAGTCAATTTTATTTTTCTTCTAATTTTCAGCAAATAAAGTTTTATAGAGAAGAATAATATGGTCAAATCAAACTTAGGTTTCAGAGAGTGACTTTAGCAGCAATTTGAAGAATGGAGAAGAGAAATGAGATAGACTGGTGATAGTACGTCAAGAAAGGCAATGAAATAGTCCTGTCAAGCCTGGTCTGATTTAGGGCAAAAGAAATAAAAAGAGACTAGATTTCATGATTTGATTTCTACTTTATTCTTCATAGAAACAAAATTATTTGATGAAATTATTTTGATTTACAATACAAAGTTGATTATAATTAGCTATTTTATTTCCATTAGATAATAATATATTTAGTTCTTCTGAAGATGACATTGTCGTTGCCCCAGTCACCCATGTATCCGTCACATTAGATGGGATTCCTGAAGTGGTGGAAACTCAGCAGGCTCAAGAGACATACGCTCACTCCCCAAGAACATCATCTCCGGAACAACCTAAGAGAAAGAAAGGTGGGTGGTTAATTTGTTTAGGGCAAACAGTCAAGTCATTTTTTTTTTAACTTTTTAATGTTTGTTTATTTTTAAGAGAGAGTGTGCAAGTGGGGCAGGGGCAGAGAGGGAGGGGGGTGGAAACACAGAATCCGAAGCAGGCTCCAGGCTCCGAGCCGAGCCATCAGCACAGAGCCTAATGCTGGCCTCAAACTCACAAACCGCAAGATCATGACCTGAGAGCCACCCAGATGCCCCTGGTCAAGTCTTGAAGTGGAATCTAAACGTTTTTATTCAAGGATATTTCTACACCAATTAAAACTCACATAATAAAAAATGAGAGTACAAAACATAAAAGGTAATCTCCATATTAGATTCATTAGAAGATTAAAGCCTCAAATTTTTATCTAAACCCTTTTATCCAAGGACAGTTAGGATTCCTAACAGTAAGGACAGTTAGTTTCCTAACATGGGTCATAGAAAATCACTAGCATAAATTCCAATATAAGATTCCAGTGGGAAAAATAATGAATTAGAAATCAACAGGTAAGTAATGGAAGAGGAAAATGTTAGATTTTAATTAGATTTAAATTTTAAAGGGAGTTTTTTTTTAACTTTTCACAAATTTAGGACCATATCTGCATACTAAAGTCTGTCACTGTTTCCATTTCATTGCCTTCTGATTCCATTCCAAGTTGTATAATATTTTGAGTTTAATATCTTGGTTAATCACCAGCCACCCAGTAACCTAACTTTACATAAAAGTAGGGGTAAATCCAAAAGCCCAAGATGAAAAGGAAGATGGAAACACTCAGAATGAACGGACACTGTAGCATCCATGCAGGCCAAGACGGCTGTGTGCACACATCTTGATGCCTGAGGCGCTTGTGGATTCCCCGCCATACTTAATGTAATTAACACAAAAGCAGCCCCAGGCTGGTAATAACTTTGGGGTACCAGGCAGAAGCTTATAAACCTGCTCTGGCAAGTCCTACATGTAACCTGGGATGCGCAGAATTTCCTCAAATAAAAGCCCCGTTGAAGTGAGCTCCCATCGCAGTATTCACAAAATGCATAAGGAAGTTAATTCCTGAATAAGAAGCAGCAGACATAAAAGAGTCTAAAATTCGTTCTCTAAGAACTTCAGATAATAGAATTATCAAATAGAAACTTTCAATGAATATGACTGTAATTAAGGCAAAAGAATGAAAAACAATGTCAAATAATAAGACTATTACAAAATACCGGGAGGAACTTCTTCCAGGTAAGATGGAATGACAGAACCTGATTTGGCAATGATTTGGGGATAAGAAAAACAAAAATTGTAAGTGGGACTACATTAAGCTAAAAAGCCTCTGCACAGAAAAAAAAAAAAAAAAGGCAGCCTCTAGAATGGGAGAAAATATTTGCAAGCCATATAGCTGATAAGGGGTTAATATTCAGAAATACATAAAGAGCTCATATAGCTCAGTAGTAAACAAAAAAGAAGACATACAGATGGCCAACAGGACCATGAAAAGATGCTCAACATCACTAATTGTCAGAAAACTGCAAACCAAAACCACAGTAAGCAATCACCTCACACCTGTAACAATGGCTGTTGTCAAAAAGGCAAGAGATAACAAGTGTTGGCAAGGATGTGGAGAAAAAGGAACCGTTGTGCACTGTTGGTGGGAATGTAAATTGGTACAGCCACTATGGAAAACAGCATAGAGGTTCCTCAAAATGTTAAAACTATAAATAACCATATGATCTAGCAATCTTCCGCCTGAGTATATACTCAAAAGAAATGAAAATAAGATATCGAAGCAACACCTGTACTCCCATGTTCATTGCACATTAAAAAACATAGATGGACCTTAACAGCATTATGCTAAGTGAAATAAGTCAGAGAAAGACAAATACTGTGTGCTCTCACTTATATGTGGAATCTGGAATGGCCAAACTCCCTAGGAGCAGAGAGAAAAATGATGGTTGCGAGGAGGAGGAAATGGGATGTCAGTCAAAGGATACAAACTTCCAGATATAAAATGAGTATGGCAATCTAATGTACGGCATGGTGACTTTGGTTCACAGTACTGTATTATATATTTGAAAGTTGCAAAGCAAGTAGATCTTAAATGTTCACATCCCAAAACCCAAGTAATTATTATGTAAGGTGATGGTATATTACCTCACCATGACTGTGGTAATCATTTTACAACATAGAGGTATATCACATCATCGCATCATACACCTTAATCATACATCGCCCACATACACAACTATATGTCCTTATATCTCAGTAAAGCTGGAAAATTTTTAATTAAAAAACCTCCAGAATCTGGATTTGCCCTTCTATTTAAACAACTGAAAATACAGACAAAATATATGCTAAAAATTGGATATCAGTCAACAAAAGCAAGTGATCCCTGAGAAACTGGAAACAAATGAGGGTGAGTCCTATGATTATCCCCTTTACTGCATAGAGTTTTTTGCTTTTTTTTTTTGTTTGTTTGGGTTCCTCTTGCTTTCTTTGCCTCTTTCCTTTTCTCTTTCTTTCTTTTTCTTTCTCTCTCTCTCTTTCTTTCTTTTTCAGTTTGGCAATCTCTTAAAAAATTTAATGTATGCTTAACATGTGACCCAGCCATTCTTCCACTCATTTACCCAGAAGAAATGAAGCCATACATTTAGAGAAAAACATATGCATGAATGTATGTTCTTAGCAGTTTTCTTGGCAATAACAGTCCCAAACTTGAAACACCCTAAATGTCTATCAACTGCTGATTGGATAAACAAATTTGTGGTATACCTATACAATGAAAATACACTCAGCAATAAAATAGAATATACTATTGATACATACAACAAAAATGGCTGTATCTCAACATAATTATGCTAATTTGGAAAGGAGCCAGACTTTTTCATATATGTTTCTATTTATATAAAATTGTGTGAACTTCAAACTAATATATAAGGATAAAGATATGTGAGTACTTGGTTACCTTTGGATTGGGCAGAGTAGGAAAGGTAAGATGTAAGGATTACAGGGGGTACAAAGTACTTGTGGGAGGGAAGGATATGCTTACTGTTTTGAACATAGTGATGACTTCACAGGTAAAAACATGTTGGAAGATATCAACTTGTAGATTTTAAACGTATGCAGTTTATTGCATATCTCTTACACTTTAGTAAAGCCACTTTTAAAGTGAAAGACTAACATCCTAATTAATAGTGGAAGACAGATGTGACAAGGAACCAAATAGAACACATAATATATAGGTTGAACAGCAGATTAGTCACTGTTTAAATAGTGAGTTCCAATATAGATCTGATACAGAATAAAAAACATGAAAGAGTCATAGATGTGAGAATTGAAATGAAAGGTCTACATGTTTAGTGAAAGCTCCAGAAAGAGAGAATATGTAGAGCAAGGGGGAGGCAGTATTCAAAGGTAATGACTGAGGGTTTTCCAAAGTGACCTTAATCCCAGCATGGTGAATCCTGAGTAGCATAACTAAAAGAAATCCAGGCCTAAATACATTATAGTAAAAAAGCAAAACACAGCATTCAGCCCTGCCAAAAAAAAAAAAAAGAAGAAGAAGAAGAAGAAACGACAAACCAACCAGAAAAGAAACTTGAAGAGGATTGACTTTTAAATTGGCAGCTTAGACGCTCCCAGTAGAGCCTGGGAGTGTTGGCTGTCTTCAAAGTATTACGAAGAACTAACGGTCTACCAGAAATTCTATACCCACACGAAGCTGTGCACATTGCCACCTAGAATAGTAAGGAAGACAACGGAAAGGATGGATATTGGACAGGTGTATCAACTGTATCTGTCTTGACTGAAACTACTGGTGAAAACAGTGGGAAGAAGAAAATGATGTTATCTATCAGAAAAAATAGGTAAATAAAAAAGAGGGTAGGAGGGATAGGAGCTGACTGAAGTCTTTACTTCTAATATTAGTTATTATTAACATGGTCACCCAGAGGTGTCTACCTCATGTATGGTTCTCTGCAGATTCCTACAGTGTTGGAAGTCAAGATACCTGGGTTTTATATTTATGCATTAAAAGGGGTCTGAAAAGTGACTTTGTGAGAGCAGGGGAGGGGCAAAGGGAGAGGGAGAGAGAATCTAAAGCAGGCTCCATGCCCAGCAGAGAGCCTGACATGGGCTTGATCTCACTATTGTGAGAGCATGACCTGAGCCAAAATGAAGAGTTGGATGCTTAACCCACTGAGTCACCCAGGTGCCTCAAGTGACCTTGTGGACCCTCTTATTCACCCTAAATTCAGAATGTTTTGCTATTCAGTTTGGGGATGTGTTCTTAACTAACCTAGTGACTTTATATCTAGAATTATGTTCTTCTAAATTCTTGCTCTCCATTGCACTAATCCAGAATGTACCCTTTTGATCTAGACCATATAGAGTCAGCCTGAAGAATGTTGGGTTAAAATATGCTAAGGTGTCCATTAATGCTCAATCTTTATCGGTTCTTATGCATAGAATGGTAGTTTATTCAGACAGCATGACCATGTGAACCTAAATCCCAGGCAACATTGCCACTAAGTTGTGTTTCTTGATAAATGGCAAAAGAAGATCACAAACAAGGCTTTAGAGTGTTTGAGCCAAACCAAGGCTGCACAAACAACATTTAACACTTTTGTAATGGGCTTGTTTAGAGATTGAATGAGGCATAACTATAAAATATATAATGTACAAACCTATGTTTTGCTGTGAATTAAAAGAAATACAGGAAAATGAGATGATTAAAAATACATAGGAAAATAAAAATGGACTATATGGTTCACCAAAAATTTGCCTTACATATTTTTCTATCTCTAAAGTTTTGGGAAATCTCTAGTATTTGAGAACTACCTGTGTGCAGATGTGAGAAAAGCTAAAAATCATTTTCTCCTACCATAAAAAGCTTATGTAACCAACAGACAAATAAACTTGTATGGGTTATTTTTTGAGTCCAAGTCTTACAACATTAAGAATGTTCCCCTAAATTTTAAGAAAGCACTGTCAGTTTCATTCCCTCAAAGACAAGATGTGTTTTAAATTTAACCTCATTTTAATAAATGAGCTTATATATCATTTCCTACATAAAAATGTTTGTGACCTGACCTATGCTAATGGTAAAAATTTCACTGAAGTTATTTTCCTTTTGAGTTAGTAGCATTTAGGAGACCAATATGTGTAATCCATGTATAAAGTATTAAAATTTAGGATAAATGGCCAAATAGCATTTATAAACAGTTAAATTGATCATTCTCTTTCACTTTTGAGGGCAAATTCTTATGCAGAGCTGTTCTGTTTTCAGGGAGAAAAACAAAACCTCCACGACCAGATTCCCCAGCCACTACGCCAAACATCTCTGTGAAGAAGAAAAATAAAGATGGTAAGGGTAAGTACTATAATTTCCTTGTAATACTTATAGGTCAAATAACATTTAGATTGGTTTAAAATGTCTGCCTCTTGTAAGGAAACACTACCAGCTCTCTTGACTTATTGAAATAGATTTTACTGCTGCCACATGCTTACAAAGTACAGTTGGCACTTTTCCATTTAAGAGATTTTTTTTTATGTACCTGTCTGTCCTTTTATTTAAAATGAGACCCTTGAGAGAGGGCAGCGAGGTTAGCTTTTCAGTTCATACACATTTTATAATACTGTTTTGAATTTCTTAACACTTTCATAACTGCTGCCCAAATTTGAAAAAAATTGTTAAGGCCAATCCATTTGCTCTGATATAAAAGAACAACTATTAGGAGGTTTTGTACAAGTGTTTTTCACTGGTTTTCTTAGGTAATGGTTCTTAGGAGGTAAGAAAAAAGTCCTTTTAAAGTGTTTTTGTCTCCATAAGTTATCACAAATCTTATTGCCAAGACATCTTATATAAGACTTCTAGTTGTGTTTAATTTTGCTCTTTCAAATGAAATTGTGATCAGTTCAACAGAAATTGCTTTTGTTCCAGGAAACACAATTTATCTTTGGGAGTTTTTACTGGCACTGCTCCAGGACAAAGCTACTTGTCCTAAATATATCAAATGGACCCAGCGAGAAAAAGGCATTTTTAAACTGGTAGATTCCAAAGCAGTATCCAGGTTGTGGGGAAAGCACAAAAACAAACCTGACATGAATTACGAGACCATGGGAAGAGCTCTCAGGTACATGAAGCTTTTATAGTTCATTGTGTTAAGAATATTTATTGTTTCCTAAATCCTAAAAGGTAGGTAACTTCTAAAAAGTTAGAAGGTTACAAAAATGGTGAATTTTGTTAATGAATTACTAAAACCACACAGCTTATAGAGATCAGTATGTATTGGGTATGGGTGACTCAGTTGGCTAAGCATCTGACTCATGATTTCAGCTCAGGTCATGATCTCACATTTTATGAGTTTGAGGCCCACATCGGGCTCTGTGCTGACTGCAGAACCTCAAGCCTGCTTGGGATTCTCTGTCTCTGCCCTTCTCTTTGTGCCTGCATTCATTTTCTCTCTCACTCTCTTGCTCTCTCTCAAAAACAAAAAAAACAAAAAAAACATTTAAATTGAAATCTTACTCCAATCTAGGAAAACGTTTTTCTTCAAAAAAATATTTTTCATGCAAACAACAGATAGTTTCCTAATAAAGGGATTAAAAACTGTAAAACATCAATAGGAATTGTAAACTGACCACAGGAGTCATATGTTTGGAGCCATTAAACTTGAATTCAGCACAAAGTTAACAAGTAGTGGTAATACAGGTACTTATTAAGAGGGTGCATTTTTATTCATTTTTCTTTAATTTTTTTTTAATGTTTATTTAGTTTTGAGAAAGACAGAGTGTAAGCAGGGGAGGGCAGAGAGAGAGGGAGAGACACCGAATTGGAAGCAGGCTCCAGGCTCCAAGCTGTCAGTACAGAGCCCAATGTGGGGCTCAAACCCACAACCTGTGAGACCATGACCTGAGCTGAAGTTGGACACTTAACCAAGTGAGCCACCCAGGTGCCTAATGAATGTGCATTTTTAAATGTAAATCTCAGATAAGATCTGAATACCTAAATAAATGCTTCAAGAATAATGTTAGATACTGTGAAACTTTGAACTAGGATATCATTTTATTCTTAAGCTTACTATTTGTTTTTCTGTGATCATATCATTTATTCTTCAAGACACACATCTGTTTGAGAAAGATTTACTAGAAGTGGCTTAGTCAAGTGTCCGGCTTTGGCTCATGTCATGATCTCAGGGTTTGTGGGTTTGAGCCCCACATGAGGCTGTCTGCTGTCAGCACAGAACACGCTTTGTATCCTGTTTCCCACTCTGCTTTTTCCCTGCTTTCACGCACAGTCTCTCAAAAATAAACATAAAAAAAGGAAGTAGCAATCATCTGATATGATAACTTGATAACCTTCTTAAACCAGAACTATTCAGTTACAGTTTGTTTTAAACTCACACTTTTAAAAGTCTTGATCTAATTAAAATCAGTGACAAAATTTGAATGACTTCTATTTGTAAATAATTAAATTTTATACAGAAAACTGAATCAGCCTTAACCAAATTTAAACTGGTAGGGCCATTACAGTTAACTGTGGGAGAGAAATAAATTCTTGAGGTTTGACTTTTTTTTTATGTTTGTTTATTCTTGAGAGAGAAAGAGAGAGAGAGCAACCAGGGGAGAGGCAGAGAGAGATGGAGACAATCCCAAGCAGGCTCCACAACAGGAGCACAGAGCCAGACATGGGGCTCTAGCCCATGAACCATGAGATCATGACCTTTAGTGAAACCAAGAGTCAGATGCTTAACTGACTAAATTCTTGAGGTTGTAGTAGATTTGAGTATTCTGGCAAGTTGGAAGAAGGGGAGACCAAAAGTGAAGGACTGGAATAATCCATATATTTTATCAACAATCTCATCAGAATTGTTTTTAGGTTTAGTTGGTAATAAGGATTTTTCTATCTAAGTATGTGTGTTTTATATATATTTATAAAAGAATGTGTTTGGTGCACCCAAGTGGCTCAGTCAGTGTGGTGTCCAACACTGGCTCAGGTCATGATCTTGCTGTTCATGAGTTCAAGCCCCACATCGGACTCAGTGCTGACAGCTTTGGATTCTCTATCTCCCTCTCTCTCTCTCTCTGCCCTTCCCCTGCCTGTGTGCTCTCCCTCCTCTCAAGATAAACACTAAAAGGAAAAAAAGGGAGAGAAGGGGCGCCTGGGTGGCTCAGTCAATTAAGTGTCAGACTTCAGCTCAGGTCATGATCTCACAGGTTTGAGCCCCACATCAGGCTTTGTGCCAACAGCTTAGAGCCTGGAGTCTGGAGCCTGCTTCAGATTATGTCTCTGTAGGGGGTATAGCTCAGTAGTAGAGCATTTGACTGCAGATTATGTCTCTGTCTCTCTGCCCCTACCCTTCCCTACTTGCACTCTCTCTCTCTACCTCTCTCTCTCTCAAATATAAAATAAAAACATTAAAAAAATTTTTTAAAGAATGTGTTTAGTCATACTATCTTATATAAAATAATTACCCCAATGTTCATAGCAGCACTGTCAACAATAGCCAAAACACGGAAAGAGCCTAAATGTCCATCACCTGATGAGTGGATCAAGAAGATGTGGTATATATACACAATGGAGCACTACATGGCAATGAGAGGGAATGACATATGGCCATTTGTAGGAAAGTGGATGGGCCTGGAAGATGTCGTGCAAAGCGAAATAAGTCAGGCAGAGAAGGACAGAAACCATATGTTTGCACTCAGAGGTCTAACAGGAGCATAGGAGAAACCTAATGGAGGACCAGGGGGAGGGGAAGAGGGAAAGAGAGTTGGGGAGAGAGAGGGACACAAAACCTGAGAGACTATTGAATACTGAAAACAAACCGAGAGTTGAAGGGGAAGGGGGGAAAAGAGGTGGTGGTGATGGAGGAGGGCACTTGTGGGGAAGAGCACTGGGTGTTGTATGGAAACCAATTTGACAATAAACTATTTATTAAATAATAATAATAATTACCCTTCATTTTAAAATTCTTCTCCCACTTGTTTCCAACTTAAGACTTTTGTTTATGATTAGGGAATTTTTACTGTTGTTGAATATCATTTTAATTTGTGTTTAATTGAGCAAAATATTGATAAAATTGTCTGCTTTGAATAGGTACTATTACCAAAGGGGTATTCTGGCAAAAGTAGAAGGACAGCGCTTGGTGTATCAGTTCAAGGAAATGCCAAAAGATCTTATTTATATAGATGATGAGGATGCAGGCTCCAGCATCGAGTCTTCAGATCCATCCCTGTCTTCAACAACCACTTCAAGTAGGAGCCACGCAAGCAGATCGAGAGTATCCTCAAGTCCAGGAATAAAAGGAGGAGTCACTACAGTTTTAAAGCCGGGAAATCCTAAAGCTACAAAACCCAAAGATCCTGCGGAAGCTGCACAGCCATCGGAAGTTCTGAAGACAGTGCAGCCCACGCAGTCTCCGTATCCTACCCAGCTCTTCCGGACTATTCACGTGGTACAGCCAGTACAAGCTGTCCCAGAAGGAGAAGCCGCCGTAACCAGTAGCATGCAGGACGAAACATTAAATTCTTCTGTTCAGAGTATTAGGTGAGAAAACTATAAAATTATCAATGCATTTCATCATGTGATGTTTCTGACCAGAGCTATTATTAGTTAAATATTTTAGGATTCAGAAGTGAGAATAAAAATTATATTGATTTGAAGCTAGAAATCTTATTCAACAGATTGTTTTCAGCAGTAGTATATATTACATCAGTCCTCTGATTTTATCAGTGATTCCTTATTTTTAAACTTTGACATTACTTGATGTTATTCTATTAAATCTAGTCTACTGTACCTTTGTACAGTTGGATTGATCATACAAGAAGCAATCCACATATTAGAAAATCCAGAGAATGGTTTCAGATCTTCTTTTCAAAGGCAGAAGCTGTAAAAATTCAACATAAATTGACAATCATGACCTTCTGGAATGCAGTGAGTTCCAAGAAATAACATTATTTTTCAGAAAGATCCTATCATGGAGCAGTTCTGAAGTTCAAAGAGGTAGGGAGGCCAAGAATCTAAGGTCTTCTTTTTCGAAATTTTAGAAGTTGGAAAAATGGGTTTTTAGCAATCAAATAAAATTTGTCACATAGCCCTGAGAAAGATACGAAACAACAAATTGACCAAGAAAACCCTATCTGCTTTAGACTGGTCTTTTGCAGCATTTGGAACTGGTCTCACTGATATAGAATGGGTAAAAAAGAGGAAGGCAGAAAATTAGATGGACATTTGCAATATTCTTTTTTTTTCTACCATACTGAATTTCCAGAATGTGAATTACAGTAAAATATAGGATCCCATCAAAATGCAATAAAAATGATTCTTTTCATTAGCTAACTTCAGTCTTAACATTTGTGTATTCCTGGTTAAAAACGCTGGGTTTTTTCAGTTGATTTTGAAGTAGGAAGCATTACCCAGAATCAAGACAGAGTTAGATGTTTCAGTCTTCCATGTATGGTCCATTTAAAGTTTAGGCATTATGAATTGACTTGCAAGGAGTATAAAGGTTACATTTTAATTGGATAGGAAGGATCAGTCTTCTACTGTTCTTATTAAAGCAGTCCTTATTTCCCTGTCTGTTTTCCTTTTAATGTTTCATTTTCCTCTAGGTCCTGTTGGTTTTGTGTGATAACTGAGTATCTAATTGGAAGTACATGATTCCTCCCATTGGTTCCTAGGTTCTTTGTCATCTTCTCATTGTGTGTATTTGTGTTGATAGGAAACATACAATGTCCATAAGCTAATCACTAAGACTCCCTTCTTGGAGTGATTCAGTTATTTTTTATCATCTGTAATCAGTTTGCTTTTTCTACACTTTGAGAATAAAAACAGATCCCCCCCACTTTGCAATAAAAAGTCCATATAACTCTGGCTCTGAAGGATATTAAATTGTGATATTGTATTGGATACTTTATTACTCTGTCAATTTCTGAATAATACTCAGTGCCAGATATTAAAACACTGTAATTACACTCTCTTTCCATGATTTGCAAACTCTCTTTTCGGAATTGTCATTTTCAAGGTCCCTGATTGTTCTGTGGACTCCCTGCCTGTTTCCTGCCTCCAGTATTTTTTTCTCTGGAGTCCAACCTATATAAGACTACTAGTGACAGTTTGCTATGCTGCCTTCTTGCAACTTTTGTTAGATCCATGTTGCACACAGAGCGCAGTCACATTTCTGGAGCTCCCGCTACCAGCTCTCACTCTGTTCATGACGCCCTCCTTGCCTTCCAGCTAAAGCAGACTGCTTGTGCAGTTCCCTCAGTCTGCACCTGAGCCAGGTGTGGCAGACCCGAACCAGGTGTGCCAGGTGACTTTAATGCTCAAGTCTTCCTCTGTATGTAAACCTGCAGGAGCCACGTTTTATTCATTGTCTCTTGCCTACCAGTCAACATAGTGTCTAGCACATAACACCCTGATAGATTTTATTTTGAAGTAGTGTATATATTCATTCTTTATCTGCTCTCAGAGTGATGAGTTCTCTGAGTGGACTGCTTATATAATGAAGAAATAAGAAATTTTAACTTTTCAAAGTTTAAAATATACTTCCTCATTGAAGAAATCATTTTACATTTATATGTATGTATATACACACTTTTTTTTATATATATATACACACATTCTTAATCATTCCTTTGACTTTAAAAAAAATTGTTCTCACATTTGGTTATATCTTTTATTTGTATCTCCCAAAAACCCTACTTATTTTAAAGCACTTAAACCTCTAATGGAATGCATTTTATTTCCTGAAATTACTGAATATGTTAAGGCCAAAGTTAGTGAATAATGAATATAATTACTCAGGTTTCTTTTCCATTATGTAGAAAGAATAAGTGTTAAATAAATTTCAAGCAAATTGTACATATTACTTTGAAATTTTAATGCATTATTAGAATCATTTTTATTAGATTAATTGCTTATTTAGTGATTTATTTTTTATTTGTATTTTTAATAATTACCCAAACCTTTCAATATGAAAATTTCAGAATATCAACAGGTTGAAATAGTACAATGAACACCTACTTAAATCCACCTAGATTCACAATTGATAGCATCTCGCTTTATTTGTTTTCTCTCTTATTTATACATTTTTTGCTCTTTGGCTATTTGTCAAGTAGGTGGACATCATTATGACATTTTATTCCTAAGCATTTCAATATACAGGTCTTAAGTATAGAGAGGTTTTCCTAAATAACCATCATGTTATTACTCTTAAGTAAAATATCACTAGTTTGGCTATATTTTTCTTACTTTTATAACTACTTATTAATAAAAGCAAAGACCATTTAAAGATCTTTATAGTTAAGAGAAAATGAAATATATATGATTTGAAATGAGATTATTCAATTAATATATCAACAAGAACTGACACTTTCAAAGCACTCTCTATTTCACACTTTCCATATATTAATATCTAATATCCTCACTGATCAATGAGATACAGGTAATATTATTCCTATTTTACAGATGAGGAAACCAAGGCAAGGAGAGGCCAAGGAGCCTGGTCACATCTAGTAAGTGGTGGAGACAGTGTTTTTAATGCACGAAGTTTAGTCCAAAGCAGTGAGCTTTTGATTTGTCACCCTGCCTGTTGATTCACATGACTCTCGTGAATTACCAGTTATTTACAATGAAGTTGCAACATGTTTTTTCTTTTCTCAGTTTTTCCTTTGCTCATATCTTTTTATCTCACATAATTGCATGTATCTATGTTGAAATCTATTAAGCTTTTCTAAATTATTTATGGTATATCTGCTCCATTTTTTACAGATTTTAATTTTGACTCTGGCTTCATGTTATTTAAAGAAACAACTACAATAAAAGTAAACCTCTGGTAAAACATTTTCCTGAAATTGTCCCTTGGTAAATTTGTAAGTCCATGATACCTACCTAGCATAACTTCTTTCTCTATAATACTTAACTCAAGCACTAGTAGTTTGTCTTAGATTCTTTTAAATAAATTAGCCTCTAAAAATGTACAATGTGCAAATTACCTTTAAAGCAAAGTAATGGAGTAGAAAGAATGTAGGTGTAAGTTTCCAGCCTTTCAACCTTGTCAGTTATTAGATGTGACATTGAATTGGATTAACTAACTATTCTGAGTCTGTTTCCTCATCTCTAAAATAAAGGTGATTGTACCAGTTAATGGTGTTACAGGTGATCATAACAGTTAAATGACACTTCCTGACATCTGAGCAGATATGCAATAAAGACTGAATGTTACATTGTATATCTTTCTTAGTCTCAGAAAGTTTGAGGAATTTTTAAATTACCAATATTGTACCAGTGGTTACAAGCAGTGTAGGAAATTTTATAAAGTAGTGAACTGTAACATAACCTTTGTTATATCATATAACCAGACACAACTGACAGTTTAATCATTAACAAGAAAAAAAGTAATTAAAATTTTTTGTGGTTGGGAAAAGGCTGTATGACATTTTACCTTTAATCTCTGAATTTTTGTTTTAGTAAAAATCACTTATTTTAGAATTTGTTCAAATAAGCCAGTATGTTTACATTGTAGATATTATAAATGAGTATATATATTTTCTGGCAGAGGACAGTCAGGTGTTTTGAGAGAAGGATCTTTTTTTAGTTTGGACAAAAGCATTGAAAGTCTAGTGGTAGCCCTGATTATCAATATGGAGAATTTCCAAGTACGTTATTGCTTGTGCCACACCTGAGGGAGGAAAAGAGGAGGGAGGGGTTGTGTATTAAAGGTGTGTAACTCCCCACAGTTTAGAGATAGAATAGACAGTATTCATCTTTAGCTGAATTTATTAGGGACTGAAAAAGTGGCGGTGTGTTGTAATGGTCAAGCATAGAGGCCTTGCAGCCACTTGGCTTCTTCTATAGCTGGTCACCTTATGCAAGCCGTTCACTGTTTGTGCATTGATTTTTTATATGTAAAATGGGGATAATAGAACTTACAGGGTGGCAAGACTGTACATATTTATAGATACTATCTGTGTGCTTACTGTATGCCATGTACTGTCTTATCTTTATGTACATGGTGATGAACTCTTGTCATGGGAAGCCCTTTAAGAAATGGTATCTGGCTATAGGGTCAGGTAGCATACCCAGGCTCAGATTCTACACAAGATAACTCTGATTCAGGTAAGCAAGGGGAAGAAGGAGGAACAGTGTATTTTGGAAAAGCTCCCTGGATCCCAAAGTTGTTCTGTATTCTTCCAACTCTTTCTTGCCTACCTAATAATATCAGTATATCTGGCCTTTATTTCTAGTCATACCCTGCCCGCCTATTAAATCTTCATTACCCAGCTCATATTCTCTTCTAGCTCTGTCCTTCAAAGGAGCTGCCAACATCCTCCTCTAGACTAATCATAACAGAGGTGATTTGGTTGGAATCTGATCTTGGAAATCAGAATCCTACCAGAGTGGGTAGGATCTAGTCATCCTGTGTCTTTCTACTTGCTTTGAACTTCTCTTAATTTGCACTGAATTTTCTTTTCATATGTCTACCTTGTTTTCTCCGGAATTGTTTCTAACATACATAACAAGCCACATAACTGTAACTTATAAAATTTGCTTTTAATAATCTGTGTGCAATGATTAACATTTGGATTATGGGGACCAATCTAGCTGTTGACCATTTGAAGTAGCAGTCATCTGTCTTTCATATAACAGCTTCACAGAATTAACAGGAAATTGTTGAGATCCAGATGCTGAGTTTTTCAACTGCGTTTGTTTTATATTAACAGTGGCCATAACAATAATTTTCACACCAGTGAGCTTTTAAAATTGGATTGACTCACAATATCATTTATAAATCTCTTCAATGAAGGGGATTAACAACCTTATGTAAACTTGATGTACATTAAAGGATTTTATCTTAAATTGTAGCTTTATGGCTAAAATTTGTGAAGATTATTTGAGCTGAGAAAACTGCTAAAACATGTTTCCCTTTATTTTTGCCAAAGCTTGCCCTTATTGTTTTCTCTCTCTGCTAGCCTAAAGAACCTTCATCAGTTAATTATATTCATGACTTGTTTTATGTAATATGATACAAACTGTGAACTATTAAATTTCTTCTCACAGTTCTGTTTCATATACCTTCAAGACTGAGGCGTTTTTGTTTAATTGAGCATTTTTCCTCTATAAAAACGGGTTGAAAACAATTACAGTCATATGAAATCTGGTAATTGTGGATGAACATGTTGATGACATTATCCCTCAAGTATTAAAAATAATAAGTAAATCCAATACATTTGTTTTAAAATTCCTAATTATCTTGGGGTGATGGGGTGGCTCAGTTAGTTAAGCATCCAAATCTTGATTTCAGCTCAGGTCATGATCTGATGGTTTAGGTGTTCAAGCCCCATGTCTGGCTCAGCGCTGACAGCCTGGAGCCTGCTTGGGGTTCTCTGTCTCCATCTCTCTCTCTGCCCCTCCCTGCTCATTCTCATTCTCTCTCTCTCCCTTGCCCTCTCTCTCAAAAATAAATAAACTTAAAAAAAATAATGAAATTCCTAATTTTCTTTTACTTCTTTGCCAAGCATTTTGATATCCTCCTCCTTCCCCAGCAAATTGCTTCCCCATTTGTGTTAATGTGTACTTTGTACAGACTTTCTTTTTTCCATCAGATAGTATCATAGTTAATGGCCTCAGAGGTTTTTGGGGGGCATTCCATTATAATACAGGGTCTATACAGTGTTTTTGTTGTGTTGAAAATATGGGAAGTAGCATTTGAAATATATAATTCATATTTTGTCAAAATGACTTGTCAGATGTTAAAGTTTTCAATGATGTAGAATGTGCTGATTTTCTTACTTTTATCTCATAATCTCAATAGGACTATACAGGCTCCAACCCAAGTTCCAGTGGTTGTGTCTCCTGGGAATCAGCATTTGCATACAGTAACACTCCAGACAGTGCCAATCACAACAGTGATAGCCAGCACAGATCCATCATCGGGTGCTGGGTCTCAGAAATTTATTTTACAAGCCATTCCGTCCTCACAGCCCATGACAGTACTGAAGGAGAATGTCATGCTGCAGTCACAGAAGCCAGGCTCCCCGCCTTCAATTGTCTTGAGCCCTGCCCATGTACAGCAGGTTCTTACTAGCAATGTTCAGTCCATTTGCAATGGAACCGTCAGTGTGGCTTCATCTCCGTCCTTCAGTGCTACTACTCCTGTGGTGACCTTTTCTCCTCGAAGTTCACAACTTGTTGCTCACCCACCTGGCACCGTAATCACTTCGGTTATCAAAGCTCAAGAAACAAAAACTCTTATACAGGAAGTGGAGAAAAAGGAAGTTGAAGATCATTTGAAAGAAGACCTTGAGAAGACTGAGCAACAGCCACAGCCATACGTGATGGTGGTGTCCAATTCCAATGGGTTTGCCTCTCAGGTAGCTGTGAAACAAAATGAATTGCTGGAACCCAACTCTTTTTAATTAATATACCAAAGGAATTCTGGATGGTTGTTTTTTAATTGAACATTTCCAGTTGTATGCAAACTATCTGATTGATTCTAAGATCAGTTCTACAGAAGTTCCTAATTTTGTAGTTAATCGTTAAAAATATTAATTTAGAGTTAATTTTGACTTTGTTAGATGAGGGAGGGTACTCAAGTGCTTCTCTTTGTTCTCCAAATGTTTCAGAATTCAATTGTGAAGGAACAGGCATTTTATACTATGAAGACATTCTTTTCAGATTTTTTTTCAGTTGCTATACCATAAACGTTTTTAAAGTTTCTTTTTTAATTTTACATGGTATTAGTTTTTCTGATTTTTTTGTAAATACAGTACTTAAATATAAGGCAACAGGAAATTTATATAGGAACTATTTTCATTCCACTTCTGTAAGTTAAAGTCTTGACTCTTTCAAATGCGAGACACCTATTTTCTATGTTAAAATTATGATTTCACTTAGATTGACTTTAGTTGGTTGCACTGTATAAGGAACTATGAAGATGTAGAAAATAACATTAAATACTAAAAATTGCCCATGATACGGCTGAACTTTTTTCAGAAGCAGGATAGTATAAAAGCATCAGCCTAAGAGTGGCTCTCCTGTTGACTAGTTTGTAACATTGGGCAAAGCCACTGGATCTTTTTTTGGGCCTCAGTTCTCTCATAAAAGGAAGGGATGTGTTGGATTAGACAAGATGATCTCCAGCCTCCTTTCTGGTTCTAAATTTGATGATCCGAGCTCCTGTATCTTAAAGTTACATCAACTAAAGCATCATCAGCTTATTTCTTAATGTAAAAATGGCTAACCTATTGCAGAAAAATAAGGGGCCCTACAGCCTACAAAATTCATTCATCTGTTATCTGTAAGATCTGCTATGAATCTGAATCCTTCCCAAATACTGTGTTCATTAACTCTTTAGGCCTCTGTGTACCATAGCCCGTCAGTAAACTTACACTGGTGAGTGCTAAATGATGTGCTGCCATTCTGAAAGAGTCCAGGCTCTTTCTTTAAGGGCCCAGAAAGCAGCCATGCCATGGGCTCCTCTGGCTGAGTAGTCAGTTGCTATAAAAGCATAATTGCTTTATATTTTGGATCATTTTTTATTGGGAGTGGGGGGGTTGCATACAAAGATAATATACATATATATCTAAGTCTCAGAAATGGAATAGTTTTTAGATTACTTTTCAACTGTAAATAATGTACATTTAATTTCACAAGAAAAAATGTTTTCTGCAAATTTTCTAGTACAGCAAAGGAGAAATTTTTGTAGATGAAAAAAATCATGTTTAGAGGTCTCTTGTTCTATGTTTTCATACTACAGTGAATTTGTATTTAAACAAATTTAAATTTTGGAAGCCTCTAAATGTTTTTGTATCTTTAATTGGTTTATTGTTAAATAAATCATGTAAAAATTCTCAGTGTTTGTGTTTTCAAGCAAATATTTCTTAAGAACAAGTGTACAGAAAATGTTGCTAGTATTTGCAGTGTTATTAAGTGTTCATATGGTAAGCTCCATTGGTCAGATTAGAATTGCAGACGCATTTCCTCCTCTTTCCTTTCTGGTCTGCCAGACGGCAGCTTCCACACAGCACACAACGGATTGCCAAGCTCCAGAAATTAGAAAACAATAAAATGTTCTTAGCAATAATATTCAACACACTTTAAAAAATAAGTTTTCTAATTAGAAATTAGATCAGTTAATTGTTAAACTTGGAAAACAGAGAACCAGGAAAAGAAATTTTAAATCTCAATGCAATAACCCTGTACACAGTAGTAACTTATACACTTACTCATTTTGTCATGTGAGTTAATGTTCTTCAAAAATAGGATTTTAAAAGGAGCATTTTAGTCTCTGAAATCAGGAATGCAGTGAAAAATTTGAAGAGGCTAAATTTCCCCCAGTTTGCTACCCTTAGTTCATACCCTCTTTGTCTTTTTTCATGACTGCATTCTTTACCAAACCTTGTATAAAACACTTGGCTTAAGCATTTCTTTGAATCTTCATTTCCATATGAAGGCTCCTATGTCATGTAAAACATTAAAATACATAGGTATGCTTTCCTTCTTTAAATTATCTTTGTCAGTTTGATTTTTAGGCCCAGCTAAACACCCTAAGAGAGTCATGGAAAAGTTCTTTCTCTTCTAAAACTCTTTCTAGCTGTGCATCCCCTAATACAATCTCGTCGTAGTGACCTTCTGAACAAGAGCATAGCTCTCACTCGGTACTTGGCCTGTGAAGTTACTCTCACTGTCCTAACCTAAAAACCGGATGCTTTCCTCACTTCCCATTCATTCTTTAATCATCTGTAGTATTGTACTTGCTGTCTCTATTACCTTGAAATGACTGTTTAAAGGTCCCTAACTAGCAGTTAATTTCCATATTGCCAGATTTCTGTCCTTATCTTCTTTGATCTTTCCAACATTTAACCTTTTATAACTCACTATTTTTTTTCAAGAAACATCTTTTTTTTTTAACTTGAGAGAGAGAGTGTGTGTGAGGAGGAGGAGGAGAGGGAGAGAGAATCTTAATCAGGCTCCATGCTCACTCAGTATGGAGCCCAACACAGGGCTTGATCCCACAACCCTGGGAATATGACCTGAACTGAAATCAAGAGCTGGAGGCTCAACCAACTGAGCCACCCAGGTGCCCCAACTCACTCTTAAAGTTCTCTATCACTTTCACTGTTTTTAAAGTTTTATTTTTTATTTAAAAAGATTTTTTAATGTTTAGTCCAATTTTATTATGTAGAATCCTTCAGTGATGAACCCTTCCTTACTGTCCTCAGACAGAGTTGATGCCATGCATGGTCTTACCTCTTCTTGGTCCCACCAGCCTTATCTTCAAATATTACTCTCCAAATCCTGTCAGTTCGGATTGGGATGCTTTCAATTGCATGAAACAAAAGCCCAATTCAAAATTATTAAATAGTACAAAGTAAGAAGTTTGAAGTTAGGTTTCCAGGTTAGTTACTTCAGGAACTTAGGGGTGACAGTGAGCAACCATGTTTCTTCCCTCTCTGCTTTCCCATCCTCAACATTTTGCTTTAGTTTCCAGGATGGCTTCTGCTGTACTTGCCAGATAGCTGCAGTCATTCCTTCTAGGTTTCCGTTTGTCAGTCAGAAAGGATCTTTCCCAGAATACCCTGAACAGCCATCTCTTCAGAGCTCGTTGGCTAGATGTGTCATATACCCCTTCCTAAGCCAATTGCTGGCCAAGAAAGTAGGAACATACAGGAGAATGATGTGTCCTAGTATCACACACATCCTTCTCTCTTTATAGACACTTTAAAAAATGCTCATGCCTACATTAAACGTGTATTTCTTTCCCAAAGAGAGATCAAAGTTCTATCCAGGTACCTGATCCAGTTTTATGACTGGGATGTTCGGGATGATGTGCATCCTCAGCTGTGTGTCCCTGATTTCTTGTCTTCCACAGGCATGTCTAATATGAACACACAGAGTACTCACTCCAGGGGCAGCTTCAGGACACACTGTCCGATGGTCTAAGTTTGATGCCCTGTCCCAGGGTCACCATTTTCCCATCTTGGAATAGTTGTGTCCTCAGTGCCTTTCGTCCTGCCTTTTATACATACCTGGTCAGTTATACATACCAGGATCAGTTCTGGAGAATTCCACTTCCAAATACCAAATTGTCTGCCAGTTTGAGTTCCTGGTCGCTAGCAACAAGAGATGGATTCTGGTGTTCAGCATAAAGAAATTTTATTAGAAGAATTTTGTATAGTTCATTGAATAGACAAAAGGACTAGAGAGTTGGAGTTAACTGAGTCAAACAGCTAGGAATAAATTGCATAACTGGTTTAGTGGGGAAATTGTAGCCACTGTTGCCAAGCACTAAACTCAGCTTTGTATCACTGTCTCTGCTGCCCCAGGAATTTGATCTTTATACAAGATGCCCTACTGCATCTAGGGGCACCTGGGTGGTTCAGTCTGTTGAGCATCCAACTTCGGCTCAGGTCATGATATCGTGGCTTGTGAGTTTGAGCACGGCATGGGCTCTCTGCTGTCAATGTGGAGCTTGCTTCAGATCCTCTCTCTCTCTCTTTCTCTCAAAAATAAAAATAAAGAAGAGGGGCACCTGGGTGGCTCAATCTTTTAAGCATCCAACTTTGGCTCAGGTCATGATCTCACAGTCCATGAGTTGAAAACCCATGTCCAGCCCTGTGCTGACAGCCTGGAGCCTGCTTAGGATTCTGTGTCTCCCTCTCTCTGCCTCTCCCCGACTCACTCTCTCTCTCAAAAATAAACATTTAAAAAATAGCTTATGGAGCTATAATTGACATACAATAAATTGCACATGTTTAAAGAGTATAAACTCATGAAACCATCACAATAATCAAATAGTGAACCCACACACCATTTGGTGAACATTATCCTAAAAGGTACTGTGCCTCTTTGTAACTACTCCCTTCTTGCCTGTTCCACGTCCAGTGGACCACTGATCTGCTTTCTGTCACCACAGATAATATTGGTTTGTGTTTTCTAGGATTTTATATAAATGGAATCATAAAGTATATACTATTTTTTGTCTAGCTTTTTTCACTTAGCATAATTGAGATCCATCCATGTTGTGTATCATTTTACCATTCCTTTTATAACTAATATTCCATTACATAGATACATTGTAGTTTGTTTATCCATTCACCTGTGGTTGGACATTTGGGTTTCTAGTTTTCAGCTATTACCATTAAAGCTGCTATGAATATGCCTGAACAAACTTTTATTTGGACACACTTTATTTCTTGCATAAATACCTAGGAGGGTGTCTGGCTGGGTCATGTGACAGTTGTGCCATTTTACATTCACACCAGCAGAGCATGAGTGTTCCATTTGTACTATCCACGTAGTCTCCAACACGGTTGGTCTTTTATATTTTAGCCATTTTAATGGGTGTATAGTGGTATCTCATTGTGGTTTAATTTACATCTCTTTAATGATGTTGATTTTGAGCATCTTTTTTAAATGTTTATTTTTGAGAGAGAGTGTGTGTGAGTAGGGGAGGGGCAGAGAGGGAGACAGAGAGAGACACACACACAGAATCCAAAGCAGGCCTCAGGCTCTGAGCTTTCAGCACAGAACCTGACACAGGGCTCAAATCCATGACCCACGAACCATAAGATCATGAGCTGAGCCAAAGTTGGATGCTTAACCGACTGAGCCACCCAGGCGTCCCTGATTTTGAGCATCTTTTGATGTGCTCATGTGACATACATATATCTTCTTTGATGAAATGATTGTTAAAAAATTTTTTGCCCATTAAAAATTCTGTTGCTTTCTTATTACTGAGTTTTGAGATCTCTTTATAAATTCTGGATGCAAGTTCTTCATCAGTTATATGAATGGCAAGTATTTTTAAGAAACCTTTTAATTTTGGTAAGTTCTAAATTATCAACTTCTTCCTAAGGGTCATGCTTATGGTGTCATGTCTAAGAAGTCTTTGCCTAATCCAAAGTCACTGAGATTTTTATAGAAGAAAACTTCTATAAGTTTTATAGTTTTAAGTTTTACATTTGGTCCATGCTCCATTTTGAGTTCATTTCTATAGATGATGCAAGGTATGTATTGGAAGTTCACTGTTTTGCTTTTGTATATTCAGTTTGTTGAAAACACTGTCCCTTTCCATTGAAAAGTCTGAAAAGACTATCCCTTTCAAATATCTGCCCTGAATTATCTTTGGACTTTTGTTGAAAATCACTTGTCCATATATGTACAGGTGAATGTATGGACTCTATTCTGTTCTATTGATCTAGTTTGGTGTGTTGAAATCAGTAGTGATAGTTCTCCAACTTTGTTATTTTTCAAAGTTGATTTAACTGTTCTAATTTTGTATTTCCATTTGAATTTGCAGACTTGGTTTCTCAACTGAAACAGATTTTTCTGTTTGGGAAAATGCCTTTGGGATTTTGATTGGGATCATGTTGAACCCATTGATCAATTTGTGAAGAACTGACACTGTAACAATATTGAGTCTCCAAAGATGCATCTCCATTTGTTTAGGTGTTAACTTCTCTCAGCAATGTTTCATAATTCTCAATGTATACTTTTTACATATCCTTTGTCAGACTTATTTTCCAGTATTTCATATTTTGACACTATTGTAAATGTCATAAATTTCAAATTCTGACTGTTGCTGATTTTGTTTCTAATTTTTATCCCCTATTTATTGAGGCATGAAGGGTAGAAATCTTATGTGTACAACTCAATAAAGTTTTACATCAATATATCGGTGTAATTGCCACCTAGATCAAGATATGTAACATTTCCAGTACCCAAGAAGTTTCCCTCATGGCTCTTCTCAGCCAGGAGATCACTTTCTGGTCTCCCTCAGAATAGTTTTTATCTTCATATAAATGGAATCAATCAGGATGTACCCTGGCTCGCTTCTTTGACTCAACATTATGTATGTGAGGTTCCTACATTTTGTTTTATGTATCTCGGAATTCACTAATCATTGTTCCATAGTATTTTTCTCCTATCAAAGGACATTTATTTCCATTTTTTCTTGTGACTAATGCTGGAATCAATATTCTTGTATGGAAACTAGGTACTCTTTTCCCTTGGGGATATGCCCAGTGGTAGAATTTTTGGGTGATAGGGTATATGTATGACTAGCTTTAGTAGATAGTGTCAAAAGTTTTCTAGGGGCGCCTGGCTGTGGAGCATGTAACTCTTGATCTTGGAGTTATAATTCGAGCCCCATGTTAGGGTGTAGAGATTAGTTTTAAAAAATCTTAAAAAAAAATAAATAAAAGGTTCTCTAAAGTAATTACACCAATTTATACTCCCACTAGCAATATACACAAGTTATAGGTGCTCCATATCCTTGCCTAGGCTTGGTATTGGAATTCCTTTTAAACAGTTCTGGTGAGTGTTTAGTACCAAAGTATGACTTTAGTGTCAATATAGCTATTGATGTAGAACTTTTTTTCCTATGCATATTGGCCATTTAGAGAATATTTGAAAATCAACCAAAGTAATTCACTTTAAAGAAAAAATAGATATGAACATTTCAATAAAGGCAGGAAAAGCATATGCTCTTGAATGCCCTCCCCTGATGTTATAGCCAAGAGAGAAAGTCCATTATCACTATTCTATTCAACACTATACGAGACGTACCAGCCAGTGAAAGACAGCAAGAAAAAGAAATGAATGGTATAATCATTTCACAAGACCTTAAACAATCTTTATTCATAGATGAAAAATTATAATCCTAGAAATTCTAAAAGCACCTACAAGGTATTTGAAATATAAGGTCAATATGTAAAAATCAATACTGTTTCTATGTATCAATAACAAAGAAGTAGAATATAAGATTTTTATTTTTTTAACGTTTTTTTTTTTTTTTATGAGAGAGAGAGAGAGAGAGAGCACGCGCAAGTTGGAAAAGGACAGAGAGAAAGTGAGACACAGAATCCGAAGCAGGCTCCAGGCTCTGAGCTGTCAGTACACAGCAGAATGTGGGGCTCGAACTCACAAACTATGAGATCGTGATCCAAGCTGAAGTTGGACGCTTAACTGACTGAGCCACCCAGGCTCATTAAAAAAACGTTTAAAATGTCATTTAAAATAGCATTTAAAAAGCCAAATAGAGGGTCAGGGTGGCTGAGTTGGTTAAGTGTCTGACTTGATTTAGGCTCAGATCATGATCTTATAGTTTATGAGTTCCAAACGGGACTATGTGCTGATAGGTGGGAGCCCACTTGGAATTCTGTCTCCCTCTCTGCCTCTCCCCTGCTCCCACACCTGTCTCTCTCTCTCAAAATAAATAAGCTAAAAAAAAAAAAAAGCCAAATACCCAAATATAGATCTAATGAAAGATACGTGAGACCTCTACACTGAAATTTACAAAACTGTTGAGGGTAGTTAAAAGAGCACTTAAATGGAAGGTGTAAGGATGAGACTTACAACTAACTCAGTATTAAGATGTCAGTTTTCTCTTCACAGATCCACAGATCCACAGACCCAGTGCAAGGCCAATTAAAATCCCAACAGGGCATTTTTTTTAAGTTGACAAGCTCATTCTAAAATTTATAAATAAATGGAAATAAATTGTATAAGATGTATAAAATAATGGCAATACAGAGGATTTGAAATAGCCCAAGTAACCTTGAAAATTTGTAGGACCTCAAGATCTACTATAAAGCTACATCAATTATGATAGTGTAGTACTGATACAAGTAGTGTCATCTACTTGACAACAAAGGTACCTGTAAGAATTTAATGGGTGGTTCTGTCAGTTGAGTGTCCAACTCTCGATTTCTGCTCAGGTCATGATCTCATTCATGGGATCGAGACCCACATCAAGTTGTGCACTGACAGCATGGAACCTGCTCGGGATTCTCTCTCTCTCTCTCTCTGTCTGTTCCCACTTGTGCACATTCTCTCTCTCTCTCAAAAATATACAAATAAAAAATGAAAAAGAATTTAATGGGGGAAATAATAAAAAAATAAATAGTATTTTCAATAAGTAGGGCTGGGTCAATTGGATATCCATATTGGGGGAAAAGAACTTTGATCTCAGCCTCATACTTTTTTTAGAAATTAATGAGCTAAATCATAGTTCTGGATGTCAAAGCCAAATTAATAAAACATCTAGAAGAGAGCACAGAATATCCTCATGGCCTTGGAGTAGGTGAAGCCTTATTAATATGATACAAAAAGCACTGATCTTAAAAGATCAGCACACCCAGCCAGTGTTACCTCACATATTTCTGCTCTTACCTTTCTCTCCATTCCTACAATCACTGACCTATTTAAGAGAGTCACTTTGGCTTGTAACACAGCAGTTGTCGCCCAACTATTCTTTTCCCTTCTTTCTTCCATAGCACAGAGACAATAACATACTTTTAAAAATGCAAATGTGACTGTTATTGCCTGTTTAAGTTAGAAATCCTGTAATGGGTTGATTTCACATCCAAACTGCTCAGAAGACTACAGCTGTTTATGACCTGGCATTTCACCTAACTTGAATTTTGGCTCTACCAATTTTAGGGTTCACTTGATTGTTTTTCTAACACACGTTCTTGTCTGTTCAAAATCCCTTTTCCATTTCCTTCATCCACTAATTCTCATTTAGCTTTTGAGGCTGAGACTTAGGTATCGCACCTTTTAAATCCATCCTTTTACTTTATTATGGGCTAAAGTGCTTGTCCTTGCTACCATGACTATTCCCGTTCACTTTAGCATTTAAAACAGTGAATTTAAATTTCTGGAGGAGATATTTACATATGTGAATCCCAGGGTTTAGTTTAGATTTTGAATGTAGTAGACACTCAAGTTCATTTGCTTGTTTAACCTCTACTGACGCAGCTCAGTCCCACTCCCTCCTCCTTCCTTCACTCCTATTCCATGGAACGTGCTGGAAGCTTCTATCTGATCTTCGCGTGTCAAAGGACGGTAAGACAGGCTAGGACCCAAGTAGGTTGGAAACGTAAAACAGTACTGACTCAACCTTAGACGACCTTCCTCCCTTCGGTGCCTTCAAATGTAACAAGTTTTCTTCTCACTCGGGGAAGCTAGCAAAAAAAAGCTGGGTCTCTGGAGCGCTGGGTAGTGGAACAGTACATCAGCACCGGAACCAAAGTGCTTCCTTCAACCTAGCCATCTGCAAGGGCAGGACGATTTCCGGCAAGTCCCTGTCCGTTAGGATTCCCAGCGCATCAATCACAGAATCTAAGCGCAAGCCGGAACTACGCTCCCGGAAAAGACCACGAAGCAGCGAACGGCGTCACACGACACGAAAGCCTCGGCTGCCTGGGAAGCCATGATAAGAATTGTAGGGAGCTGTGGTGAAAATGGAGTCCGATGTGGCTTAATATTAATAGGGGTGCAAACTCTCCCAAACGTCACAGTTCCCTAGGGAATAACAGTATGGCACAAAGATGCTTTTGAACTACTACCCTTGAATGGTCTTATTGGAGTGCGGAGATGTGAATTGCCCACGCGTCCGTAACCATGGCTGCGAAGGGCGGGGACTGGGAGCGCAGGTCACGGGAGGGGCCTGGCCGCGAGACTCAGTCCTCCACGGTCCCAGCCCGCCCTGCGCTCGCTTTTCGTCTCCCCTCCCCCCCCGCCGCACGCTGCGTGGCTGCTCGTTGGCTACTTAGGACGGAAGCTCAGTTGGTGTTTCTCCAGAAGTTTCCCCCTTGGGCGGCGGCGCAGCTCTTAACCTCGGTGGTAGCAGCTTTAGCAGCAACAGCGATCATTAGGGATGGCGGCAGCTGCAGCAGGACCTGCAACAGCGCAGAAGTGCGTGTTTTCCTTCTTTCTATTACTTATGTTTATCTCCCCCTCCCACCCACGCTCTCCTTAGTGAGCATGTCGCTGTTTTTCCCTGGCAGGTTTTTCCGGAGCTTCTCAGATGCGCTGATCGACGAGGACCCCCAGGCGGCGTTAGAGGTGAGAGAACCAGTCTCCGCTTCTTTCACTCTTGGGGGAGCGCGGCCCCCACGGGTTATAGCGGACCCCGCCTCTTCGCAGCACTGCCTTCCTGGGATCGGGGTTCCTATTTTTGTTGTGTATCATCTCTGATACTGACAGTGGCCCAGTCACTCCAGACCCTTGTTCATGCCCCCTCCCACTCGTTGACCGTTACTGCATCCTCGTAGTTGCTTAGCAATACCTTCTTTATTTCTTGGGGGCGTAGTTAACGTTCATAGTTGGTCTGGATGCAATGCTTTTTAAATGTCGTTTGTGACTAGAAGAAATCTAGGCTTGATAATACTTGTTTATTCTGTTTTTCATTCGATCATTATTCTTGCTGTGCTAAAAAAAAAAAAAAAGTGCAGATTGCTGGAACAAAAACCTTTTACCATGTTTCTAAATATTTCCAGGTATCCTGGCCTATTCCAGTTGTCCTGCTCGTTATTCACTCATTTATCAAAACAAAATTTATTTGGAGTTTCTTTGTACAAGACACTACTTGCTGTGGATTAAAGTCATGTATTATGTCTTTTATGTGTATTTACAAGACACTTTGGGTTTATGTGAAGTGAAAGACTATATTATAAAGCCATAAAGAGAAGCTCAAAGAGCAAGATTTAAATAATAATGAAAGCTAATAAAGAGAGCCCAAGCTAGGGATACATGATGCAGTTGTTCGCAAAATATAGCCAAGGCTTTCTTGCTTTGAAGCAGGAGAGAAAGAGGAAACCAAACCTTGTCCGTTTGTCACATCTCATACAGGTAAGGTTAGGATTTAAGGCAAAAGATATTTTTTCCTAGCTAGCTGCTAAGAGAAATTTGCCACACAGGTAGTAGAGTCTCTCTGGAGAGGTGATACCTGAGAGGACCTGAAGGAGGATGATGGGAAGCTTTGGGAAAAGAGCACTCCAGGCAGGAAAAGAGCCATTGCAAAGCTCATGAGGCGGCCTATTCAAGGAGCAGCAAAAAGGCCCCTGTAACTAGAGGGGGATTGAAAGAGGAGTGAGCAGTGGTGCCAGGAGGAAACAGGGGCGAGGGCCTTCTAAGTTAGGGTGTGTTGTTTTGGATCTAGAAGGGTCCTCAGATAAAATGGTTGGTTCCTTCGTTGTGCTATAACGTTGCTGGCCAGGCTTCTGGGATCAGGATTAAAATAATCTTACAGGAGGCACTGAGCAGTTTTCTCTGTAATTCAGTATGTCATTTAGACGACTATTAAAATTTCAGAAGCTACATTTGCTGGGATCCTAGCCCTAGTGCCTTCTTTGGAAATCGAGTTTATACGGGTTGCTTTTAAAGGGTATTATTGTCATGGATTTTGTTGTCACTTTTCATCTCCTTTGTTTTACTTAAAATTTTTTGATGTATGTTATGTGTAAAATAACAAATCTTAAGTCTTCAGCTACTGAAGTTGTAGTTTTACATATGCGTATACCCCCCAGATCAAGACAGAGAACACTTCTGTCCTCAGAGCTCCCTAATCCTTTCTCCCAGCCAGTAGTTCCCATTTCCACTAGGAAACTCCCATTCTGACCTCCATCACCGTTAGTTTTGCTTGTTCTTGTACTTCCTATAAACAGAAATGGATGGACTAATTACTTGAAGTCAGTACTCTGTCTTGCTTTAAACATGTGAGATGTGTACATATTGTGTGGAGTGGTTATGTTTTTCACTGCTGTGTAGTATTTCATTTTATAAAAATACAGCACAGGGGCACGTAGGTGTCTCAGTTGGTTCAGGTCATGATCCCAGGGTTGTGAGATTGAGACCCACGTCTGGCTCCATGCTGAATATGGAGCCTGCTTAAGATTCTCTCTCCCTCTCCCTCTATCTTTCCCCCACTCAACACATGTGTATGCTCTCAAAAAAAAAAAAAAAACAAAAAAACAAAACACAATTTATACTAACAGTAGATGTTTAGGTTATTTTCAGTTATTAGCTAGTATGAGTAAAGCCACTGGGAATTCCTTGTATGCGTATTTCGGTGAACACATGCACTTTCCTTTGTGGGCATATACCTAGGAGCAGAACTGCATCGAAGAGGCATACAGTTAGCGTTAGTACCTTGGTTCTTCAAGTGTGGCTTTTGAACCAGAAACATCAGCATCACCTGGGAATTATTAGAAATGCAAATTCTTGGATCCCACTTTAGATGGACTCAATGTTCTTGTAAGTCTAGTACTTACCCTTCCATTTTACAGAAAAATACAGACCCAAAGAAATCCAAATAATCTGTCACAGCACTGAGATGTATATAGCCAATTAGAGGCAGAATGGGTGCCTCAGGACACAAATTTCCACAGTCTAGTGTTGTAGAAAAGTAATTCTCAAAAATAACCCCAGACTACCTGCAGCAGCGTCACCTGGGAACTTGCTAGAAATGCACATTCTCAGGACCCAGAACCTATCTGAGTCAGAAACTGGGAGTAGGGAGAGCCAGTTATTTTAAGAGGAAGTGTTCTTTTTATGAGACTGACACGCTACTAACGAGGCACCTAGAAGTGTTCTTTTTATTAAGCTTGAAGACCTTGTTACAAAGACAAAGAGGTAAATGTTAATTACTAAGTAATTAGTAGTGATAAGTAAGGCTGGAACCTTGATGAGAGGATCTTTCTCCCTAGATTTCCTCAAGGGCTGGTTTAACAGTACTGTTGACCCTTGAACAGCATGGGTTTGACTGCATTGGCCTAACTTATATGTGGATGTTTAATATGTGCTGTTCTGTAAATGCTTTTTCCTTGTGATTTTCTTAATTTTTTTCTCTAGCTTTATTGTAGAAATGTAGTATATAATACATACAACATTCAGAATATGTGTCATTTGACTATGTTATCGGTCAGGCATCTGGTCAACAGAAGTCTGTGGGTTAAGTTTTGGGAGAGTTACAAGTTATACTCAGATTGGATTTCTGACTGTGTGAGGGTCAGTACCCCTAACACACCTCATTGTTTAAGAGTCAACCAGTCGTTTTGAAATTCAGGACACTTGATGTTGCATCAGTTAAAATGTTACTTTTTTGGGGGTGCCTGGGTGGCTTAGTCAGTTAAGCAGAGGACTTCAGCTCAGGTCATGATCTCACGGTTCGTGGGTTCGAGCCCTGTGTCATGTGTCAGGCTGTGTGCTGAGAGCTCAGAGCCTGGAGCCTGCTTCGGATTCTGTCTCCCTCTTTCTCTGACCCTCCTCTGCTCACACTCTTTCACTCAAAAATAAATAAACGTTAAAAAAATATTTTAAATGTTACTTAAAAAATTTTTTTTATGTTTATTTTTGAGAGAGAGAGCGAATGTGAGCAGAGGAGGGGTAGAGAGAGAGGGAGACCCAGAATCGAAAGCAGGCTCCAGGCTCTGAGCTGTTAGCAGAGCCCCATGTGGGGCTCAAAATCACAAACCGTGAGATCATGACCTGAGCCAAAGTCGGATGCTTAACCGACTGAGCCACCCAGGCGCCCCAGTGTTACTTTTTCTTTTAAGTTTATTTTGAGAGAGTGAGAGAGAGCGAGAGTGAGCAAGCACAAGAGCGAGTGGGGGCAGAGCAGAGGGAAAGGGAGAATGAGAATCCCCAACAGGCCCCAGGCTGTCAGCACAGAGGCCCATGCAGGGTTTGAGCTCACAAACTGCAAGATCATGACCAGAGCTGAGATTAAGAGCTGGATGTTCAGCCAACTGAGCCACTCTGGAGCCCCTAAAATGTTACATTTTTATATAAGACCATCCAATTAGAATTAAAGGGGAAATGTATCAAGCTGATTTCACATTTTTCATTCATTCAACATACAATATACATTAGTGGTGAATTTTGTGCTGGTAGTCAGGGATCTAAAGATGAAAAGACTACATTGAGCCAGTTCGCAGTCTAGTTGAGAGAGAGACACATCAACAGATTATTAGAATATAAGGTAAATATTCTAATGGAGCAGTGTATGAAACACACTGAGAACATAGCAGAGTAGAGGCTAACTAGGGCAGTCAGAAACTTTACACAGGATATCTCAGTTCACTAGGGAGAGGAAACATATGTATGGATCATGAGATCTTTTGAGACCCAGTATAAACAAGAGCACAGGCTTTGGGGGTGCCTGACTGGCTCAGTTGGTAGAACATATGAATTTTGATCTCCAGATCATGAGTTTGAGCTCCACATTGGGGGTAGAGTTTAATTAAAAAAAAAAAGCCACACAGTCTCTGGAATTAGAGTACTTGGATCCAAATCCTGGTTTCATAATAAATCCATAAGCTCAGGAAAATTCCTCTTGTCACTCTAGATCAGGTTTCCTATGAAGTGGGACCAAATAGGACCTATTTGAAAGGGCTGTTAGATAAGTAATGTAAGGTTCAAGTTGAGGCCTTTAGAGTAGGAACCTTGTAGCATATCTGCTCTTTAGGTTCTAGTCACATTGGCTTTTTTTGTCAGTTGCATGTGTCATGCCCAGTTCTGGTGGATGATCTATGGATTTGCAGTTCCTTTTGCTTAAAATGTACTCTCTTGTACTATCTCATTTTGCTTGGAGATGCTCATCACTTGAGAGTTCAGCAGAAATGTCATCTCAGAGCTTTTTTTCCCTCAGACCATCCTGTCTAAAATGGGACCCATTATAAACTTCAAGGAGGCAGGGATTTTGTGCATTCTTTTTTTTTTTTTTTAACGTTTTTTCATTTTTGAGAGACAGAGACCACGTGAGTGGGGTGCGGGGCAGAGAGAGTCTGAAGCTCTGAAGCGGCTCCAGGCTCTGCGCTGTCAGCAGAGAGCCCAATGTGGGGCTCAAATCCGTAAACCATGAGATCATGACCTGAGCCAAAGGCAGACGCTTAACTGAGCCACCTGATGCTGCCACCCCCGGTACCCCCAATAATTCTTGGAACATTTGAGGTGGATGGGTATTGCATTTTATTCACAAGGCAGCTGAGGCTAAAGAGATTAACTTCCTCAAGGTTATATAGTTGATAAGTGACAAGTCACTTGTCAAGGCATCAGGGTCATCCTCTGGAGGAGGAGGTAGGTCTAAGAATGTGTAATATTAAAAGTTTGGTAGCTGACTTTAAAGATGCTGAGCATTGAAAGCTTTGTTGAGAGCATAGCTGGTTAGCATAAATGTACAATGTTACCAGTTCTGCTTGGTTATGTGGTTTTCCTTTAGCAGTGCTGGATAGCTTAGGAAGGGAGAAGGGGTGATACTCTTGTTTATCATCTGTGGTTGGGGTTTGTGTGGCTAGAAGAAAAAGGGAAATGGAGTCAAATTGAGATATCTAGAGCTACATGCCTTCAATAGTTATTTCCCTCTGAGCAGTCTGCGTTAGCTTTTAACCTTAACAACAAGGTATCTTGTTGGGTAGCATTTTTACAAAGCCTAAAACTTTAAAGATGTGGAAATTCATTTTTCAGATCCAAATTTTAAACAATTTTAATGCTTTAATAAGGAGTTTTTTCCCCTTGTTCTGAATTATCAGGGTATTTCCTTCAGTATTATCAATGTAATTATACTTTATAGTTCACTGAGTTTATTTTTAGAACTATAAATTGCTTGACTATAAAGTAACTCATTTAATGTAAATATATATCTCTAGACATGTTCACAGTATATTTCCCATTGGTCTGCATTACATAATGGCCTTTTGCCACTATGATCAAACGTTGGCACTGAAGTCCTTGCCTTTGAGATACCTCTCTTAGTCCCTTTGTACTCTAGCGGTGATCAGCTGTTGTCACAGAAAGAGTAGAACTCCCAAAACATGCCACAGTCCATTGTAGTTACTACAACCACAAATCATTGTTTTAACTTCACTTTTTCTGGTTTTATTATGTGTATTGCTTATTCAAAATAAATGGGTTATTGCACTTTATGATTTATATTTGTGTCATAATGTTCAGTTTGTGTTCTTTCGGTAACTTTTCAAACATAGCAACCTAATAAGTGAATTGCTTTATTTAACTGAATTATATAACTGTTTCTCCTTAACCAGCAGTTAGTTTATATTTTTAAAGGTTATTTGCAAGTTGGTTGTTTGAAATTCAGAAGTTTTTACTTGACTCCCTTTTTAATTATCTTTGTACACCCAGTATCTGTCCTGGCTTTGTTATGTAACGGATGTTTAAAAATACTTTATAAATTAATAATCCGGGGCGCCTGGGTGGCTCATTCAGTTAAGCATCTGACTCTTGATTTCAGCTCAGGTCATGATCTCACAGCTTGGGCTCTGTACTGACAGTGTGGAGCCTGCTTGAGATTCTCTCTCCCCCTCTCTGTCTGCTCCTCTCCCCCCTCTCTCACGCTCCCAAAATAAATATTAAAAATAAAACAATTAGGTGATCTAGATATTAATATAACTTATAGTAGCTTTTTTGACCTGAAATAATACCTGTTTTCTTGCTGAGGAGAGGCTAGAAATTTGGTTTGAAGATATATTTTAGTAGATAGGTAAGAAGCTATCAGCTCTTTTCAAAATTGTTGAAAGTTTAGTGCAAGATGGTATCATTTAACTTAGGAATTTTAAAGTATCAGGAAAACATAGTAATACAAATATCATTGGTGTGTGAATTTGAATTCTGGATTTGAATCCTGTCTCTGGCATAGTCTCATCACTAACTAGAAAGTAAGGGAATGCATCTCCTGTGCACATCTGGGGGAAGAGCTTTCCAGTGAGAGAAGCAGCAGGTGCAGAGGCCTAAAGGGTTTGAAGATCAGCAAGGCGGCCACTTTGCCTAGACTAGACGAACAAGGGGAAGAGTAGTAAGGGATGACGGGGAAGAGCTAACAAGGGTTGTATCAGGGAGGGCCTTGTAGTTGCTGGAAGAACTTGCACTGTTGTTCTGAGACAGCTCAAAGACATTGGAGATTTTTATGCCTGTTGACATAAACAAGATCTTGATTTTCATTATTGCTTCAGTTAGGGTGATAGAGGTGAAGATGGTAAAAAAAAAATGGTGTGAATTTTAGATGTATTGGATTTTAGGTAAATGATTACCACGTATAGTATTCTTACTTTGTGAGAACCACACTACTAGGTTAAAACAAAGTTAATGATGTATGACTTTTGAAATAATTTTACTTTTTAAGGAAACTAACAAATCCCTAGGGTGTGTGAGCACTAGGTAGAGAATGAAAGCATTCCTATTTGCCTGTATTTGTCCTTGGCCAATTGTGATCCTGCTGTGTCTTCTTGCATCCTTGTTTCAGCTACCACTTACTGTGACTGCCCAAGGTGGCAAACTTTTAATCTCATGTTAAATCTTGATCAGTTGATAGTAGCTTTCTATGAGATACTGTATCTGGGCTTTAAAGAGAATGCTGTAATTTCTTAAGGTTGTTTGCCATTGACAGAGGATAGGAGAGGGCTAGGCCAGATAAGCTTGATTGTGTCTTTATTGATCCTTTTAACTTCCCTGAGATCTAGATTTAACTTGTAGGTTTTTTGTTTGTTTCTATTGGACAGCTTTTGTAGGTATGTCAACTTGTACATGATCTTTGAGTCTTTTCCAAACTAGGAGGAGAAAATCTGTAATGGTCAATGTATATCATCTGAATTCTTCAGAATAAATGAGGTGATAATTACCATTTATTAAGTTTCTACTATAGGCCAAGAATCATGCTAAAGATACTACATTAGATTGTAGGCTTTGGTAGGGGGGAGTGGAGAAGGGAAGATACTGACCCTTTTGTGAAGAAAAGCTCTAGACTTACTTTAATTCTCTGTTATCTTTTCTCCAAATAGCTTATGATGATAGGTTATTTGATTAAAAATCATGTTTAATTAGAATTCAGTTGCTTTCAAAAAACACTTACTAACACTCAACATGTTTATATTTTAGGAGCTGACTAAGGCTTTGGAACAGAAACCAGATGATGCACAATATTATTGTCAAAGAGCTTATTGTCACATCCTTCTTGGGAATTACTGTGGTAACTTTTCTTACTGACTATATTGTTTCTTCTTAATAAGTTGTAAATTTTGCCCAACATGCAGTGAATCTCATACAGTAGAGATTGTCTTTGAAGATTTTTAAATTGGTCTTTCATACAAGGTGTGAAGTAGCTGAAACATGACAAACATGTTGAGCAACACCCAAACAAGTGTTCTGGGTATCTTGTCTTCCTTCAATGGGTGGAGAATTTATATGGATTTCATTTGTAGTTATTTTATATGCTAACAAAAAATAGCATTACATTTACTATTTCACAGAGTTTAAATGAAATGCTCTTATTTGCAATTTTTATAAAAAAATATGTATTATGTAACTATAATTTTTTGAATAGAGGATCTGGGTAGGGAAAAATTAAATACCTTGAGACAAATTACATAAATGAGATTAATGAGAAAATTGGATGAACTTTATCACAGAGCTATATTCATTGACCGAATAGCTTTAAAAAGGAAGCTAAATATTAGGCTCATAAGATACGAGGGTTAAGTTTTTTGAATTATATCTTGGAGCTTTTCCTAATTTAAAAGCATTTGTCCATTTTCAAACTGGAAAACTTAAAAATCTAAGGCTGATTCAAATTTTGTATGTAACTTGTTAGGATGCACAATTAACTGACTAACAACCCCATTTTTTTTGTATGTAGATGCTGTTGCTGATGCAAAGAAATCTCTTGAACTTAATCCAGATAATTCCATTGCTATGCTGAGAAAAGGGTATGCAATAACCTGTCTTCTAATTGAATCTGGACTATTGATAGTAGGTTTTTAGTTGAATAAATTAATTTTAAGTCTTATGTAAATAGTAAATTCTGTATTTATACATCTTAATATATTTTATAGCTGTGATAGGATTTAATTTTAAATATAATTTTATACTTGTATAACTATAATATGTGGTAAGATATATAATTAGTGCTTTTTAAAATAGCGATGATTGAAGTAATTGCAAGGTATAGATGCAAGTAATGGATTTCATATCCCTGTTTACTCAGTGTTTGGAATTTACTATATTTAAGTGAGCAGGGAATATTTATTTCTCAACCAAGCTGGACAAGCTATATTTAATGCCGTGGAAGCTCTGTATCTGTGTACTTTATATCACAGCTTGTTTCTGTATACGTATAACTTTATTCTTAAGAAACTTCTCTAGTTTCTTGGTATAATTATATTTTGGAATAAGCAAGTGTACATAATTAAAATCAAGAAATTCCTTCTGAAATGAGTTCCAAAGTTGGGTTTTAATGGGAAATATATTTTATGCTACATTATATTAGAAAACTTCTTGGTTTATTAACATATACTTAAAATTATTTCGTTTGTCAGTAGAGCATGCTAAGATATTTAATTAGAAAGCCTTTTTTCACGATCTCATGTGTGTGTGGTATTTGTTTTTAATACGCTCATGCAGGATATGTGAATACCATGAAAAGAACTATGCTGCTGCTCTAGAAACTTTTGTAGGCGGACAGAAATTAGATAGTAAGTATTGGAATTGTATGTTAATAATCTAATCCATTTCTGTGTTTTAAAACCATAGCTCAGTTTTGTTAGTGTAATCTCAAATTCATTGTAGAAACCTAACCTTTTTTTCTTTTCTTACTGACATTTCTTGTTGTTTGCAAAAGTTTACTTAAAATTGATTAAATTATCCTTTCTTTAGCATTTAAATCAGATAAACTTTACCATTAGAAGTTAAAAACTGTATAGAAACACTCAGTGAGCTCCCTTTACTTAGTCTGGCTTTATATTTTTCTAATCGACAAGTGAAAGTTTCATTTGCTCTTTTTTCGCAAGTGTATTCAGTTTAAGTTATTCAGTTAGCTAAGATAGGAAGTTTTTTAGCAAAGATTTTTATTAAGAAGTGTCAGTTTGGGTAAATTTTAATAGGAAGAAACTTGGAGTTTTCAAAGTAGTGTGAGTTTTTAATATCAGCTTCAGAGAGGTATATGAAAATTAGTAGTATGGATGTTTGTGCACGTGTATAGAAATTCTAGGAGCCAAAAAACCAGAAAAGTCGGCAAAATACTGAAAGACAACAGTTGTAAGTAATCTCATAGATAATTGTAGACTACAGAGTTCTTACTGTGTACTGTCATGTTATCTTTCTCTAATGATAGAGTCTTTTCACAGTTCACTACAGCAGTGGTTCCCAGCTAGGGATGATTTTGCTCCTTGGGACATTTGGTAATGTCTGAGGAGATTTTTGATGATCATGACTGGTGGATGAGGGATGTGCTGTTGACATCTAGTGAGTAGAGGCCAGTGATACGGCTAAACATTCTACGTTGTACAGGATCGTCCCTCACAACAGAGAAGTATCTTGTCCAAAATATCAGTAGTGCTGAGGTTGTGAATCCCTAAAGTATTGATTATGGTTTTATATTTCTAAAAATTTACTGTTGTATTCTTTTGAGTATTTGCTTTTCTCCTGTATATGTGCTCAAGAGAGGACAGTGCACTGAACTTTTGCAATTGGAACCTACAAATTAGGAAAGAGTGGTAGTGTGTGAATCATTAGGCTTTTTGCTTAGCAAGCCAGCGTATCTGCATTCCTAGCAAATTCTAGAATCCAGTTATCTTGTTCATCGATGCATATATGAAAACTCTGAAGAGACATGAATCATTCCACCTTGTAGACTTCTAGTCCCATTCCTTATTTCTTTTTCTAGATCAATAGAAAGTTTCCCACCTAAAATTTTTCTTTATTAACACCTTATTGCCATTGACTTTTATCTTAGAATTACTTTAGTCTGCCTTAAATGAAAATGTCTGTGTTTTGGTAAAATTGCTGTTGACAATATTTAATTTAAAAACAAATTTGCCTTTTAATTTAAATATAGGGAAAATTTATGTTGTTAGAATTCCCTTAACAGACAAGATAAAAAATTTATAACTCAGAATATTCCTTTTTTCCCATTGCTATGGTAGAAAGCTTGGTTTTATTTATTGATTAATTTGAATTATAGGTTATTCAAATAAAAGATTTTGATGTAATTTTTTCCCCCACTAGAATGAATGTGTACATGTATGTAGGTATTAGTTAAGGCCTGTGTAGTTGAATTTTATTTATAAATTAATATGTTAAGAAATTTTAAAAAAGGTTTTTTTAATGTTTCTCCTGCTCTGTCTCAAAAAGAGGGACAGAGCACAACTAGGGGAGGAACAGAGAGAGAGGGAGACACAGAATCCAAAGCAGGCTCCAGGCTCTGAGCTGTCAGCACAGGGCTTGAACCCACGAACCATGAGATCATGACCTGAGGTGAAGTCGGATGCTTAACCAACTGAGCCACTTAGGCACCCCATTTTAAGAAATTTTTATTTCTCAAAATAATCTTGCTCATAATTAGATTAATTATGTAAACTTTTATTTAGAGTCCTTTTAATAATTTTTAACATTTCATTAGACCCTATACTGTTTAGATATTATCATTGTTTTAAGTCTTTTAATAGTTTGCTTACATGTGTGTTTACATTGCTTTTATTTTTTTTTAAATTTTTTTTAACGTTTATTCATTTTTGAGAGACAGAGTATGAGCAGGGCAGGGGCAGAGAGAGAGGGAGACACAGAATCTGAAGCAGGCTCCAGGCTCCAGGCTGTCAGCACAGAGCCCGACGTGGGGCTCAAACTCACGAACCATGAGATCATGACCTGAGCCGAAGTCGGATGCTCAACTGACAGAGCCACCCAGGCGCCTTACCCTGCTGTCTTTTAAATGTATAGTTATCCATCTGTAGTCTGTTGGCTGCCATGGAATCTGGAGATAGGACAACACCACAAAGTACAGAGGTGTTTTGGTGGGTTTTTTTGTTTTGTTTAAAAAAATTTTTTTTAATTTTTTTTTAAATTTTTGTTTTTAATGCTTTTTATTTATTTTTGCTACAGAGACTGAGCATGAGAGGGGGAGGGGCAGAGAGAGAAGGAGACCCAGAATCAGAAGCAGGCTCTAGGCTGTGAGCTGGGGCTTGAACCCACAAATGTGAGATCTGACCTTAGCCGAAGTCGGAGGCTTAACCGACTGAGCCACCCAGGCGCCCCTATTTGTTTATTTTTGAGAGAGAACATGAACAGGGGAGGAGCAGAAAGAAAGGGAGACACAGAATCTGAAGCAGGTTCCAGGCTCTAAGCTGTCAGTACAGAGCCCGACATGGAGCTTGAACCCATGAACTGTGTGAGCTCATGACTTGAGCTGAAGTCAGTTGCTTAACCAACTGAGCCACACAGGTGCCCCAAAGGTGTTTTTTGGTGTTGGTAGGAATGGCATGGTAACAAGAAAAGCCATTGAGAGAATACAAGACAGAATAGGTAGGGAGCCGGGTCAGAAGAGACTTTTAGATCTCAGTCCAGCTGTCTTTTACCAGGCTTCCACTCCACACTAAATGATGGTGCGTAGGGACTCTAATTCAGATCTGATTTTGTTGTGCAAGAGAAAGTTTCTTTAACAGAAGAGGGATGAGGGGAAATAGAGATTTTTTTGTATCTGGGAACCAGTAAGGTTGACTGGTTAAAGCTAATTTTTTTTTTTAATTCTTCAGGATGAATCTCCAAATATTAAACCTATTAGTATGTCTATAGCTGTGACATTATGCTGTAAACTGTGTTAGGATAAGTATTTCTAATTTACTGCTGAATCCCCAGTGTCTAAAGCACTGTTTGGAACATAGTAGGTATTCAATAAGTATTTGTTGAATGAAGATGTGCAGATGAATGATGTTACATTCTGTTTTCTTCTAGGTGCAGATCCTGATTTCACTGTCTGGATTAAAAGGTGTCAAGAAGCTCAGGATGGTAAGTATGTAGGTTTCTGATGGTCTTTCAGTTTACGAAGAAGTAAGTGTTTGACATTTTTGGATTTAAACAAATTTATTTGTAACTTTATAATTTTTATACATCATAAATTTAACTAGTTCCCTTAGATAGGGATTTCTAAGATTTTGTTACATTGAAAGGGTGATTTAGATGGGTTTGTATTATGGTTGTATTACTGGTAAGAAATTACTAAGGCGTAAAGTGACTCCAAAATGCAAAATTAGACCACTTTCTTTTATTTGGAATGTATGGTAAATTGATTTAGTAATCAGTCTGTTTATGCTATAGAAATCATGTGTGTAATTTTTCCTATAAATGTACTGTTAATTAGAGATGTTTTTATGTTTTTAACAGGATCACAATCCGAGGTGGTAAGTACAAAGTTTTTATCTTTTGTGTTTTTACTTAATTATAATTTTGCCATGTAGATTTGAGACAGGACTCAGAATGATCTTTCTTTTAGGTATATCTTAAGCAATTTGATGTAAATACTTTTCATAACTAAAATAATACCATTTTGTTTGGTGAAATAAATATGGAAGTTTATAGTCATGAAAATCACACTGATTTAATGTGTGATTCAAGTTGATTTGGTATGTTTTAGTATGGGCAGGATGGTTATTTTTTTATCTTTTCCTGGCTGAAAAGTCCTCACATGTAGGTTGAACCGCTGCTACCTTGGAAGCACTTGTAGGGTTTATCGTGGTGTGATAAGAACACAAAAGTTAGAGGCGTCTCAGTGGCTTAGTTGGTTGAGCATCCACCTCTTGGTTTCTGTCTCAGAGTTTGTGAGTTCGAGCCCTGTATCCAGTTCTGTGCTGACAGTATGGAACCCAGTTGAGATATACTTACTCTTTGTTCCTCATGTGCATGTGCTCACTCGCTCTCACAAAATAAGTATTTTAAAAAAGAACACAAAAGTTAACTAGAATTTGGAAATGTTTATCTCTGTCTAATTTAGTTTCATATTTGGTGTTTGGACATGAAGATTTTTAAATTTCAGTTATTAAAAATTATGGTGCATTTGAGGGATGCGTGGGTGACTCAGTCAGTTAAGTGTCCAGCTTCAGCCCAGGTCATGATCTCATGGTTTGTGAGTTTGATCTCCATTTGTGGCTCTGTGCTGACAGCTCAGAGTCTGGATCCTGCTTCAGATTGTGTTTTCCTCTCTCTGCACCTCCCCTGGCTCGCAATCTGTTTCTCTTTCAAAAATAAACTTAAAAAATTTTTTTTAGTTATGGTGGAGTTGAAAATTATTTGATTATTTTTTAACCACATATGTTTATATATAACACCCATAGTTAATTATGGCTAATGGTTTTTAGCAGTGAACATCTACAGTTTAGTCAATAAAATGACAAGGATTCAGGAATGTGGTTGTGGTCTTAACTCTAAGGGCACTTACTTAACCATTTTGGGTCTCCTTTCTTTGAGTCTGAATCAAAATTTACATCTCTCTCTTCCAGAATCACATTGTGACATTGAGAAAATCTTTTATTCTCTGGGCTTTCTTCCTATGTAAAGTGGGCCTGCTAGAGCTAATCTCCTTCAGGCAGGTTGTGAGCTTCAGGCCAGGTATGTGCGTATGTAGTGACTGGAGTTGTGAACATCACCAAAAGTGAGCCCTGTCTGGTTATTTCTATACCTCCAAGGCTTGTCTGTAATTCCTGAGCATGATTGATGAGGGAAGTATTTAGAAGTGGGCTTCCTTCACCTGCTGGTGTTTTTATTTAGGTCTTAGACTATTTTTGGGATTGGAACTAGTCCTGAAAACAACAGAGTAGCATTTGGATAATGCTTCGTCTCGTAACACAAATCGCTGTAGAGCCACAGTGCATTTTGTCACTGCTGTAGTTCAGTGTAGTTTTTATCTTTATACCAAGGTGAACTGGAATAGTCTGTTCTAGTCATTATCTCCACTTGATATCGTTTAGATTCAGGTATTTCTCAATAGTTAACACTGGAGAGTAATTCTGGGTTAAACTCACATCGGTAGAGGGGCTTTATTTTTTTTCTCTAAACCCCCTCACTTCCCTTATCATTTAGGGGCAATTTAGAGGTCACTTATGACCCAGGGCAAGTTCTTCAGATTTACATAGTCTTAACTGGCACACATGTAGTTTAGGAAAGTATGGATTGGTCAAGAGTCACTTTGTTTTTTGATGGGCAATTTAGAATCATTGTTACTGAAAGCCCATAAATGGAGTAAGCTGTTATCTGGAAGGTACCATGAAAATGTTCCTTCATACCTTCCAGAGCGGTGTTTGACGCCATTGTTAAGCCTGAACTTTATACTATTTCTTTTCTTTTTTTTTTTAAGTTTATTTTGAGAGGGAGAGAAGTGCATGCACAAGTTGGGGAGGGGCAGAGAGAGAGAGAGAGAGAGAGACACTGAGAATCCCAAGCAGTCTCTGTACCATCAGTGCAGAGCCCTATGTGGGGCTCAAACCCCCAAACCCTGAGATAATGAGCTGGGCTGAAGTCAGATGCCTAACTAACTGAGCCACCCAGGCGACCCGAGGTATGCTATTTCTGAAAAATGTTTTTTTATGTCATTGTTATTATCATTTTAGAGAGTTAACCTTGGAACTGAACATTTTAGATGTAATCTTTTCCAATCATTCCTTTAGAAAATAATTTTGGGTTTTATGCTTTTATTTTAGAAGAAAAATCTTAAAATTATAAAAATGCTGAATATTCTAATTTTTTGTGACAACTGGTATTATTTACCAATTATGAGTATTACACATTGTCTTTGAGGACATTTTCATGTAGTTATTTCATATCAAAGTAGCCATAGCACTGGGTAAATTAGTAATATGTGCATTTTAACATACAGTTGCTAAACTAATTTGTAAAAATTTTTCTCTTTCAACTTGTCAAAATCAGTCTGCCTCCCAGAGGACTCATCAGTCAAAAATCAAGTAAGTGTTTCTTTTTCATAAAACAATGCATGATAAATATGTCTAAAGGGGGAAATCCTGTTGTTTAATAGTAATAAGCAAGTTCTTACTTTGTGATTTTTAAGTGTTTTTTAGTTTTTTTAGAAATTGCGTTTAGCCTGGGAGAGCAAATTCTAAAGCTGTTTGCTGATTACTGTTATTATTTATAACTAAGAATAAATTCAAGTCACTTCTCCACTTTAAACTCACTTTCTCTGGCTCCATATTACGTCACCGTGACGAGATGACGAGAGCCTCCTCGGCTGTTACTACGCAGGTAAATACGTTAGCGGTTGGCAGGTTTCCCAGAGTTGTAACTGTGTGCCTTTTATATTTTAAAGTAACGCTTTCATAGAATAATTCTGCATGAGTTGAACGTGATTATTTGCTCAGGGCAGCAGTTAGAATAATGAATTAAGCACTGCACAAGTATTTGAGTTTATTTTTAATTATTCCGTAGCCACGTGTACAACTTGTATTCTTAGGACTATAAGGGAAAGAAATACAAGGCATTGATCTGGAGCTTTGCATTCTCACTGAATTTCAGAGGGAAACTGAGACTCATAAAGTTCATTTCTTTAATCAAGATGCATTTTAATTACCTAAAATAGCTTGAAAATGTTAAAACAATTTATTCATGTTCTTTCTGGTGAGATTTAGGATGACTCTTGCAAGTACCAAGTAGATAGGGAACTTCGAGTAGCTTGGTGGCAGCATCAGGGGTGTAACACAGACATCAAATAATAATTATGATGTTAGAGTGTAAAATAATCTAACATTGATTTCATATTACCAGGCACTGTGCTCAGTCTTAGTAATATAATAGCGGCAGAATAGATAAAATAGCTCTGCCCTCATGGATTTATAATCTAATATAATTTGAAAGTGAGGATCCCTACAATTTTAGAACCTTCTGTGGGAAAGATACACAGAAGTAGAATCTCTAGGCACACTAGTTTTCCCGTGTACCTTGAGACTGAAGGAAGATACTGTGTTTAATATTGTGGTTGGCAGGATGGGTTAAACTTTAAGTTATTTTAATTTTAGCTCATTTGCTTCTGCTCATTGTGTTCATGGCTGTTGCCCCCAGCTTCAGTTAAGAGATTTTGGAGTGGAGTCAGTTTGACGCGGGTCCAGTGTAACACTTACTGCAGACTGGCTGATTGCTTCACTCTTCTGGGCTTATATTTTTTCATCTGTAAAATAGGGATAGAAGTGCTTTTTCTTAGTTTTAGATTGAAATGGAAGTGTAAAACTATTGATGGTATATAATAATGATTTGTTGTGTAGAATCTCTTTCCTCTTCAACATTAGCTTAAGCCCAACAGTTTAGAGATAGAAGTAAGAACCCCCAAAATCATGGAAGTATTTAAGTCTCCTGGAAAAGTTGAGGCATCATACCTCTCTGTTCGTTTGTACAGATCAAAGGAGAACAGTTACATAAAATTGTAACTCACCAGCTGCTCTGCTATTTTGTTCCTCAAGGTGGAGCTCTTGTTGTTTATCAGACTAGTTTTTATCTCGACAAAACATTAAGAAGCAACAACTTTAAGAAAATTAGATGTTCTGAGTTTTTGTTTTTCTTTTTTAATAGGTATGACTGGTATCAAACAGAATCTCAAGTAATCATTACACTTATGATCAAGAATGTTCAGAAGAATAATATAAATGTGGAATTTTCAGAAAAAGAGGTTAGTACAGTCTTTGAACTATTTTTTATTTTGAGGTTAACTACTTGTACTCGCAAAATAGTATATTGCAAAATAACCTATAGCAGTTTATCGATATGTCATTTCTTCCTCAGATATGGAAAACGCTGATGAAAATCTAAAGCATTGCTTCTCAGTCTGAGTGATTTTTAAATTTTGAGAGAAAAGTGTTTATACTGTAGGGTTTAGCTAGATGTACATAATTTAGATTTGTAACTCACAGCAGAACTTGGTTGACAAATAATAAAAGACATTAGTATGGTGTGATTTGGTTACATTTGTGTGATATGCCTTTGTGAAAAAATCTGCTTATTTGTTGTGTGATTTATAGGTCTTATAATTTGCTAACCACATTAAATTAGAATGGCCTCTACTAATTTGGTTTATCATTAGTAGAAAACTTTAATGATATTTAAGTTAGTGGTAGAAGTAGATGTTTTGCATATGAATACTTTTTTGTTACATACTATATTTTGCTCGTGTATCTTGAGTTTTCTGGAGATTTAAATGCTAAATATGTGTTTGAAACATAGTATTTTCTGCTATTTAATTATGTACATGAGAATCCATAGAAAGGGTACCAGATAGAAAAAAAAGGATTATTTTGAGTTTCCTAAATCTGATACTCGATATAAAGTATTAAAACATTCTGCAGCAGTATTGAAATTCTGTAATTAATATTCAGTTTAAGTGTTTCATCCTTCATTATATAAATTTTATAAAACGTCCTGCTAATTTTGTATTCATTAGTTATCTGCTTCGGTGAAACTTCCTTCTGGAGAGGATTATAATTTGAAACTGAGACTTCTTTACCCTATAATACCACAACAGAGCACATTTAAAGTACTTTCAACAAAGGTAAGACAATTTAAAAAGAGTTGTTAGTAGGGGGGACACCTGGCTGGCTGTCAGAAGAGCATGCAACTCTGGATCTTGGGGTTATGAGTGCAAACCTCACAATGGGTGTAGAGATTACTTAAGAGTTGTCAGTAGTAATATTTTCAAAATTTAGAAATATTGGTCAACTAATGACCCATGTAATTAAAAGTTTATAGATCCTTTCAGACACATATATTCAAATTAAAAAGGACAGGTAAAAACAGTAATTTTTGAGTACACATTTTCCCCTTTCAAAATTCTAGGACAGTGGAATGTAAAAATCAGTTTAATCTCAGTAGTGTTTATATATTTATTAAGATTGGTATGGTAGTTCTTAAGGAGGTTTTTTAGAAGATGTAATTTTCAGCCTCTCTTTAAGATTTGATACAGTGAGCATCTCTTCTTGAACTTGTCTGTTTTGATGTACAAGTACTTTTTCAGCAGTGAAAAATACTACTGTGGAGGTGAATCTGCCTGGGTTTTTTTCTGTCTTTTAATTAATCTGAATTTTAGAATACTTTGTTATGAGGGAATACTGAGTAATTTAAACTGCAGTTTGAGTAATCATGTACTTTTTAGATTTCTTTATATCTTCAAAAAGTAAATTTGCAATAGAATTAAAATTCATAGACTTGTAAATATAAATTATAAAAAGATGTAGATAGTATAATTTAGCAGGACGGGTACTGAACTGAAAAATCAAAACATCTCACTCTGGTTCTTTGCTTGCTCTGTGAATTTAGATTGTCACAGAATTATTGTAGGAGTAAATTTTCATTGTCTTTAAAAATGAGAGCTGTGGACTAAATGAGCTCTGAAATTTTTTCATCTGTAAAATTATATGAAGGTATATAATGAGTTAATGACAACAAAACGATATATAAGTAGACTTTTTTCCTTGCTACACCTTCTTGATGAACATGGCCTGTTTAATTAATAACTCTGTTAATAATTATTGAGTTTAAGTTCTAAGGCTAAGTGAATTTTCATATCCTGCAATAGAATCAGGTCGGCTAGTGTCAGCGAGAATATGGTAACTGGCCTGCCGAAAGAGGGTATCTGCAGAGCATTTGAGCAGAAGTGCAAAGTAAAGAAGTCGTTTTTTGCATCTGGATGGAAGTGATTTACCCACTAATTTATTTAAAGATTACAGAGTACAAAGCTGTTAAATTATGAGAGAGAGAGAGAAGAAACAGTTGTTTGGATGATAGAAAGTGGGAAAAAGGAATGAAATCTTACCAAGATTTTAGTCTTACTGACCCTATCCACATAGTGTAGAATTTGTTTAATAAAAGAACATGGGTAAGTAATCACAAAGCTATAGCTAGATTTGAGAGGGAGACAGTTCAGAAAATTACGAGTAGGCATTTTTCTACATACGGTATTTTTATCAACATATTCTTTTGAAGTAGTTTAAATGGAAGCTGAGTTGTGTGAATAGATGGTGTAAATGACTTCAGAAACTTGTGTTAGTGGGTTGCCTCATGTAACTCATGGAAGAAGATTTGTGGTAATAAATACATATAAGCCTATGTGGCTAGAATTGAGGATGCTAACAAAGCACTGTCATCTCTCATTCTTTATTTTTCTTTGAGTCTTGAATACTTCTTGATTCTGACCATTTTGCAATGCTCCTACTGTGTTCCCAGTTTCCTTTTTTGTGCCTTTCCTCTTTTAAATGCTACATGACATTTTTCTTTTTTGTGTAATAGTTCATGTATACATTTTATTTCCTTTGAGTTTAGTCTGTGAGGATAAGAAATATGTCATATTTTTGTCTTTGTATATGCTTCAGGTAAGATTGGCACATAAAGTACAGGATGCCCAGTTAATCTTACAAACTGAATAATTTTTTAGTAAAAGTATATTCCATTTGCTAAATTTGGCAACCCTAGTCCTGTGTGTTGTACATAGGGCTGCTTAGTAATTGTTCAGTGAATAAATTTATTTAATTTTTAAAATTTTATTTATTTTGGGGGGGTTAGATGGGGTAAAAAGGAGGAGGAGGGGACAAGGCAGAGAGAGAAAGAATCCTAAGCAGGCTCTGCACCAGCAGCAGGGAGCTCGACATGGGGCTTGATCTCATGAACCATGAGGTTATGACCTGAGCCAAAACTAAGAGCCAGCTGTTTAACCAGCTGAGCCACCCAGGTGCCTGCCCCTTAGTGAATAAATTTAAAGTGGATTCTGATGTTAACCTTTGAAGTTGTTAAGAGTATTTTTAATCTTAGTTTTATAGATGAAAAGAAACTGAGGTTCATGGACTTTAAATGCTTTCCCCAAGTTTACATAGTTACTAATTTTGTTTGTTAAACTAAATTATTCATCTTGGCCCAGGAAAAACACTTTTATTTCTGGAAAGCTATTACTTCTTTGCTTAGGTTTTTCTAAGTTCTGAATTAAAGAATTAACATTCTAAAGATGTGTAATGGACAATGATTTTTCTTTTACTAGCCCAAGGTAATATGTATTAGTTTCGTTAGCCCACTAACTTTTAAGCTATATATTAGGGGAAACAAATTGAAATAATTATATTTAATTATATCCTAAGGGAAATGAAAATGTAGAATCTTTTTTCATACAGCAGAGGGAGACTTAAAATGCTGAAAATCAAATCTTTCTGTGAGTTATTAAGGTTTATTTAGTGATAGTAAGAAAACCATGAAGTCACGGGGTTTTCATGTGAATTCAGATGTCTTGAATCATTTATGTGAGTTGAGAAAAGGATGCTTCTGGTTATAAGAAACTGCTTAAAAAGAGAGATTCTGTAAAATCTGTGCTTTAAAGGGGTGATTGCTTTGAGAATTCAGGTTTTTTCTTTCCCACCTTCAAGGATGAATAAATGTTGCATATTCTTGTATAATCATTGGTTAAGTGTTATTAATTAAAGTGAAATATAATTTGCATTGAAAATAAGAGAAGTAGCACCCTTATATTAATGAAGTCGCAATTCTTAACTAAATATTTTAGTGTCGTGTCTAGATTTTTCCAAATCAGAATTCACTTTTTTTCCAGTACCTCTGACAGTTATTTCTACTTTTTATTGAATTCAAGCTTTCATATCTGCCTATTAATTCATTTTCTTTATTAAGAAACTGTAGTCTTTCTTTTGCTCCATCTTACTAATTTCATGACAATATTCACTGTTCACAGTCACAGAATTTTAGCTTCAGTGACAGCTGTGCTGTGAAATATTCATTTTAAAGGTTAATATTTACTTCTTCTAAAAAAAAAAAAACCAAGAATTTTCAAAATCCTTTGGAATGAATCTGCCTTTGTAGAAAATGTTCTTTGGGTGGCTCAGTCAGGTGGAGTGTGAGACTCTTGAACTTGGGTTCAAGTTCCATGTTGGGTGTAGAGATTACTTAAAATCTTTAAAAAGAGTTCTATTCCTCCCATTGTTAGTCAGAGCAGTTTTTTAAAATGTTATGCCTATAAAACATGAAGGCTTTTAACTGAAATTGTGGAAGGTAAAAATATGTGTCTTTATTGGGAGAGAAACCATAGCTCCCTTCTTAACTCACCAAAATTTGAGAAGTTTCAGAGTGAATTCGTTTTCTTAATATTCATATAAGAATCCTAATGATGATGTGATGGAGTTGGGGATGCCTGGGCAGGATGCTACTGCTTTTTTAAACACACAGATGTGGGGGCTTTTTGATTATTTTATGTCTTTTTGATACAGTGTTGGTGATAATTCTGTTAAGTAATTAGTTGCTGCTAATGCCCAAATTGTTGTTTTTGAAGTTTGTTCTTGCCACCTTTCCTACTAATGCATATTCATATATTTTCAAAAGAAAAGGATTTTACCATAAGTACTGTCTGTAGCTGTCTTTTTAAATTTAGCCATATATTATGGATGTTTGTTTCATGCCCTGAAATATTCTACAGGAAGGTATTTCACTGAATGCATCTATTGTAGCTTATTTAGTCAGTTCCATACTGGTTAACTGGTGTAGAATTATAGTAGGTAAGTATTTTGAATGCTGTGTATTATCCGTGCATGGAACCCTCACAGTTACTGCATGATGTAGGTATTTTTATCACCTACTTACAGGTATAAACTGAATCCAGAGATGTTAAAAATACTTTGCACAGATTTTTTAGCTAATTATAATGATGAAAAAGATAATGATAAGAGCATTCAGTTACTTTCCAGACACAGTGCTCTATTCTTTTCATACATAGGCTCATGGCTCATTTAATCCTCATAAGAACCCTAAATGAGGTAGACCTTGTTAATCCCTTTTTACATGAGAAGCTGAGATTAGTTACTTGCTCATGGTCATATTTCCAGCAAGTAGTATCTATAATTCTTCTCTAAAATTACACAGCTGATGGTTTTTGTCTTATTTTCAACCTCTGCTTATTTGTGAAGAAATAAGACTTTTAGCAGTAGATGGCACTTCCAGTAAGTTGTCTATCTTGGTTGCGTCATCTCTAAAATGTGGATGATAATCTCCTTTTATAAGATTGTTCTTTTAAGTGAGATGATACATATGAAGCACACAGCATGTGTAATAGTGCTCAAGAAGTGTTACTGCTACTATTATTTTATCCTTATTATTTAGATTTTCATTCAGATTGTAAAAGCAATAAATGTGTATCATAGAAAATTTGGGAAAACGTAAAGGAGCTGAGAAAGTAATCAGTCACACTGTTGACATTTTGGCATAGTTCTTTCCAGGAAACTAGATATTTCCCTATATTTAGATATTTCACGGAGGTGATACCTACTGGAATGTTTTTTTTTTATGGGAATATCTCTTCAGATTAATTTTTTCAAGAAGAATAGAGACTGGCCTTATGTATTAATACAGTGCCTGGCCCAGAGTAGACACAGAGTAAATACTTGAATTGTGCTGTTGGAACTTTGGGGAAGAGGAGTGCCTGGGTGCCTCAGTAGGTTAAGGGTCTGACTTTGGCTCAGGACATGATTTCATGCAGAAGCCCCACATCATATTTTCACATTGCATCTGGCTCTCTGCCCCTCCCCAACTTGCACTCTACTTGTATGCACTCTCAAAAATAAAAACATTTAAAAAAAAATGAACTTTGGAGAAGATTTTTCAGTTTCTTGTCATTAATTATTGATTTTTGCATTAAAAAATGATTATAAAATGATTTGAGGGTAGGGTCACCTAGGTGGCTCAGTTAAGCATGTGACTCTGGCTGAAGTCATGATCTCATAGTTTGTGGGTTAGAGCTCCACATCAGGCTTTGTGCTGACGGCTCAGAGCTTGGAGCCTGCTTCAGATTCTGTGTCTCCCTCTCTCTCTTGACCCTCCCCTGCTTGTGCACACTCTCGCTTGCTCGCTCCCCCCGAACTAATAAACTTCAAAAAAATTAATTTGAGTGTAAAAATAAAGATGCTCCATAGGTGTGCAGTATGATTTCAGAAAGACTTGAGTTTACTCTGTTAAACCATGAATACATCAATTAGATGTGCGAAAAGCCGAGGAAGAGAATATTGGGTAAAATTACATTCTGAAGGTCGGGAACAATTATTTAATGACCACAGCCTTGAAACAGGTGGTTGTCAAAACTGCCAGGAAAAAAAAAAGTTTAGCAGTATTTTTTTAATGTTTACTTATTTAATAGTGTGTGTGCACACACACTTGCTCATATTACATATTTAATCAGTGAATGATTATTAATCTTAGTATTAGTTGTATTTTTTTTAATGTTTACTTATTTTAATAGTGTGTGTGCACACATGTGAGCAGGGGACAGACAGAGAGAGGAGAGAATCCCCAGCAGGCTCCATGCTGTTAGTGCAGAGCCTGATGTGGGGCTTGATCCCACAAACCATGAAATCACAATGCAAGCTGAAATCACGAGTTAGATGTTGAACCGACTGAGCCGCTCAGGTGTTCCAGTTGCATTGATTTTATATAATGTTAGGGTTCTCCAGTCTCAAACAGGTTAAGGTATATGCAGATGTAGTAATTCCATTAGAATAGGGTTTCTCAAAGGGGGGGTTGCTATTGACATTTCGGGCTGTATAATTCTTTGTTTTGGGAAGGTTGCTCTTTATGCATCCCTAACCCCCACCCCAGGTGTGATGACCAGCTGTATCCATAAGCATTGCCAAATTTCCCTGGGCCGCAAAATCACCACTGGTTGAGAACACTGCATTGGAAGAAAAAAGTATATGAATTTCATCAAGACTTTTTTTTCTGTTTATTTATTTATTTTTTTAACATAGCA